>NC_057710.1:3090426-3121487 GCF_004010195.1 Chiloscyllium plagiosum
TAAATCTTTTCTGAACCCTTTCAAGTTTCACAACATCGTTCCAATAGGAAGGAGACCAGAATTGCACGCAATATTCCAACAGTGGCCTAACCAATGTCCTGTACAGCCGCAACATGACCTCCCAACTCCTGTACTCAATACTCTGACCAATAAAGGAAAGCATACCAAATGCCTTCATAACTATCATATCTACCTGCAACTCTACTTTCAAGGAGCTATGAACCTGCACTCCAAGGTCTCTTTGTTCAGCAACACTCCCTAGGACCTTACCATTAAGTGTATAAGTCCTGCAAAGATTTGCATTCCCAAAATGCAGCACCTCGCATTTATCTGAATTAAACTCCACCTGCCACTTCTCAGCCCATTGGCTCATCTGGTCCAGATCCTGTTGTAATCTGAGGTAACCCTCTTCACAAATAGGGCAAAGGCAGCATCGAGGGGAGCTCATGCCTGACAAACCTGCTAGACGTCTTTGAGGAAGAGCAGGTTAGAGGTAGGAGAGCCACTAGATGTTATCTACCTGGACTTCAAGAAGGCCTTTGATAAGGTGCCACACAGAAGGCTACTGAGTAAGATAAGGGACCATGGTGCTAGCTAGCATGGATAGATGATTGGCTATCTGGCAGAAAGCAGAGAGTGGGGATGAAAGAGTCCTTCTCAGGATGGCAGCCAGTGACAAGTGGTGTTCTGCAAGGCTCAGTGTTTGGACCACAACTTTTCACTTTATACATAATGATCTAAATAAAGGAACTGAGGGCATTCTGGCTAGGTTTGCAGAATATATAAAGATAGGTGGGGACAGGTAGCATTGAGGAGGAAGGGAGGCTGCAGAAGGATTTGGACAGGTTAGGAGAGTTGGCAAAGAAGTGGCAGATGGAGTACAACATGGGAAAGTGTGAGGTCATGCACCTCAGTAGGAAGAATAGAGGCATGGACTGTTTTCTAAATGGAAGAAAAGTCATAGGTCTAAAGTGCAAAGAGTCTTGGGAGTTGTAGTCCAGGATTCTCTCATGGTAAACTTGCAGGTTGACCCTGTAGTTATAAAGGCAAATGCAATAATGCATTTATTTTGAAAGGACCTGAATATAAAAGCAGGGATGTACTTCTCAGGCTCTGTAAGACTCTGGTCCAACCACATTTGGAGTATTGTGCAGTTGTGGGCCCAAAGGATATATTTGTCCTGGAGCGTGTTCAGATGAGATTCATGAGAATAGTCCCAGGAAGGAAAAGCTTAACATATGAGCAACATTTGAGGGCTCTGGGTTTATACTCAATGGAGTTTAGAAGGATGAGGGGGGTTCTAATTGAAACATGCAGAATACTGAATGGCCTGGACAGAGTGGATGTTGGGAAGATGTTTCCATTGGTGGGAGAGACTAGGACCTGACGGCACAGTCTGAGAATAAAGGGAAAATCTTTTAGAATAGAGATAAGAAGCCAGAGAGTGGTGAATCTAGGAATTCATTGTCACAGAAAGCTGTGGAGGCCAGATCACTGAGTATACTTAAGACTGAGATAGACACGTTCTTGAGTATCAAGGGGATCGAGGTTTCAGAGAGGAAGTGAAGGAATGGGGTTGAGAAACTTATTACCAGACTCGATGGGCTGAATGGTCTAATTTCTACTCCTTTGTCTTATGGCCTATGTCCTATGTCCCATACTCATATAACCCTCAGTCCATCTTCTCTTACTCCCTCACACCCCCATGCCAACTTATGCCCATTCACACATGACTCTTTTTAGCCCTTAGTTCAACTTACTCTATTCCCATCTGTGCCCCTTAGCCCATATCACATGATCTTCTACAGGCTCAATGCCGACTTAGTGTCGACTAGGATGACACTCATAAAATGCCACCAGGAGTTTTTGAGTTACAAAAAAACTTCCTGATGACAACCTTTGGATAGATTCAGTACAGTTTCTTACTGTTCTGTAAAAGCTGAGCCTGAAAACCAACCTGTTCCTAGTGGAAATCTTTGGAGGCATGGCTTCCGACCTTCAGTCTTCTTGGCAATTGTGCAACAACAAAGAGGCCCTCCATTATTGCAGAACTCCAGGTCCTATTCTCAGCAATAAAACTATAAGGCTGTTATAAAAACTCACCTGGTTCACTGATGGCTTTATATCCAGTTTGGCTCACATGGCATGACTTAAAGCAACATGGTTGACTCAAGTGTTTTTTGTTATTCGTTCACCAGATTCCAGACCAGCATTAATTACTTATTCCTAATTGCCCAGAGTGCAGTTAAGTGTCAACCACATTGCTATGAGTCTGGAGTCACGTGTAGGCCAGACCAGGTGAGTTTCCTTCCTGAAAGAATACTTGTGAATCAGATGAGCTTTTCATGACAATTGACAGTGTCATCATTCCATTCCTAATTCCAGATATTTATTGAATTCAAATTCCATCACCTGCCATGGCAGAATTCAAACCCAGCTCCCCTGAACATTACCAGAGTCACTGCATCTAGTGATAATACCATTAAGTATCACCATCATTTCCCTCTCTGAAATGGCCAAGCAACTTCCTCAATTAGATTTAAGAAGGCAGTTCACCCCATCTCCTAAAGGGCAAATGTTATAATGAATGTTAAAGTTATGGTTTTTAAAATCTTTTTTACATCTCAAAAGTGGAATCAGATAAATTTTGTATCCATCAATAATTAGGGTGAGATGACTCAAAGTCATTGATCATAGCTTAGCCAGCTGAAACTTTCTGGCTGGGATGGACTTGAACAGCGGTCCTAGATGTTTAGATTTTGTCAGGACAAAATCTAAACATGCCCTACGACACTCCAACACCACCTACCCAATGCCTCTGAATGGGATACAAGAGAGCAGGGCTCCCTCTGCTGGGTAATTCCTCTTAACAAAGTACAACTGTTCCGTCTCTCACTTTCTCTCTTCAACTTCCTTCTCTATTACAACCAATCTTATATACATTTTATCAATCTGGTAAATGATCAGAGGCAAGGTTGGTAAGGGAACTCTTGGTACAGTGCTGGAGGAATCTTGACCTTTGTTCCTTTCTGAAGGGTCTAGCTTCTTAGGCAAACATTTCAGGGCGAATGGAGAAAAATAACTTTGGAACAGGATGCCATTCAAGTGGTGAATGTAGCAGGGATAGGCAACAGTAGTCAAGGGGATAGATAGCGTTTTCTGGAGCAGACACCAGGGAAAAATGAAGCTTTTGCATTATCTGAAGACAATTGAATTGGAGGCAAATGATTCAGTTTTCTTGGCTCCTGTAGGAACCAACACCACAGATAAAAATAGGAATGATATTCTGCTGATGGAGTTTGAGGAGGTTGGCTCCAAATTAAACCACAGAACAGCAATGGTCCATATTACAATCTCCATATTGCTATCTGTTCAGAAATCTTGCAAACTTAGTTAAATACTTCCTTGTGATTCAGGCTCAAATGCATTGTCCAAATGCAGGTTTATTACTCAGCTATCAATAGGATAATTGGGACAATGGGATAATAACCATGTTAGGTTGCACAATAGATTCATAGAACATTGTTTCTTCAGACCCGAGATGATCAAACTTGGGCTCCATAGATGTTGTCCTTCTAGCTCTCTTATAAGTTCTGACTTCACAGGATTTGATCTCTGTTATTTTGTTTATAGCTAGGATGCATGCTGAAGCAATTCTTTCTCATCAATCTCCAGACTTGATGTAATCTCCATTTTGATGATATGACTGTAAGTTAATGTAACAAAATGAATGGGATGATCTACAATGAAGTGATACTGTTTGGGAATTTTCATTGTACTGGTCAAAACCAATGCTTGTGCCTGATGTGGGTGTGACTAACATATCTGCTACAGTTTCGACTCCCATTCTCCTGGTGAGTAGCCATATTGACACATGATGTGGAGGTGCCGGTGTTGGACTGGGGTGGACAAAGTAAAAAAATCACACAACACCAGATTATAGTCTAACAGGTTTATTTGGAAGTGCTAGCTTTAGGAGTGCTGCTCCTTCATCAGATAACTAGTGGGGCAGAATCATAAGACACAGAATTTACATTAATATTTGTGTCAGAGGCCCATAAATCAAAACACTTTCATACACTTCTCTTTGAGCCACATAGATGGAAATGTGTTGCTGGAAAAGCGCAGCAGGTCAGGCAGCATCTAGGGAACAGGAGAATCGACGTTTCGGGCATTAGCCCTTCTTCATTGAGCCACATGTCAATTTTCTGACATGTGTTGGCATGTGTTTAGATTAGATTAGATTACTTACAGTGTGGAAACAGACCCTTCGGCCCAACAAGTCCACACCGACCCGCCGAAGCGCAACCCACCCATACCCCTACATTTACCCCTTTTAACCTAACACTAGGGGCAATTTAGCATGGCCAATTCACCTAACCCGCACATCTTTGTGACTGTGGGAGGAAACCGGAGCACCCGGAGGAAACCCACGCAGACACGGGGAGAATGTGCAAACTCCCTGAGGCGGGAATTGAACCCGGGTCTCTGGCGCTGTGAGGCAGCAGTGCTAACCACTGTGCCACCGTGCCGCCCACCGTGTCTCAGGTAGTTTTAAAATTTGCCAGAATCTTATAGCTAATCACCATCGACACGACCAACTACCGGCTCAAAGTGGAGAGAGTCTCCAAGAAGATTGCACATAACAACATAATTTCTGCATCGTATGCTCCTGCCCCACTAGTTACCTAATGAAGGAGTAGCGCTCTGAAAGCTAGTACTTCCAAATAAACAAGGAAGGGGAAGCATCAGGATGCTCTTCCATTAAGAGCAATTCCACTTAAGCTATGCTGGGACCAGTGTACTGACAAGTCCTGTGATTAGGGAGTAGGTAGTATTTTAAACTAAAATGGGGGGGTAAAAAGAGTTCAGGTGGGTGGAAAATTTAAAACTCTGAACAGTAGGTCAAAGCCAAAAAAAGTGTAGTGGAAGAACAGTAGAGCTTAAGAGGAAGAATCAAAAAGATTAACAGCAATAATTTTTAAGACAAAATGACCAAATCAGGAAAACAGCAAAAATAATGACATTAAAAGATGCTTTATCTGAATCTTATTTGTAACAGAATAATGACACAGATTGAAATGAATTCATTTAGTAGTCAGTACAAAACGTTGGTAACCAAACCTGAGAGCTAAATATTCCAAGGTTCCAGCACAGTGTCAATAAGCCAAGGATTAACCATCTTCAGCTGCTTCATCATTGATCTTCCCTCCATCATAAGGTCAGAAGTGAGAATATTTGCCGATGATTGCACAATATTCAGTACCTTTGTAACACCTCAGATACTGAAGCCATGTTCAAATGCAATAAGATCTGGACAATATCCAGACCTGGGCTGATATGTGACAAGTAACATTTATGTCACTCAGGTGACAAACAATGACCATCTCCAACAGGAGACATTACATCAATAGCCTCTTGACATTCAATGGCATTACCATCACTGAATCCCCCACTATCCAAAATCCTGGAGTTACCATTAAATAGATACTAAGCTGGACTAGCTATTTAATACAGTATCTGTAAAAACAGTTCAGAGGCTAGGAATCCGGCAGGGAGTAACTCACCACCTGACTCCCTAAAGCCTGTCCACCAAGGTATAAGTTAGGACTATGATGGAATACTCCCCGCTTCCCTGGATGGGTGCCATTCTGAAAACACTCAAGGAGCTTGACACCATCCAGGACAATCAACTCCACCACCACGTGGCCAAAAGCTTCAACTCCCCCTCCCACTCTGCCATAGACATGCAGATCCTGGTCCTCCTCCATCGTCACTCCCTAACCACCCGATGCCAGGAGGAAGAACGCCTCATCTTCTGCCTCGGGACCCTCCACCCCACGGCATCAATGTGGATTTCACCAGTTTCCTCATTTCCCTTCCTCCCACCTTATCCCAGTTTCAACCTTCCAACTCAGCACCACCCTCATGACCTGTCAAAGCTATTAGATTAGATTACTTTAGATTACTTTACAGTGTGGAAACAGGCCCTTCGGCCCAACAAGTCCACACTGACCCGCCGAAACGCAAACCACCCAGACCCATTCCCCTACATTTACCCTTACCTAACACTACGGACAATTTAGCATGGCCAATTCACCTGACCTGCACATCTTTGGACTGTGGGAAGAACCTGAGGCGGGAATTGAACCCGGGTGTCTGGCGCTGTGAGGCCGCAGTGCTAACCACTGTGCCGCCTTGTCGTACCGGTCCATCTTCCTTCCCACCTATCCGCTCCACTTTCTTCTCCAACCTATCACCATTACCCCCAACCTCCTTCTACCTACCGCACTCTCAGCTACCTTACACCAACCCTCCTCGCTTTTATCTCACAACCCCCTCGGCTCACAGCCTCATTCCTGATGAAGGGCTTTTTCCCGAAACGTCAATTTTCCTGCTCCTCGATGCTGTCTGACCTGCTGTGCTTTTCCAGCTCCACACTTGGCCATCAAGGACAAAGCAGCCCACTTGAATGGCATCTCACCCACCACCTTCAACATTCACTCCTTTCACCATGAACACACAGGTGCAGCAGCGAATGAGCAAAACTGTGGCAGATAGATTTTACAGTGCTTGTGTTTGTGCACCTTTTTCATACTTTCGTTGCCATTGGTAATGTGGTATTGTCTTGTTACTCACCTTTGTTATGTTCGGAGTTTTGGCTTAGCCTTTGGAAGTTGATTTTTTTGCACATGCATATCTGATGTCCCTTGGTGCCAGAAAATATGGCCACTTTTGGGTAGATGGGGCAAACTGCATCTGATCCAGATTTTGTTGATTTGGTGTACTTTGCTGACCATAGCAATCATGTTGGCTGAACCCAAAATGTGAAATTGTAAATGTCTGGCACAATTGTTTCATGCTTGATTGTGAGGAACAGCGAAGCAGGCTCGAAGGGTGGAATGGTCTCTTCCTGCTCGTATCTTCTATGCATCTATGTAATACATCAATAATACATCTCCCTCAAATGATCCTTCTTAAAGGCTTTTTAATTGTAATAAAGGCAATGAGTGTCTCTGACAGTATCTCTTTGGAAATGCTAGATTTTTGGAATTGAAAGATCTGCACTCTTGCCATTTCTGTAGGATCTTTCAACAACCTGTTCAATACAGCCCTGGGGTTCACTTTCTGTATGACATATGTTGGAGTCTGATAATCCTGAAGTTAATTCTTAGCTTGAGCTGGTTTTCAAGCTCCTTTCAGGAACTTTCTGAACGTCATTCTAATCAGATCTGTTACTTCTGTGAAGCTCCTCCTTGGTGAATGCAGGCATGATTTTGACAGTCTTTTCACATCATAATCTATCGCTTGAAAAATAGCACCTCATACATTGTTTGAAAAGATATAGGTCCATAAGGGTGCCACTGGATGCCCACTCTATGATAAGGTTTCTTCCAACCATAACTCATTCTTAAAAAGGTTGGACTGTACCTTTAAACTGTATGTCCCTGACTTTGTGCCAACTGAAGTTACAAGTGCTCCTTGTTTAAGGACAGTCTCTGCAGCTACTGTTCTTGTGAGAAAAATTGTTACTTTTACTTCAACTTTCCAAACTGAGTATACTAGGCTTTCAGCTTTCTGAAGCATTCAGCGCATTGTATCAGCTGAAAAGTGGGTTGCAGCTTTTCCATTTAATTGAGGCAATCATAGAAATTTATTTTGTCTTCAAAAACTTAAATTACAATTAAAATAATTTAGCATTGCTTTTTTTGTGGTTAGTGCCATAACTGTATGGACAGTACAGCTACTCACATATTGATGCTGTTTAGAGAGAAACTATCCCTTTGTCCAAACTGTACGTTGTCCAAACTTATTTGGTTAGACACTACAAAGAAAAAGGACTGCAGACACTGGATATCTGAAACAAGAACAGTAATTGCTGGAGAAACTCAGCAGATCTGGCAGCATCTGTAAATATAAAATAGAGTTAGTCCTTCAAGTCCAATGACCCTTCTTCAGAATAAGGATCATTCAACTCAAAATGTTAATTCTGCTTTCTGATGAACTACCAGAGGAAGTGGTAGATGCAGGTATAGTTACGATATTTAAAAAAACATTTGGACATGTAAATAAATAGGAAAGGTTTGAAGGGACACGGGTCAAACACAGGTAAATGGAACTAGTTGAGTTTGGGAAACTTGGTTGGCATGGACAATTTGGACTGACGGGTCTGTTTCCGTGCTGTATGACTATATGCTGCCAGTCCTGCTGAGTCTCTTAAGCAATTTCAGTTTCTGTCTAGTTGGACTTCAACTAGGTTTGCAGATATCTTCTACTGAGATATTAGAGCATTTTATAGATAGCCACTATTGTTAACTAGAATGTAGGTTTTTGCCTCCAGCAAGATTTCTACATAATGTGGCAAATTTATGTTAAATGTTATTGGCTTGGTTAAGCAAGTATGTGTTCAATGGTCAAGTTTGTGGATGATGGATTAAAAATAGATGGGCAGCGGTGAGGATGAAAAAAAGAGTCTACAGAGGGATATAGATGGTTTAAGCGAGGTGGACAAACACTTGACAGACGGAATACAATGTGGAACAAAGTGAGATTATGCACTTTGGCTGTAAGAATAAAGAAGCTGAATATTTTTAAATTGAGAAAGACTGCAGAAAGTTACAGCAGAGAGGGATTTGGGAATCTCAAGCCAAAACCACAAGAAACTAGCATACAAGTTCAGCAGATAATGGGGTAGAAAATAGAATGTTTATTCTGAGGGGAATGGAGAATCTATTTTGCTAAATCTATACAAGGCACTATTCAGAGCTCAGCTGGAATTCTGTAAACAATTATGGGTCCCTTATCTCAGGAAAGATATACCGGCATTGAAGACAGTCCAGAAAGGGTTCACCAAGCTGATCCCTGGTATGGAGGGACTGTCTTATGAGGAGAGGTTGAGTAGGTTGCGCCTGTATTCAGTTTAGAAGAATGAATGGTGACTTTACTGAAGCATACAAGATTATTTGGGACCTAACAGGGTAGGTGCAGAAAGATTGTTTACCAGAATCTCAGAATAAGGGGCTTTTAAACAGATGAGAAAGAATTTCTTCTCCCAGATCTGAGTGAATTTGTGGAATTATTTACCACAGTTCAGGCGGGGTCACTGAACATATTCAAAGCGGTGACAAATAGTAAAAAGGCAGGAAAGTAGAATTGAGCAGAATCAGATATCATTGAATGGTGGAGCAAACTTGATGGGCTGAATGGCCTGTTTCTGCTCCTACACCTTGTGGTCTTTTGGTCTCATAACATCTTAACTCACATTCAAAGACAGGCGGTAACGCAGTGGTAATGCCAGTGGACTAGCAAATAAAAGCCAGGCCTATGTCCTGAAGACATGGGTTAAAATCCCACCATGACAGACAGTGAAATTTGAATTTAATCAAAATCTGGAATAAAAAAGCTTGTCAAATGGCAACCGTGTAGCTCCTGCTGATTGGTGTAAAAACCCATCTGATTCATTAATATCCTTTAGGAAGAGTAATCTGCCATGCTTACCTGGTCTTTTCTACATGTGACTCCAGACCAATAATTCTGTGGCTGATTTTAAACTGCATCACTTGGCAATTATGGTTGGATGATTAATTCTGACCCATCCAGAAATACCCACATCCAATGAAAGAAAAAAACCATTAAAAACTAGGCATGGATAATAAAAGCAAAATACTGCAGATGCTGGAAATCTGAAACAAATGCAGCAAATGCTGGAGAAATTCGACAAGTCTGACACTATCTGTGGAGAGGGAAAACAGTTACCTTTTCAAGACCAGTATGAATATTCTTCAGAACCCCTACTACACTCATTAGCACATTGTTTTTATTCATTCAAGGGCATGGATAATGTTTTATTAAGACCATAAGATACAAGAGCAAAATTAGATCATTCAGCCCATTGAGTGTGCTCCACCATTGGATCATGGCTAATTTGTTTCTCAGCTCCATTCTCTTGCCTTCTCCCTGTAACTCTTGATCCCGTTACTAATCAGAACCTATCTATCTCTGTCTTAAATGAGCTCAATGACTTGACCTCCACAGTCTGCTGCAACAATGAATTACACAGATTCACCATTTTCTGGCTGAAAAAAGTTCCTTCTCATCTCAGATCTAAAGGATCATCACTCTGAGGCTGTGCCCCTGGATGCTAGTCTCTCCTACTAGTGGAAACATCTTCTCCACATGCCCTCTATCCAGGCCTGTCAGTATTCTATAAGTTTCAAAGGCATACCCCCTCAATCTCCTAAACTCCATCAATTACATACCATTCAACCACTCCCCATACAACAAGCCCTTCATCACTGGGATCATTCTCGTACACCTCTGGACCCACTTCAATGCCAGCGCATCCTTGCTTAGAAATGGGATTCAAAACTGCTCACAATATTCCAAATACAATCTGACTAGAGCCTTATACAGGCACAATTGTACATCTTTCCTTTTGTATTCTTGCCCTCTAAAAATGAATGTTAACATTGCATTTACCTCCCTAACTACCAGCTAAACCTGCACGTTAACCATAAGAGAGTCCCTGAACTAGGATTCCAAAGTCCCTTTGCTCTTCAGATTTCTGAAGCCTTCCCATTTAGAAAACAGTCTATGTCTCTATTCTTCCTACCAAAATGTATAATCTCACACGTTGCCACACTGTATTCCATTTGCCACTACTTTTCCCATTTTCTTTGCATGTCCAAGCCTCCCTGCTTCATCCTTCCACCTATCTTTGTTAGCAAGTTTTGAGAAGATTTGTAGCTCAGGTTGAGGTTCTGGATGTACGATTGCTCGCTGAGCTGGAAGGTTCATTTTCAGACTTTTCGTCACCATACTAGGTAACATCCTCAGTGAGCCTCCGGACGAAGCACTGCTGAAGATTTCTGCTTTCTATTTACATGTTTGGGTTTCTTTGGGTTGGTGTTGTCATTTCCTGTGGTGACGTCATTTCCTATAGTGAGGTCATTTCCTGTTCTTTTTCTCAGGGAGTGGTAAATCGGATCCAAGTCAATGTGCTTGTTGATAGAGTTCTGGTTGGAATGCCATGCTTCTAGGAATTCTCGTGCATGTCTCTGTTTGGCTTGTCCTAGGATGGATGTGTTGTCCCAGTCAAAATGGTGTCCTTCTTCATCTGTATGTAAGAATATTACTGAGAGAGGGTCATGTTGTTTTGTGGCTAATTGATGTTCATGTATCCTGGTGACTAGTTTTCTGCCTGTTTGTCCAATGTAGTGTTTGTTACAGTCTTTGCACGGTATTTTGTAAACGACATTAGTTTTGCTTGTTCTCTGTATAGGGTCTTTCAAGTTCATTAGCTGATGTTTTAGTGTGTTAGTGGGTTTGTGGGCTACCATGATGCCAAGAGGTCTGAGTAGTCTGGCAGTCATTTCCGAGATGTCTTTGATGTAGGGTTTCTGGATGTGTTTTGTCTGCTTGTTTGGGTTTGTTGCTGAGAAATCTGTGGACTGTGTTCATTGGGTATCCGTTCTTTTTGAATACACGGTGTGGGTGATTTTCCTCTGCTCTGCTTAGTTCCTCTGTGCTGCAGCATGTGGTGGCTCATTGGAATAATGTTCTGATGCAGCTTTGTTTGTGGATGTTGGGATGATTACTTCTGTAGTTCAATATTTGGTCCATATGTGTTGTTTCCCTGTAGACGCTGCTTTGAAGTTCACCATTGGCTGTTTGCTCTACTGTGACATCTAGGAATGGCAGTTTGATGTTGTTTTCCTCCTCTTTAGTGAATTTTATGCCAGTAAGGGTGTTATTGATGGTCTTTATAACACCATTACTGGCATAAAATTCACTAAAGCGGAGGAAAACAGCAAACTCATTGACTTGGACCTGATTTACCACTTCCTGAGAAAAAGAACCAGGAAATGACATCATCACAGGAAATGACATCACTAACCCAAAGAAAGCCAAACATATAAATGGAAAGCAGGAATCATCACCAATGCTTCATCTGGACAATCATTGGGGATGTCAGCTAGGATGGTGACGAAACATCTGAAAATGAACCTTCCAGCTCAGCGAGCAAACTTACATCCAAAACCTATCTTTGTCATCAGCAAATTTAACAACAATGCCTGCAGTTCCTTTGTCCAGATCATTAACATGAATAGTAAACTTGGACTTCTGCAGAATTCCCCTAGTCACTGGCTGCCATCTTGAAAAAGACCCATTTATCCCTACTCTCTGCCTTCTGCCAGTCAGCCAATCTTCTATTCACACCAGTACCTTGTCCTAACACCACAGGCTTTTATTTTATTTAGCAGCATTCTGGGTGGTGCCTTTTGTCAAAGGCTTTCTGGAAATCCAAACAGTTGATGTTCACTGGTTCTCCTTTGTCTAACTTGCTTGCTACCTCAAAGAATTCTGACAGGCATGACCTCACCTTGACAAAGCCATGCTGACCCCACCCTGTTTTACCATGCATTTCCAAGTACTGCACAATCTCATCCTTAATAACTGACTCTAAAATCTTACTAACGACTGCGGTCAGGCTAACCGATCTATAGTTTCCTGTCTTCTGCCGCCCTCCCTTCTTAAACAGAAGTGTTACATGACCCACTTTCCAGTCCTCTGAAATCCTCCCTGACTCAAGTGATTCCTGAATCACCGCCAATGCATCCACAATCTCCTCAGCTATCTCCTTCAGAACTTTGGAGTGTTATCCATCCAGTCCGGGTGATCATCTTCAGACCATTCAGCAACCCCATCTCCTTCTCCTTTGTAATGGTTACAACACTCACTTCCGCTTTCTAATTCTTTTGAAGCTTTGATATGTTGTTGGTGTCTTCCACTGTGTAAACTGTTACAAAGTACCTGTTCAGTTCCTCTGCCATTCCTTTGTTCCCCATTACTGCTTCTCTAGCCTCATTTTCATTAGTCCAGTATCTACTCTTGCCTCTCTCTTACCTTTTAGATATCTTAAAAACTCTTGCAATTTTCCTTTATATTACCAGCTAGTTTATCCTTATATTTTATCTTCTTACCTTGTTCCTATTTTATTTATCCTCTGCTGGTTTTAAAAGGCTATCCATTAACCTTACCACAATGTATGCATTTTCTTTTGTTTATATGCTATTCCCTGACTTCTCTTATCAGTCATTGTTGTGTCATCCTCCCTTTAATATGTTTCTGAATAAGGGTCACTGGGCCTGAAATGTTAACTCTGCTTTCTCTCCACAGATGTTGCCAGACCTTTGAGTTTTTCCAGCAATTTCTGTTTTTTTTTTATTTCCAGCACCCACAGTTTTTTTTGTTTTCTCTTCCTTGAGATGAATTTCTGTCTCCCAATTATCCCCAGAAACTCCTGCCATTGCTGCTCCACCATCTTCCCTGCTAGGCTTCCTCTCCAATCAACTCTGGCCAGCTCCTCCCTCATGCCTTGGTAGTTAACTTTACTCAATTTAATACTACACATCTGATTCAATCTTCTCCCTGTCAAACTGCAGGGTGAATTCTGTCATATTATGTTCACTGGCCCCGAGGGATTCCTCCATTTTCAGTTCCTTAATCAAATCTGTCTCATTGCACATCACTACATTCAGAATTGCCTGTTCCCTCATGGGCTCTTATCACAAACTGCTTCAAAAAATACCATCTCGTAGAAATTCCATGAATGCCTTTTCTTAAGATCCGCTACCAACCAGATTTTCCCAGTCCACCTGTACATTGTGATTGTTGTAATACTGCTTTTCTTACATGCCTTTTTTATCTCCTGGCTTAGTTTCTTCTCCACATCCTGCTTACTGCTAGGAGGCCTGTACACAATTTCCATCACATCATGGTCTTTTTTCCCTTTCGGTTGCTCAACTTGACTCACACAGATTCTACACCTTCTGACTCTACATCACTTCTTGCTATTGATTTAATTTCATTTCTTACTAAAAAGGCCACCTCGTGCTCTCTGCCCATCCTTTCAATAGGATGTGTATCCTTGGCTATTTAATTTCCAGCCCTGATCCACTTGCAGACCCATCTCTGTGATACCCACAACATCATACTTGCCAATTTCAATCTGTGCTATAAGCTCATTTACCTTTTTTCATACACTGTATGCCTTTAACTGCCCCCGTTCTCATAGTTATCTCATTATCGGCTGTGCCTAAAGTTAAATTCCTGACTCTTGCCACAATCTTTGGAAACTTTAACCTCTGCTCAGCCACTGTTGTTTATGATATACATAAATGATCTGGAAGAGGGCATTGTTGGTATGATCAGTAAGTTTGCAGATAGTGGAGTAGCAGAAAGCATAGGGGACTGCCAAAGAATCCAGGAGAATATAGATAGATTGGAGAGTTGGGTGGAGAAGTGGCTGATGGAGTTCAATCCATGCAAATGTGAGGTGATGCATTTTGGGAAGTCTAATTCTAGAGCAAACTATACTGTAAATGAAGAGCCTTGGGAAAAGTTGATGAGCAGAGGGATCTGGGAGTTCAGGTCCATTGTACCCTAAAGATTGCTGCACAGGTGGATAGAGTGGTCAAGAAGGCATATGGTATGCTTGCCTTCATCGGGTGGGGTATTGAGTATAAGAACTGGCA
The DNA here is from genome assembly GCF_004010195.1 of Chiloscyllium plagiosum. Taxonomy (NCBI): domain Eukaryota; kingdom Metazoa; phylum Chordata; class Chondrichthyes; order Orectolobiformes; family Hemiscylliidae; genus Chiloscyllium; species Chiloscyllium plagiosum. The sequence goes on from NC_057710.1 coordinate 3,104,964, forward strand.
GGTCACGTTAAAATTGTACAAAACTTCGGTTTGGCTGCATTTAGAATACTGTGTACAGTTCTGGGCGCCACATTACCTGAAGGATGTGGACACTTCGGTGAGGATGCAGGGAAGGTTTATGAGGTTGTTGCCTGGTGTGGAAGGTGCTAGCTATGAAGACAGGTTGAGTAGGTTAGGATTGTTTTCATTAGATAAAAGGAGATTGAGGGGGGATCTGATGGAGGTCTACAAAATCATGAAGGGTATAGACAGGGTGGATAGAGATAAGCTTTTTTCCAGGGCGAGAGATTCAATAACGCATTCAAGGTGAGAGGTGGAAAGTTTAAGGGGGATACACACAGAAAGTACTCTATACAGAGGGTGGTAGGTGCCTGGAATGCATTGCCAGCAGAGGTAGTAGAGGCAGGCACAGTGTGTCTGGACAGATGCAGGAGTTGGAGGTTTGGATTAGGAATTGGCCAGCTGGAAGAAGACAGAGGGTAGTAGTTGATGGTAAAGGTTCATCTTGGAGTGCAGTTACTAGCGGTGTTCCGCAAGGATCTGTTTTGGGACTATTGCTGTTTGTCATTTTTATAAATTACCTGGAGGAGGGGCTAGAAGGTTGGGTGAGCAAGTTTGCGGATGATACGAAAGTCGGTGGAGTTGTTGACAGTGAGGAAGGATGTGTCAGGTTACAGCGGGATATAGATAAGCTGCAGAGCTGGGCAGAAAGGTGGCAAATGGAGTTCAATGTAGCTAAGTGTGAGGTGATTCACCCATTTCGTCTTGAATGCTTGAATTGAATGCACTCTGCCCTACTCTGAGGCCACTCATTCCAGCTCCTGACCAATTGCTGCATGAAACCATTTTTGCTCATATCACTCTCATTTCTTCAGCCAATTACTTTCAATCTGTCCTTAACATTTGCATCAATGGGAATGGGATAGATCTTGGAGTTTAAGGATGAAGAACATTGTGCATCTGTAAAGAAGCAGGAGTCGCTATACAACCTAAGTTAGTTGCTTGTTCGTTTGTGTGTGCATATAAACCGTGCAATGAGTCTCATTTCTTTACTCAGCGAGTCGTGAGTTCATGGAATGCCCTGCCAGTAGCAGTGGTGGACTCTCCCTCTTTATGGGCATTTAAACGGGCATTGGATAGGCATATGGAGGATAGTGGGCTCGTGTAGGTTAGGTGGGCTTGGATCGGCGCAACATCGAGGGCCAAAGGGCCTGTATTGCGCTGTATTTTTCTATGTTCTATGTTCTATGAGTAGGTAGGGAGCAGAGGGATACAGATGCTTCGGAATTGGGTGATAGGTTTGGACAGTGGATTTGGATCGACTCAGGCTTGGAGGGCCGAAGGGCTGTTCCTGGGTTGTAAATTTTCTTTGTTCTTTGAGCCCTCCTCCCTTTAACTTTTTTCATAATTTTCCATACATCTGAACAACCTCCGCTCTATTTAGTTTAAAGCCCCATCCACACCTCCAGTTATATAATTTGCAAGGTCTCTGGTTCCAGCATGACTTAGGTGGAGCCTGTCCCATCAGAACAGCTTCCTCCTTGCCCAGTACTGGGGCCAATGTCCCATGAATTCAAACCTGTTTCTCCCACACCAATCTTTGAGCCACACATTTACCTCTTTAATCTTGCTGACCCTGTGCCAATTGCTTGGGGTTCAGATATTAATCCAGAGATTATTACCTTCATAGTTTTGTTTTTGAATTTAGTTGGTTATATTCCTTCAGCAGGACCTTTTTCCACCTATATAGTCGGCACCTACGTGGACTACAACAACTGAATCTTTCCCCTCCTACTCCAAGTTTCTCTGCAGCCCAGAGGAGATATCCTGAACCCGGGTACCAGGCAGGCAACACAGCCTTCAGGACTCTCAATCCTGGCCACAGAAAAGAACGTCTATTCCCCTGACTATACTATCCCCAATTACAACCACATGCCTCTTTTGTTCACCTTCTTAAATGGCTCCCTGCACCACGGTGTTGATAAAATGTGGTGCTGGAAAAAGCACAGTAGGTCAGACAGCAGCCAAGGAGCAGGAGAGTTGACATTTTGGGCAGGGCCCTTCATTGGGATTGATGTTGCTTGACCTGCTGTGCTTTTTCCAGCACCACACTTTTTCAACTCTGACTCTCCAGCATCTGCAGTCCTGACTATCTCACATTGTACCATGGTTGTTCATCCTCCCTGCAGTGCACACTTTCATCCACACAGGGAGCAAGAATCTCAAACCTGTTTTGTCTGCATCATCCATGTAAATAAAATGTTGGATTTGTATGTTTGTAATATAATTTATTTTAAGTTTGGGCTTGAATTTTAGGGAGTGACACTTGCTTTTACTGTGTCTCAGAAGTGAATAATTAACCTGCATGTATTTTTGCAGCCATGGTGATTCCATTTAAAATAGTTTGAGAGAAATACTTTGGCAGCACCAATGGGTTTTGTTTATCTTAGGATGTTTAATGACTTAGCAAGGTAGACAAAGTTAAAAATCACACAACACCAGGTTATAGTCTAACAGGTTTATTTGGAAGCAGTAGCTTTTGGAGTGCTGCTCCTTCAACACACAACCACCTGATAAAGGAGCAGTGCTCCAAAAGCTAATGCTTCCAAAGAAACCTGTTGGACTATAACCTGGTATTGTGTGATCTTTAACTTTGTACATCCCAGTCCAACACCGGTGTCTCCAAATCTTAGCCAGGCAGACCACTGTGCTTTAAGGTCTGTTATAAATTTCTGAATTAGGGTATTTTTTAAAAAACCTATTACTTAGAGGAAGCACTTACTTAAATCTTGTTGTGGGCTGTTCTGTGAAGTCCTTGGATGAAGATATTTGTGTACAGCCATGCTCGAAGGGGAAAATACAGTACAACTAAATTACCTTAGAGTAAAAGTGAGGAGGAAGGCCATTGACTCCACACCGAAGAGCAGCCCCCTTAGACCCATCATGCTATCCTAAGCCTACAACCCTGCATTCCCCATGGCTACCCACCACCACCACCAACCTACACATCCCTGGACACTATGGGCAATTTAGTTTGTTCTATCCATCTAAACTGCACATTTTTGGACTGAGAGAGGAAACCAGAGCAACCTGAGGAAACCCACACAGACACAGGGAGAATGTGCAAATTCCATGCAGAAAGTCACCTGAGGTTAGATATGAACTCAGGTGCTTGGCAATGTGAGGCAGCAATACTAACCACTGAGCCACTGTGATAAGCCAAAAGGTTTGGGATAAAACCCTGAAGAGGTTACTTGAAAATGAATACATTCAAGCAAAGCTTCCAGGAAGAAGCTATCTGCATTTCCAGTGGAGGAGTTAAAGTTCCATTTACATTAAGCTTTTTGAGGTGTCAGCAAATTATGCGATTACTGTAAAAGAGGTGCTTTGGAAGCTGTACAGGGATATTGTTTGAATTTACATAGAAAATTTTGAGATTGATGGGATTATACCTTTACTGTGTGTTTAAAATGTGAATGAGTATGTATATATGTGTGCGTAAGTTTGGTCAAGTATATGTGTGAGTTTGATGGGGTATAAGCCTCTGAGAGGGTGTGTGTGAGTGCAGGGGGTGCATGTGTGTATGAGTGTGTGAGAGAGAGAGCCTATAGTGCAGTGGAGTCTCCTGTAGTGTGACATGAACCCAAGGTCCCAGTTGAGGCCATCCCATGGCTTTGATACCCATGGGGATGGCCTCAACCAAGTACTTGGGTTCATGTCGCACTACAGGTGACTCCACTGCATCAGACACACTCTCTCTCTCACTCACACACCTACATACTCACACACTCATGCAGACCCTTTCTCACACACGAGCTCTCTCCCATGCGCACACCCTCTCTCACAGGCTTATACCCCATTACACTCACACACATGCACACACTCTTTCACATGCACTCACACCGACATGCACACACTCACATACACACAGCCACTCTGTCTCTCCTGCACGCGCACACATATAAATTTATGGGGCGGATCTGTATTTGCAGAATTACATTTTATTTTGCTCAAAAACTGCATAAATCCATGCAATATTCTGTAATTCCCACTTTAGAAATAAAACTGACTCAACATTGGGACAGACTTTAAGTTCACACCTTTAATACATTGTCTGAGCTAAGATACCACCTATTGTTAGATAAACTGAAGCCACCTTGAGAACGTAACTTAAAAGGAGTTCTTGAATTTACATATTAAAGAGCCTCAATCAGCATGCCCCATCCTAAAAGATGCAAGACTTAACCTAAATTTGTTTAATAGATCATTACAACTCCTTGACACTGTAACTTTTTTGCTATAAATTCTGTGTCTTCTGGTCCTGCTCCACAAACACCTGATGAAGAAGCAGTGCCTCGAATGTGAGTGCTTCCAAATAAACCTGTTGGACTATAACCTGGTGTACTGGAAAACATTGTTTGATTAAAGATAGTCAGCACAACTTTGTGAGGGGCAGGTCATGCCTTAGAAGCCCTACTGAGTTCTTTGAAGATGTGACAAGACAATTTGACGAAGGTTCAGTAGCGGATGTAGTGTGTATGGATATTAGTAAGGCATTAGATAAGGTTGCCATGACATGGTCATACAGAAAATCAGGAGATATAGGATACAGGAAATTTGGCTGCCTGGATACAGAATTGGCTGGCCAAAAGAAGACAGTGAGTGGTAGTGGATGGAAAATGTTCCGCCTCGAGATTGGTGAAGGTGATGTTCCGCAGGGATCTGTTCTTGGACCTCTGCTCTTTGTAGTTTTTATAAATGACTTGGATGAAGAAGTGGAAGAGTGGGTTAGTAAGTTTGCCAATGACACAAAGGTCAGTGGTGCTGTAGATTTCTGATGAAAGGCTTTTGCCTGAAATGTCGATTTTCCTGCTCCTCCGTTTGGGCCTGACCTGCTGTGCTTTTCCAGCACCACTCTAATCTTGACTGTAATGTCCAGCATCTGCAGTACTCACTTTCACCTTGTAGATAGTGTCAAGGATTGCTGCAGGCTACAACAAGACATTGACAGGATGCAGAGCTGTGCTGAGAAGTGGCAGATGGAGTTCAACCTGGATAAATGCAAAGTGATTCATTTTGGAAATTTGAATTTGAATACTGAATACAGGAGTAAAGACAGGATTGATGGCAGTGTGGAGGAACAGCAGGATCTGGGATTCATGTACATAGATCCTTCAAAATTGCCACCCAAGTTGATTGGATTGTTAAGAAAGCATATGATGTTTTGGCTTACATTAACAAGGGGAGTGAGTTTAAGAGTTGCAAGGTTAGACTACACTTGGAATATTGTATCCAGTTCCTCATTATCGGAAGAATGTAGATGCTTTAGTGAGGGTACAGAGGAGATTTACCTGGATGCTGTCTGGGTTACAGGGCATGTCGTATGAAGAGAGGTTGAGGGAGCTAGGGTTTTTCACACTGGAGAGAAGGATGAGAGATGACTTCATAGAGGTGTACAAGGTAATGAGAGGCATAGATAGAGTAGATAGCCAGAGACTTTTCCCCAGGGCAGAAATGGCTGTTATGAGTGGTCATAATTTTAAGATGATTGGAGAAAGGTTTTGGGAAGATGTCAGAGGTAGGTTCTTTACTCAGAGAGTGGTGGGTGTGTGGAATGCACAGCCAGTAGTGTAGTAGAGTCACAGACATTAGGGATATTTAAGCGACTGCTGGACAAGCTCATGGATGGCAGTAAATTGAGGGGTGTGTAGGTTAGGTTGATCTTAGATTAAGATAAATGCTTGGCACAACATTGAGGGTCGAAGGGCCTTTACTGCACTATACTTTTCTATGTAACTTCAGTTTTACTGTTAAAAATAAGCATCTAATGTCCCAGATTTAGTTTTAAGTGGGAGATTATCTTGTTAAAACCAATACAAATCATCATCTAACATTTTCTCAATAACAGATGTTAAACTAATTGCCCTATGGTTACTTGTTTTATTTGTCTGTCTCCCTTTTAAATGAAGGTGTTACATTAGCTGTTTTCCAATCTACTGGGTCTCTTCCAGCAAGATTAGTACTAATGCATTCACTCTAAGTTTGGCTTCAAACATTTACGAAAATACTTTAAACCTTTTAAACTTGTTTAAAATCTTAGGATGTACACCATCAAGTCTAGGGGCCCTATAAACCTTCAGTTTCCCTAATACTTTTTCTCTTGTGATAGTTATTGTGTATGGATACAGGTTTGCTCGCTGAGCTGGAAGGTTCATTTCCAAACACATAAATAGAAAGGAGGAATCATCAGCAGTGCATCGCCCAGAGGCTCACTGAAGATGTTACCTAGTAGGGTGACAAAACGTCTGGAAATGAACCTTCCAGCTTAGTGAGTAAACTTACATCCAGAACCTCAACCTGAGCTAAATATCTTCTGAAAACTTGCTAAGTTATTGTGTATTTTTGGAATGCTATCAGTATTCTCTACCGTGAAAGCTAATACAGATTATATGTTCAACTCTTCTGTCATTTCTAGATTCCCTCTAATTATTTCCCGAGCTTCATTCTCTAAGTGGTCTCCCTCTTTGTTTTTCTATTTTTGAAGACGGTATTTTTGTGGGTCAGTGTGGTACCGGTGTATTGGTGAGATGCTTGGTGTTTCAGAGTGGTATGTGTTATGTTGATGTAGCATTTGATGACTTACTGTGGTGTTTGATGTTGTCGGTGTTGTATTTTGTCTATCAATATGATATTAGTTGTGTTGATGAGGTATGTGGCGTGATAGTGTGGTATCTGGCATGTTGGTGTGATAGTTGATATTTCAGTGTGATACTTAGTGTGTTGACATAGCATTCAGTGTGTTGCTGTGTTGTTTGGTGTATCGGTATTGTACTTGGTCTATTAGTGTGGTATTTGGTGTGTCAATGTGGTACTTGCCTAGTGTGGCTTTTGGTGAGTCTGTGCGTATTTGGTGATTCTATGGAGTATTTGCTGTATTGCTGTGATATGTCATAATGCAGTGTGATATTTGGTGTGTTGGTATGGTATCTGGTTTATTGATGTGGAACTCAAGTGCGAATAATGGATATTGGAGGTTTTCATATGTGTATTTGTAAATGACATGGTAGGATTACAAGTCAGGGCTAATGGACCAGAAACATGTTAATGGAATGAGGTACAGATCAGTTATTATGTAACTGAATGATGAAACATTGTCCAGATTATCTGATCTTGTCACAATTTTGGATGTAGGAGTTTACTAAATTGTCTGTCATATCCCCCACATTACTACAGCGACTGCACTTCAACAAATACTTTGTTGTTATAAGACAGTTTGTAATATCCTTATGTAAAAGATGCTAAATAAATGCAGGTCTTTGTTTCCTGTAGCAGTATCAAATCTTTGAGCCAAAGAGAGCACTGAATTCTTTTCTTAACATTCTTTTCAGAGAATATTAACAGGAATTTCTCTTCTTTCATGAAGTACCAGACTAGACTTCAGATTTTGGCTCTGTTTTTCTCTCTCCACAGACGCTACCAAACCAGCCATCTCTTTTTCCCTGGAGCATAGGAGATTGAGGGGTGACCTTATAGAGGTTTACAAAATCATAGAACATAGAACATAAAAGAATACATGAGGGGCATAGGTAAGGTGAATGGCAGGTGTCTTTTCCAAAGGGTGGAAGATTTCAAGACTAGGGGGCATATTTTTAAGGTGAAAGGCGAAAGGTTTAACAAAGACATGAGGAGCAATTTGTTTTACCCAGAGAGTAGTTAGTGTGTGGAATGAACTTCCAGAGGAAGTGGGGATATAGGCATAGTTAAAAGGCATTTAGATAAGTACTGTACACGAATAAGATATGTTTGGAGGGATATGGGCCAAGTGCAGATAGGTAGGAATAGTTTAGTTTGGGATTATGCTCGGCATGGACTGGTTGGACTGAAGGGCCTGTTTCTGTGCTGTATGATTGACTCTATCCAGCACTTTCCGTTTTTATTTCTTAAATCATTACTTTTTGGGCGGCACGGTGGCAGTGGTTAGCACTGCTGCCTCACAGCGCCAGAGACCCGGGTTCAATTCCTGCCTCAGGCGACTGACTGTGTGGAGTTTGCTTGTTCTCCCCGTGTCTGCGTGGGTTTCCTCCGGGTGCTCCGGTTTCCTCCCACAGTCCAAAGATGTGCAGGTCAGGTGAATTGGCCATGCTAAATTGTCCGTAGTGTTAGGTAAGGTATAAATGTAGGGGTTTGGGTGTGTTGCGCTTCGGCGGGGCAGTGTGGACTTGTTGGGCCGAAGGGCCTGTTTCCACAATGTAAGTAATCTAGTCTATCAGGTTTATATCCCTGAGCCAATTTTATGTCCACATTGTTATTGTCTCTTTTATTCCATGAACTAAGACTTGCCTCACAAGTCTGTTGTGTGATACAGTATTTAATGCCTTTTGGAAGTTGATATGTACCATAATATCAACAACTGTTGACTCAAAAAAAAACCCCACAGCAGCACATGTTTCTCCCTTCACACACCCTGGGACTCTTTTGAATTGAACTCACGTATTTCCATGTGACTATTAACTTTATCCTGAATGTTAGAAACGAAAATCGCTTCTCAATAATCGCTCTAGACAAATTCAGGAAAACAAAGTTTTATTAGCAAGTCTGCAGAGTTGGGCACCCTTCTGAGAAAAAGGCGCCTCGAGGCTAACAAAGTTTCTCATTAAATACAGCACAAGTCCCTCCCCTCTTTGGCTCTAAAGAGTCACGAGGTTCACATTCTAAACCGTCAGTATTTTTCCATTCTGCACCCTTATCACAAAGTCTGCAGCAGATGTCTCCCGAGTTGTTTTTCTACCCTGTAGTCTTATCAGTCAAGGACTTATTCTTCTCTGTCAGAGTTAGTGGTCTTATCAATCAAGGACTTATTTTTCTACTCTGTCAACGTGAGTGGTCTTATCAATCCGTAGCAGCAGATGTCTCGTCCTTTATTATAGAGAAGCATGTTTTACCCTACCCCTATGGCTCTATTCCCCTTAGACTTTGGGGTCATGCACATCTCAGTTGTTTGTACCGAAATCGTCTCTCACACTGAATAACTTTTCCCACCACCTAAATTACAAGTCTGCAAATGTTGGGCCGATCTTCACAAGCTCTTTTGAACAAAATGTTAAATACCAGCAGGTGTCCAAAATATGGGGGATTAAAAAAATACCCTTAGGCTCTAGCAAACTCTCATACCTTGTAGAACATTGGAACAGGAGTAGGGCACTCAGCCCTTCAAACCTGTCCCACTATTCAATGAGATCATGGCTGACCTGTGGCCCAACTCAATTTATCTGCCTTTGGCCCACATCCCTAAATATCTTTGCTTCATGAAACATTACCTGTCTCAGATTTAAAATTAACAACTGATGATGCATCTACTGCCATTTGTGGAAAAGAGTTCCAAACCTCTGCCACCCTTTGTGTATACATAGCACAGGAACAGACCTTTCGGCCCAACATGTCTGTGCTGACCATAATACATTCTGAACTAATCCCGTCTGCCTGTACGTGGCCTACATCCCTCAATTTCCCGAATATTCATGTGTCCGTTAAAATGCCTCTTAAAAGTTGCCACTGTATAAAAGTGCTTTCCCGATCAATTTGGCCTTAACTCTCAGGCCATGCCCAGTGGGAATAGTTTATTTTTTATCATGTATTTTCATGTTAGTAGCTTTAAAAAAAATCAGACTACCTACTAAATTATAGATAAAAAACATATTGAACTTAACGGCAAAGAGTTGGCACAGTAGGTGGAGGACGGGACGAACGACCTTCCCGCTCCCTGAGGTGAACGTCCGGCTCTCGGTTGGTGGGGGAGGGTTCGGCTATCGATTGAGCCGGGCTGCGTTCAGGTCGCGCTGCTCAATTGATACACGCGGCGCTCGATTGTTGGCGCCTGGTTTCGGTGGCAGCGGCAGGAGGAGGAGTAGCGGCGGCGGCGGCGGCAGCAGCAGCAGCAACACCGACCGAAACAGACAGGAGTTAGGGGGAGAGAGAGAGCGGGCGGGCACGGCTGACAGGTAAGTCCGGTTCGGTCAGAGAGAGAGGGGTAAAGGTGAAAGCGGAATCGGGGGCAGCGGCTGCTGGTGGTGTGGGGTTTATGGGGGAAGGGAATGCGCTCGCGCTCCGCCATCTAGAATCTTCCACAAGATGGCGGCGGGCCTGAGGCCTGACGCAGTTCGAGTTAGCGCTCCGCCTGGGGACGGGCAGATGGGAGACTACTCAGGGCTTCCCCTGGGTAAGCACCGACTATCGGGAACCACACCTTACCCCTCCCGGCTGCCGTGCCCGTCTGTGGGGGAGTGCGGCAAGGAGGCAGCTCCCTGTCTGTGGGGGAGTGAAGCCCATGGGGACGGTTCTGTGGCAGGGAACGGGTAAGGTCGGGGGTGGTGCTAATTCACGCCCTGAATGCCCCGGGGAGAGTTTTTTCCCCCCTCCCTCTGCCATTGTGTGTGTTGTCGTTTGTTGGAGATTGTAGAGACCGTTATAAGAGCGCTCTTTTGTCAATGGGCGTGATAGGCGAATGGGCCCCTAACCCTCCAGGAAAAGTCAGGATTTGGATTCTGTCACACTCTGTTCAATAGCGTGCCCGGGTACAAGATCCCATCTCAAATTCATCTGTCCAGTTGTACAATTGTGTCACAATATCCCTGTAGCAGGGCAGGGAGCTGTCCACTTACTTTTTTTTTTCAGCTGCGAAATCTGCAAATGTGAATCTAATCTTCTAATTTTGCTTTTCTCTTCCCCTTATTCCCCCCACTTCGTGTTTTGTTTCGTGTTGCAGTTCCTGCCCAGCCCTGGACTGTTTTTAGGGGCGGAGGGGAGAGGGAGTGGAAATCAGGCAGATGCATTACCTTCTCAGTTTAATCATAGCTGAGTTTTGGAAATAAAATTCCACACTCTCTGGATGCTTTGAATTGCTGAAGAATTTTTATTTTCTAAGGTAGCATAATTCTAACAGGCAATCTGCATGTCTACGTACCTTAATTGTAACAGTTATTATCTTGAGAAAGAAGGTTAAAAACAAGGACTGCAGATGCTGTAAACCAGAGTCTAGATTAGAGTGCTGGAAAAGCACAGCAGGTCAGGCAGCATCCAAGGAGCAGGAAATCAACGTTTCTGATTGGAATTCCTGATGAAGGGTTTTGGCCCAGATTTTCCTGCTCCTCGGATGCTGTGCACAGCACCTGCTGTGCTTTTCCAGCACCACTCTGATGCAGATCTTGAGAAATAAACCCATTATATGAAAATTGCATGTTTTTCCTTTCTGGGACCCTTTGGAAAAGGGTTTTAAAGAATATCATTAATAATTTCACTTTTAAGATAAAATCTCCATTCAAGTAAGTTGTCTATTGCAGCTGTTGGTAAAAACAATGACTGCAGATGCTGGAAACCAGATTCTGGATTGGTGGTGCTGGAAGAGCACAGCAGTTCAGGCAGCATCCGAGGAGCAATAAAATCGACGTTTCGGGCAAAAGCCCTTCATCAGCTGTTGTCAACCTTTTTTGTTTCTGAGGTCCCCCCTCTCAGGATGTTAAAAAATATTCCAGGGAACCGCTCCCCAACAAGTGTATAAAAATTGGCTATGTAATGATTCAGTTATTTTTGTTCTATGTATTGTGAAAATTGTTGCTGGTGCTTGGCAATGGTTCTGAATTCTCAAGCCAGTCTTCAAGCCCATCCCACATGATTGTCTCCAAAACTAAAGCCTTCACTTGTATGAAGACTGGAACACAGAAATGACCTTAAACATACAAGCAGAAATTAGGTCATTTGGCCCATCGAGTCTGCTTTGCCATTCAAACATGTCATTTTTGTTGATTTGATGCATTTCATTTCTCCCCTCAATCCTATCTAAGTGCCAGTTCACACCTGACATATTGGGAGGCAGAGAGAGTTTTATAACTAGTACCTTCACCTTTCATCATGTGTGACTGCCTTCTTCCAATGGGACTCTCGATGAGACACAAAAGTCTTCAAATACTTGTTAAGCTCTTATGTAGTGAAAACATTTGAAAGCCTTTAGAATTCAGTGATTGTATTAAGATAAGCTAATTCACTGACAAATTTTATTTTACCTGTGTATTAAGCGCAGTTAAGTTATCGATGTAGGTTGAAATATTATCAACATGATTTCTAATCATTTTTGACTCCACTTTGCAGATTCCTGGTTGAGACCATCTAGTCTAAGATAAAGTTTAGGGTAGCTTTTCATCATATTTTTGTAGAGTATACCAGTCAATGGCCTGTATTGGCTGTCTTTAAATCGCTTATAAAGACCGAAAGAATTGCGGATGCTGTAAATCAGAAACAAAAACAAAACTTGCTGGAAAGCTCAACAGGTCTGCCAGCATGTGTGAGGAGAAATCAAAATTAATGTTTTGCATCTGTTGACCCTCAGAACTTTTCCAGCAGCTTTTAAATTTTGTTAAAATCACTTAAATTGACCAGAAATTTGTTTTATGATTTTGTAATGAATTGCTTTTTTAAAAATAAGCTTTTAATGTTTTTTGACAGTCCTGTTGATTTGAAAATTTTTCCCAGCCTCGAAGTAAAAATGAAACCCGCTTTTGTATTGGTATTAGTTTGGTAACCTAGTGGAGAATTTAGTGCCAGGCATTGGCCCTATGGGCTTGAAGTGATGTCAGAATTTTATGTTACTTTCTCAACTTAATCATGTAAAAATAACTGGCTCATGAAATTAAATTACTTGCTCCACTATTATTTAAAGAGTTTAATTTATTGTACAGTGGTGGAATCTTAGTCTGCTAACTTGATTTGTGTTATCATTTATTTGAGGTCCCTCTAGAACAGATTTTTGTAAGTGGGTAAAGGAGCAGACTAGAATTGAGCATCCTCGTGATCTTACCATCCTGTCTCAGCTTGCCTAAGGTATGCTAAAACACTACAAGGCAATGTTGTTTCCAATAAAAACTCTAGTTTATATAGTTATTTATTCTTTCATGGCATAAGAACAATATCAGCACATCCATAATTGCCTTTAAACTGAGTGGCTTGCCAGTTGATTTCATAGAGCAGTTCAGAGTCAACAACATTGCTGAGAGTTTGGGTTCACAGGAAGTTAATAGCAGGTAAGGATGAAAGATTTCCTTCCTTAAACGGCATAAGTTAACCGGATGGGTTTTTATGACAATCATGGTCACCATTACTAAGACCAACTTCTGAATTTTACATTTAATAATTGAATTCAGTTGTGCCATCTACCATGGTGGGATTCGAATCAAGCTTCCTAGAGCTTTAGCCTAGTCCTCTGAATAGTGATTCGTTGCACTGCCCCACCCTTAACCGCTCTCAAAATATGAGGGACTTGGACGAATTAGCAAGAATTGGGAGAAATATTGAAGCCGGTATTTGAAATCTAACTTAAAGTGATGCATTTTAAATGTGTCAAGCAATGTAAGGTAGTGTTGGTTGTTTTAGAAGGAAATTTCAGAATGTGCAGACAAAACATGATCGAATAGAGGACAAAAATAACAGCTATTGCTGGTTTGTAAAGTGGTTTTGCATTCTGTAGTGCTGAAGAAGATTGCTGAGGCAGTGGACCAATGTAGATAGGTAAGATGTTGGAACCTTTGTACTGGTAAATAGGGAACTGGTAGAGATTGGGTTAGCAGTGCTTTCACACAAGACTTTCGCAGGTGATCAAGGATAAGTTTCTTTTTTACAGAATGTAAAAACCTTGATAAAAATGTGGAGATGTTAATTGTGGAAATGATATGGAACTAGGCAGTCTTAATTCCATATGCCACAATCTTAGTTCCACATGGCCACCTTCTATATCTTAACCCCTCTGTGATTGATAATCTGGTGAATGTTGGGCTTGTGGGTGGACATGAAGCAATAATACTGGGTATCATTTTACCTAAAAAGATCAATGATTTGGAGAGGCTGCTTGTATGTTAGGATTGATCATAATAAACTCACAGGAGCAGAAATAGGCTATTCAGAATATCAAGTCAGGTCCACTATTCAAATAAGATATTGGCTGATTATTAATCCTCAACTCCACTACCCTTGATTCCCTTACTAATGTGTCCATTAGAAAGTGGAAAATAGGACAGATAAATGCATGACTCAAATGTTGGTACAAAAGGGAGGCTTTTAGATTCCTGGATCACTGGGACTGTTTTGGAGGAAGGTGGGACAAACTGCAAATGCAACAGTCTGTATCTGAACCACATTGAGACCAACATCCAGGCATGTAGGTTTTTTACTCTTGTGAAGAGTTTATATTAATCTAGCAGCGGGTGGAGATACAGAGTATCCTGAAACAGAGCCATGTCATGCTACAGCAAAGGAAGCAAGTCAGAATGAGTTCAGCTATGTTAAGTGTCAAGAGAGTACGGCAAGGCTGGATGGTCTTTAATGCTAGGAGTGTAATAGGCCAGACTGATGAGTTAATGGTGTTCATTGACACAGGGAAGTACGATATTGTTGCCATCTCAGAAACATGGTTGAGGGAAGGGCTGGACTGGCAACTCAACATTCAGGGGTATAGGATCTTTAGGCAAGACAGGAGGGTGTAAAAAAAGGTGGTGGTGTAGCACCATTAATTAGGAGTGAATTATTGCAGTAAGAAGAGATATCTTGAAAGGCTCCTCAAAAGAGGCTTTGTGTGGGTAGAACTTAAGAACGTTAGGGAGACACTATACTGGGAGTGTATTATAGGCCCCCAAAAGAGTCAGCAGGAAATAGAGAAGCAAATATACAAGTTCACACATGTGAGAGTGATAATTATATACTAGGGTTTTGAACTTTCTAAACATAAATTGGTGTAGTAGTAGTGTTAAGGGTTTGGAGTGGGGGTGGGTGGGGGGATTTCTTGAAAGGTATCCAGAGGAGGTTTTTTTGTATCAATATGTAGAAGGCCAAATTAGGAACCGTGCAGTGCATTTTTGATGTGGTAGTGAAGGAACATTTAGGTGATATCGACCACAACGTGGTACAGTTCAAATCTTTTCTGGACAAGGTAAAGGATGGCCTGCAAAAGGTGGCTTTGGATTTTGCAAAGGCAGATTTTATTAAAATAATGCAGGATCTGGTGACAGTAGACTGGGTAAACCCTCAACCCTGGCAACATCCTTGTAAATATTTCCTGAGCCATTTCAAGTTTCACAACATTCTTCCTGTAGCAAGGAGGCTAAAATTGTGAACAGAGTACAGGTTCTGTCGAAACCTCCCAAGAGCTTCAGTGGGTAAGGGAGGTCACCCTACTGGAATCTACTTTACCTTCCCTGGTTCTTTCCCCGAGATCCAAGTCCATTAAAGGTTTAGCAGATTTTTTTTTAAACATTTACTACAGTATCACAGTTACAGAGTAACAAAGCACCAAGGTCTACTCTAAGTAGAGGTTCTAGAACCTCAGCAGAGTTGTGGTACCAGCACTTACCAACCTCGTGCTCTCTCAGACTGATCCGAAAATGATACTCTCAGTCTTTAGAATTTATACAGTTTTTGCCCACTAAACATGTCATTCAAATTCATGCTGATGAATGTGATGTCGTCCCCATATTCCTGCTGTGCTTGTGATGAACTTGTTAGTCTTTTGATTACATTACTGGAATAGCGATAATGAAACTGCCCTAGTACTGACTCGGGTGATGACGTTAAGTGTTGATATTCTCTAAAGTTTGGTCACATACTCATTACCTCATGTCTTTGTTTAAACCTGATTACTGACTTTTATTTAATGTCTTAAGCCCATACCGAATTGTTTTCCACCTTACATGCTTGAACAGTAATCTCTTTATTCAAATCCCTAAGGTCTTTCCTCGTAGGTACTTGAACTGATCTGTCTTTGTTCCTCCTTAATGACTAAGTTTCGTAGCTGCCTAAATTTGTTCTTGTACAGAACTGGACTTCCTGCTTTTCTCAGCAAAGTTATCTTACTTAATGCTGTTTCTTTTTGTTTTTATTTCTAACATTCTTTGGGTTCTTTAATTTTACCTTCGTTTCCTTTCTCATTTCCTGCTTTGATTATGTCATGATCGCTCTTCACTCTCAGATCCTCCCAGATATTGTCATAGAGATGTACAGCATGGAAACAGACCCTTCGGTCCAACCCATCCATGTCGACCAGATATCCCAACCCAATCTAGTCCCACCTGCCAGCACCCGGCCCATATCCCTCCAAACCCTTCCTATTCATATACCCATCCAGATGCCTCTTAAATGTTGCAATTGAACCAGCCTCCACCATTTCCTCTGGCAGCTTATTCCATACCCTCTGCGTGAAAAAGTTGCCCCGTAGGTCTCTTTTATATCTTTCCCCTCACCCTAAACCTATGCCCTCCTGTTCTGGACTCCCCGACCCCAGGGAAAAGACTTTGTCTATTTATCCTATCCATGCCCTTCATAATTTTGTAAACCTCTAAAAGGTCACCCCTCAGCCTCCGCTCCAGGGAAAACAGCCCCAGTCTGTTCAGCCTCTCCCTGTAGCTCAGATCTTCCAACCCTGGCAACATCCTTGTAAATCTTTTCTGAACCCTTTCAAGTTTCACAACATCTTTCCAATAGGAAGGAGAC
>NC_057710.1:3121939-3130683 GCF_004010195.1 Chiloscyllium plagiosum
TGAGACCTGATTTCCCACGCACAAAGCCATGTTGACTATCCCGAATCAGTCCTTGCCTTTCCAAATACATGTACATCCTGTCCCTTAGGATTCCCTCCAACAACTTGTCCACCACCGAGGTCAGGCTCACCGGTCTATAGTTCCCTGAGATGTATTCTAAGAAGTTCCCTTTCCTCGGGATGATCCTCAGGCTGAGGAGCATCACCTTCTCTTAGTTACACATATACAATATCCCCACATGGAGGGGCAGTTGGCTCATGGGGAGATCCATGTTGGACCAACACCTGTTTCTTAGGTGAAGAAAGCATAAATTCAGAGTCCACTGATATAACTTCAAAATGATAATTCGACATACAACATAAACAATAAGTATAAGTCCATCAATAAGAATCCATCCTACTGTGTTCCATAACCAACAGGCTATGGACCATCTGCAACTCTGTCCAGAGGATGGCCTGGGCACTCTGCTGGCATCTTGTCTATTCTCATTAATTTTTAAAAATGTTTTCAGTAATATTTTTAGAAAAGTCATCAATATAAATATAGCATTGAGGGCCCGCGACTGCACATGCGCCCCCTTCTTTAGCTAATAAAATGCCCAAAGCCAGTAGATTCTGCAGAGTCATCACCTCGTGTCACTTGAAGTTCCTTATTCAGCAATTTCAGTGCATTTGCTGTTTCGTTGGCGATCACTTCAGCGTCATGGGCAAGATCAAATATCTGGCCCAAGAGCAACTCCACTCCCCAGCCAGGTATCAGTCCTCCCACTAATCTAGAGTACCACGTCTGATGGTGGAAAAAGCCAGACAAGTCCCTTTTCTTGCCTCGTGTTGAGGTGGCACACAGTGAGAATTACCCCATTAATGGGCTTTCCATTCAGAGTCTTCCTTTGGTATGTCATGGTGTAAGGTGAAACTGGAACAAGATAAGTCAGATCGCATCTTTCTTGCCAGTCTCTGGGTAAGTATTCATATGCAAAGTTTCCACATACCCAATAGGTTCCTATTGGGGGACTTACTGCACAGCTGGTGGAGCATGTGACAGGTCTAATCAATGGAATAGCAGATTGAGTTAAACAGCCGGTGTTACTGAGATGACGATTATCCATACGCAGTAATAGGTGGAGTGGGGGCAATCATCCATTATTTGGATGATATTATAACATTTGTCCTTCAGGCGGTCCCCTGTTGGGTGGGCTCCATGTGTATGTTTGACACACCATTTGAAAATAGGGTTTAGGTTTCTCATCACACCGTATGCATGACCTGATCTGCTCTTTGCTACATTGTTTATCGCCATGCGTCAATATCTTCATTTTATTCTTCCTTTATCCATTTCAACAGCTATCTTGTTAATGAAACAACTCACACAAGACACTAGGGCGTATTCCAACAGCTCAAATCCAGAATCCATTGGCTGCTGAAGGTGGATGTGGGGTACAAACTATTTTAGGTGATACTTTTTCACCTTTCGACAATGCATTGTGAGCGTAACCCCCAGTTTCTCCAAATACTTTAATACATATTTTGATATCCTGGGGGTAGATGAGGAGGGATAATCACAGTAGGGGTTACAAGTCCAGTGCTTTGGTAGCTAAACCTTGGGGTGGATGGGTAATATTAGGATTAACCTGATGCCAATATGTACAATTCAGATGGTAATATTATTGTAAATGGTTAGGTTAGGGCAAAGTATGATCGCATGATGGCCTGTTTCATTGTCCGTCATATTCTGATAAACTATAAATGCCATGCTTCTGTTATTAGAACGACAAAGGCCTCTATCTGTTCCTGGTATTGGGCAATCATCCCATCTGGTGCTAGTCTCATTATTGCAGCAACAATCATACCCTTCTGTGGTAACTCTGCATCTTTCATTTTGATAGCAGCGGGTATATTGTGTTACATTACAGAAGTTCATGGGAGATGTTTTTGATGTGATATCGCTGAGCGTCTCGATATTCGTAGTGATGAGTGATGCTATTGCATTATTAGTTGTATAATCAGTACTTGAGGTGAGGTTGCAGACAAGGCATTAGAGGGTTACTGAGGGTGTGGGAGTGACAATTGGACTAATTGCATCCAAATTTTCTTCTGTGATATTATGGGTAACCTTGCTTGCTAGCACGAGGAAGATGCATATGACACATGCAGTGTCCCTTGTAGACCTATCTTGGGCTTCCTTTGCATTTGATGGATGTTTCATTAGACAATAATACTTGAAAGGGTCCCTTCCATTGCGGTCCCAACTGCTTCTTATTGAAGATCTTGATTAACAGGTAGTCTTCAGGTTGGATGTCTTTGTCATCTATCCTGGAACCCTCCTCAGATATATGCTTCTTTTACCTGTTGATAAAGTGGAGAGCTTTGGTTAGTGTGATAAGGTACCGGTGCAACTCTTCTACCATGAGATGTATATCCACAGAGCATGTGGTGGTACCGGTCCTGACCATGGGGTTCTCAGAGTGTGGCCATAAATAATTTCAGCTGCCATGAGTCCCGTCTTTTTCTGGATCATCGTTCTCATATTGAACAATGCCAAGGGCAAAACTTGAAGCCAATTAGGTTTTGTCTCTTCTATGAGTTTGGACAATTGTCCTTTCAGCGTGCTGTTGGCATGTTCCACAGTTCCTACTGCTTGAGGATGATTTGCACAGTGGAGCTTTTGTTTTCTACTGAGGGCTGCACAAAGCTCTTTAAGTTTCTAAATGAAATGAGAACCATTGTCTGTCGACAGAGACGATGGCTCTCCAAATCTTAGGATAATCTCTTGCATCAATATTTTACAAATGGTTTCAGCAGTACATTTTATACATGGAAAAGCCTCTATCCATTTGCTAAACACATCCATAATAACTGGACAATATTTATAGCTATGACATTGTGGTAACTCTATAAAGTCTAACAGGAAAATTGGCGTATTACCTGGGTTATGTTTTTGACAGATCAAACAATTAGCTGCAGCTTTTTGAGAAAAAGATTTGAAATTCTGATTCCACCAGGTATGCAGTATTCTATCCACCATAGAATCCGAAGATATCTTTTAAATACATTAAAGGGAAGAGGTTAACCAAAGACTGAGAAGGGACCAAAGAGGCAACCTGTATATGAAGCAGCGGGATGCTGGAAGGAATTTGAATGAATGCTTCTCTTCAGTCTGGAAATGGTGAATGTAGGTATGGATTTTGGGAAAAGGGACTGTGTAGAATTTGCAGTTTGACATAGGAAATGAGGAGTTAATGGAAACTTTTCTGCGTAAAAGCAGACATATCCCTGGCGTGCATTGCATCCCAAGCTGCTGTGAGAGGCAAGGCTGGAAAGTTCAGGGGCTATGACAATAATTTTTATTTCCTCTCGCCACAGGGAAAGGCCAGTACGCTGGAGGAAGGCTAATGTTCCACTTTTTAAGAGGGGTGTTAGAGATGAACCAGGAAGTTATAGACCGATGAGTCTCACATCAGTGCTAGTGAAACTATTGGAGAAAATTCTGAAGGTGCGAATTAATATCCACTTGGAAAGGTGAAAGCATTGATTTGGAGCCCTGCCTGGTGCATGCTGGTGATGAGCATGTGAGTGAGCAGGCTGTTCCTCCTGTTTTCCTCATGTCTCTCACATATCCTGAGACCTGTGAGGGAAAAGAAAGAAGGGAGGGAAGGCTGGTAGGAGTAGCAGGATGGTGGACAAATGGAGGTGTCCTGGAAAATGCACTCCTCCTTGGGGCCTGAGGGATCAGAAGAATCCAGTGCTGACAACACCTCTCCCAGGAATGAGGTAGTAGCATCCCTTGAAAATCCTCCCCTCCTTGCTTGGGGAGTACACTTGGCAGCACTTGGAAAACAAAGTTTCCTGCATCTCCTGTAGGGTTTTCATCAGTTTGTCCCAGTCGTCGAGCACTCATCAGCTGCTTGAAATTGGCATCCTTGGCCAGGCATTTTGGAGGTTGACGTGGACATAATCCCTGAAGCCTTGCCTACACCACAAGATTTAGAAACCCCTGAAGCGCTGTCTGAGCTGACTGATGGGGACTGTAATAGCGATATTTACCCTGAGGACACCCTGGATGGTAGTGATGAAGGAGCAGGCCTCCTTACCCCTTTATGACGGGTACCTATGCCTTTACCAGGGATCTTTTCCCAGGCTCAATAGGTGGACCTGTGTCAGCAACAGAGCCGAGTTCTGAACTGCTGCCACCCATTTTAGCTGCATCCAATATAGTCCAAGGCTTGGAGGTCCCTGCAGAGGATCCCCTGCACTCTATGAAGGAGGATGGGGCATCAGTTGCAAGCACAACAGAATTATACCAGATGCAGGGAGACGTGATCCGAGGACTTTTTGCAAGTGATGCTCAGTTGCCAAGACACACTCCATGGACCAATGGAATTCTGAACCGCTTCTAGCGGCCCTGGGAGTGGAGAAGGACACAAGGTGGCAATGCCAGGGTTTACTTTGCAGTGTACTTGGGGAGTGAAGGGTGGAAAAATGTCACTCTCCTCGCTCAGTCATTGTTTTCAGTATTAACTGATGATGGTGGTGGCACATAATCTGCAGACCAGAGAACATCAATAGCTAACATCAATGTCAACAGCAGCAGGAAGGCCCAGCCCAGATTTGGTATCCTCTGGTTCCTCAGGGAACAGGAGAACATGGTGAGCTTCCTGCAAAAGTCATATCATTTCAGGAGACAAACCTATGTTAGTTATCTGGTCTCCAATTTAGGCAAGATGGCTATCTTGTTGGCCTCATTTTTTCAGCTGCTGATTTTGAGAATCAAGGAGCCCATGCCAGGCCATCTGCTGTGGCATATGGTTTGGTTTGGAGGCGTGGTGCTTCACTTCGTGAACATACAGGCATTTTGAATGGGACCTGATCAGGTGTGTTTCTTCGAAGAAGTGTCTACTCTTACCTCTATCGGTAAGGGCACACTCATTCTTCTGGGGGAGATTTGAATTGCATTGTCGAGAGGAGGAACTGTGGCACAGAAAAGCTTTCCCCCATTGGTGGAGACGTTGACAAACGTGGTAGGTGCCTGGAGGAATCTCCATCCCAGTTCCGTCACCTTCACCTTTGTGAATCCTGGGGTCAGAGCATCCAGAATTAACTGCCCGATTTAACTGCCTGTGTTCCTTCTATGTTCAGAAAGCCATCAAGCAGCCAGTGCCATTCTCTGATCACAACCTGACGTGGGTTAAGCTTGTTCCATTCAGCATCAGGGCAAAATAGCCATATTGGCAGTTTAAGCAACCTGCTGCTGGAGGATGAATGGTTCCAGGACTTGTTTTGTCCCTTCTGGGCCAGCTAGAGAAGGAAGTGAGGTGACGGGGGTGCTTCCCTCACCTTGGAGGTATGTGGGCAAGACTCACATCCACATTTTCTCCTGGCAGTCAGTGAAGTGGCGGAAGTCTGGGATCGAGGAGTTAGAGAAGAAGGTGCTCAACTTAGAATCATGTCTCAGTCAGTCTAGTATGGACCCCATCCTGTCGGAGGCGTACAAGAAAGCCACACTCTGCAACCAGCATCTAGTTGGTTCTTGGGGTGCATGGGTGAGATTGTGGAAGTATTCAACAAGGATCTCAACCATGGCTCCCCCTTCTACTCACTGAAGAATAGACATGGGTGTTCACTAGTAGTACCTTGTGTGGCTAGCTGCCGACAGAATAGATTCCCGATAGTATGGAAACAGGTAATTTGGCCCAACGAGTCCATACCAACCCTCTGGATAATCCACCCAGACCTATTCCCCTGCCCTATATTTACTGCTGATTAATGCAGCTAACGCTTTTGGCAATTGAGCATGACCAATTTGCCTGACCTGCACATCTTTGAATTGTGGGAGGAAACTGGAGCACCTGGTGGAAACCCACGCTGACACGGAGAAAGTGCAAACTCCACACAGACAGTCGCCCAAGGCAGGAGTCTAACCCAGGTCCCTGGTGCTGTGAGGCAGCAGTGCTAACCACTGAGCCACTGTGCCACCCTACGCCAACAAAATCTCTCGTCTTTGGGCCTTAGGGTTCAAATGAGAGATTGCTATATAGCTCTCTTCTCTCTGGATACATACACCAAGGGAGCTCGCAGAGTTCTGTGGGAGGCTGCAGGTCAGCTCCAAAGGTGTCGAGTGGCTCAACACCCCTCTGAGTTTGGAGGAGCCAACTGGCATCCTCGACCGATTTCCTTCCCCCCTCACCCCCAGGGGCTTGTCACAGGGCTAGAAGGGTTGACCTGTGGAATTCTTAAGGGTATTCTGGGACATCCTGGGGGGGGTGTTGGTGTTGTAAGAATATAATGCACCCAGAGATAGCCCCTTCCTTGGTGCTGGGCAGTCATCACTCTGTTGCCTAAGAAGGGGAATTTCTCTTTGTGAAAGAATGGGCATCAAAGATCATTGTCAGGGCACCTTCAGCTCACCTTGGCACCATGCTGGACCATGTGATGCACCCAGGTCCATTCTACACCGTTCTGGGCTGGAGCATCCAGGACAACATCCAGCCCGTTCTGGACATGGTTCACTATTCTCAGGCGGCTGGCTCGTGATCAGAAACAGGATTCATCTGTACAGGACATTGGTTGAGCCACTTTTGGAACATTGTGTGCGATTCTGGTCTCCCTCCTATCTGAGGGATGATGTGAAACCTGAAAGGATTCAGAGAAGGTTTACAAGTATGTGGCCAGGATTGGAGGGTTTGAGCTGTAGGGGCTGAATAGGCTGGGGCTGTTTTCCCATGCGTGTCTGAGGCTGACACGTGACTTTATAGAAATTTATAAAATCATGAGGGATGCAGATTGTGTAAATAGACAAGGTCTTTTCTGAGTCTCTTGGCAAAGGTCATTTTGTGTTGCCTCCATCAGGTACGCAGCCTCTGCCATGACATGCAGTTCCTGTTCATGGAGTGGTCCTAGCCTCAAGTCTTCTTCCAGGCAATGCCTTTTTTTAAAATTTGGACTTGGTAGCAGTCTGGCCAAATGAGGAGAACACTCAGGAAGCAGGATCGACTAGGGTGAGGGCTGGACTGGATGGTGAGGAGTGGCTGGATGACACCGGCATTGTTTGATGTGAGTGTTGATCCACCTCCGTTCACAACCAGAGCCTGACAGGCAAGGCCATCGGCCCTGGCACTTCTCATTTGCTTAAGGTGGCTCACGCACGTGATGCGCTTGCAGACGAACTGACCTCTGTCTGTTTGGAACTTGGCATCGTCCCTGTGGCTTGGTGTCCTATAATCTCAACTGCCTGAGATATCCATCCAGTGCCCTTTTTAGACAGCTTGTAGGCACCATCTATACAAGTTGCTGCTGCACAATGTCCACTGCCTGTATATTGCTAGGCGTGAAGTTTTGCCCTCTGTTTGTAGGAATTGCCAGTGGAGGGCCTTCTACAAAGAGGTTTTCTCCTTTTTACATTGGTAATCTAGGATAGAGAGCAATACAAATGTTGATCCTGTGAAACCGGTGACTAAGCAAATTAACCGGGTGCCAGACCATATGCGTCTTTTGTAGCCTGGAGGAGAAGGTATTTCATGTTTGTGTTGAGTGCATCCAGTTGCAGACTTTTAATTTTTTGAGCGGGCTGTTAAAATTTTGGTTGCATTTCAGTCCCATACTCCTGAACTACGGGCACCCAGTGTGGATGGGGTGGCATAATCTATGAGTCTTCTCATGGCTTTGCTCCTGGGGCTGGCCAAGATTAACAGAAAACAAAAGAATTGCAGATGCTGTAAATCAACAAACAAAGATAGAAATTGCTGGAAAAATTCAGTATGTCTGGCATCTGTGGAGAGAAGTCAGAATGAATGTCATCGAATCCCAAACATTTTTCTTGACAGATGCTGCCTGATTTTTCCAGCAACTTCCGTATTTGTTTATGGTTATTAACAGGTCCAGTCAGTGAGGTGAGATGGGGCTTGTTTTTTCTGACTGTCTGCACCCTCTTTTACGGTCATGGGCACTATAGGGCTGTAATGCATTGATATCAGTCCTGGTAATGATATTCAGATTTAATATGTTTTATGTTTGCTTGAATTTGAGTTTGCATCTGTTTTTGGTTTGATGCCCCAGGAGGAGGACTGTTTTATTTTCCCATTGTGTCGACTTTGGGTCCCTTGAAAGAGCAAAGGAGGCTTTTAGTTTAACTGTTCTCTGTGTTCCGGAAGTGCTTGATGGAGTTTGTGTAAGGGGAACTTCATTTGTAAAGGATAGAGGAAACTATTCCTCTGACCTTTGGGCCATTGTTGACGCTCTTCCAGTATTGTTTGGTGAGGAGAGAGCTGAGGGGGTTTGATTGTCAGTTTCCTTGAATTCTACTCCACTAGTGCTTGGAGGGGGCAAAGTCGAGCAAAACCTTTTTTTTGTTTGTTTATTTGTTTTCTTACCAGAGAATCATTGGATCTTTGATTTAGCTTGAGGTCGGAGCTCTTTTCTGTAGAGTGTTGTTTCTTGGACTGCTGGGACCAGTGCAGCAAGGAGCACTGCCTTTTGGCATTGTATAAATTATTTGGGTGTGAACATTTGGATATGTTGTACAATGAGGCTGACTAGATAAGGGAGCTTAAGGTGAAGGAACTCTTAGGAGGCAATGAACATAATATAGAGTCATAGAGATGTACAGCATGGAGACAGACCCTTTGGTCCAACCCATCCATGCCGACCAGATATCCCAACCCAATCTAGTCCCACCTGCCAGCACCCGGCCCATATCCCTCCAAACCCTTCCTATTCATATACACAGTCAAATGCCTCTTAAATGTTGCA
>NC_057710.1:3130695-3249301 GCF_004010195.1 Chiloscyllium plagiosum
AGCCTGTTCAGCCTCTCCCTGTAGCTCAAATCCTCCAACCCTGGCAACACCCTTGTAAATCTTTTCTGAACCCTTTCAGGTTTCACAACATCTTTCCAATAGGAAGGAGACCAGAATTGCACGCAATATTCCAACAGTGGCCTAACCAACGTCCTGTACAGCCGCAACATGACCTCCCAACTCCTGTACTCAACACTCTGACCAATAAAGGAAAGCGTACCAAATGCCATCTTCACTATCCTATCTACCTGCGACTACACTTTCAAGGAGCTATGAACCTGCACTCCAAGGTCTCTTTGTTCCGCAACACTCCCGAGGACCTTACTATTAAGTGTATAAGTCCTGCTCAGGTTTGCTTTCCCAAAATGCAGCACCGCGCATTTATCTGAATTAAACTCCATCTGCCACTTCTCAGCCCATTGGCCCATCTGGTCAAGATATGATTGAATTTACTCTGCAATTTGAGAGGGAGAAGATCGAATCAGAGGTAATGATATTACAGCTGAATAAAGGCAACTACAGAGGCATGAGGGATAAGCTGGGTAGAATTGACTGGGAGAGGAACCTAGCAGGAAAGATTGGGGAACAGCAATGGCAGGCTTTTCTGGGAGTAATCCAGGAGACACAGTAGAAAGTCATCCTGAGGAAAAAGAAGCATGGTACAGGGAGGATAAAGCAACTATCGCTGACTCGGGAAGTCAAGGATAGCAGAAAAGCAAAAGAGAAAACATATCTGGTGAAGGGCAGTGGGAAACCAGAGGATTGGGAAGCTTACAAAGACCCACAGTGGGCAACAACAAAAGAAATATGGAGGGAGCAGACTAAATGTAAGGGAACATCACAGTAATATAAAGGAAGGCGGCACAGTTTCTCATTGGTTAGCACTGCTGCCTCACAGCGCCAGGAACCCGGGTTCAGTCCCAGCCTCTGGCGACTGTCTGTGTGAAGTTTGCACGTTTTCCCTGTGTCTGTGTGGGTTTCCTCTGGGTTTCCAAAGATGGTTAGGTGTATTGGCTATGCTAAATTGCCCATTGTGTGCAGGGATGTGTAGGTTAGGTGCAATTAGTCAGGAGAAACATAGAGTAATAGGCTAGAGGAATGGGTCTGGGTCTGGGAATGGCTCTTCATAGGGTCAGTGTGGACTTGTTGGGCAAAATGGCCTGTTGCCATACTTGGGATTCTATGATTCAAGACTGTAAGGGTTCTTTAGATATATAAAGGGCAAAAGAGAGGCGAAAGTGGGCATTGGGCTGCTGGAAAATGACACTGGAGAGGGGGTAGTGGGGCACAAGAAAATGGCTGAGGAACTGAATAATTACTTTGAGTCAGTCTTCATGGTGGAAAACTAGAGTAATATCCCAAAATTTCAAGGATAGAGGAGGCAGAGCTGAATATGGTGGCCATCAGAAAGGAGATGGACTACACCTTGGAGTTCTAAGGGCGATTGCTGAAGAGAGAGCGGCGGCATTAATGGTAATCTTTCAGGAATTGCTAAAATCAGGGAGGGTCCCATATGACTGGAAAATTGCTAATGTGACACCCCTGTTTAAAAAGAGAGTAAGGCAAAAGTTGGAAAATGTCATTGGTAAGATCCTGGAAAGGATGAGATTTCTGAATACTTGGACGTGTATGTTAAAATAGGGCAAAGTCAGCATTGTTTCATCAAGGGGAATTCATGCCTGATAGATCTGCTGGAATTCTTCGAGGAAGTAACGAGCAGGTCAGATCAAGGAGAGCCGTTGGATGTGATCTACATCGACTTCACGTAGGCCTTTGACAAGGTTTCACACAGGAGGCTACTGAATAAGATAAGGGCCCATGGTGTTAGAGGCACATGGATAGAAGCTTGGTTGTGGGGATGTAAGGGTCCTTCTCATGTCATCCCATCCCCCCCTCCCCACCCCCCAGTCGAAGCAAAATGCTCAAGAGACACAATATAATTTTATCTCCTTCATTTTTATTCCAGGCCCTGGGGGGAGAGAGAACGGTCTCCCATGTGCACAGGGACATGAGTTCACTGTCTTCTCTGCAGCAGCAGTTTGTCAATGAACTATATAGTCATTTTACAGGGAGATAAGGCAACATATATATTGATTGGGTGACGATTACAATCAGCAAGTGTCGATAGTAAAGATTAAGCCATCTGCTGTTACAAAGTGAATAACTGACTTCACATGATGAATACTTCCAATATTGCTAAATGGCTCTACATAATGTTTTTCCACCTTGTTAACCTATTACCCTTGCCTGCAGCCCCATTGTTAACTGTAAGTTGTTGTCTGATCTGAGTCATGCTGAACCTGTTTCACAAAACTCAGAACTTAACTCTTTCCCTGCCTGTTTATACCCTATACACATTCTCACTCAGGATGGCAACCAGTGACAAGACTCGGTGTTGTGACCACAACCTTTCAGTTTATACATAATGATCTCAAGAAAGGAACTGAGGGCATTCTGGTTAAATTTGCAGGTGATACAAAGATAGGTGGGGGCTGGTAGCATTGACAAGGAGGGGAGACTGCAGAACGATTTGGACAAGTTAGGAGAGTGGGCAAAGAAGTGACAGATGGAGTACAACTTGGGAAAGTTTGAGGTCATGCACTTTGGTAGGAAGAATAGAGGCATGGACTTTTTTCTGAGTGGTGAGAAAATTCAGAATTCTGAAGTGCAAAGAGACATGGGAATTCTAGTTCAGGATTCTCTCAAGGTAAACTTGCATGTTGAGTCCTTAATTAGGAAGGCAAATGCAGTGATGGCATTTATTTTGAGAGGACTTGAATATAAAAGCAGGGATGTACTTCTGAGACTCTATCGGACTCTGGTCAGACCGTATTTGGAGTATTGTGTGCAGTTTTGGGCCTCATATCTCAGGAAGAATGTACTGGCCTTGGAGCGGGTTTAGAGGACATTCACGAGAAGGGTCCCAGGAATGAAAAGCTTAACGTATGATGAACGTTTGAGGACTCTGGGTCTATACTCGATGGAGTTTAGAAGGATGAGGGAGGATCTAATTAAAACTTACAGAAGACTGAATGTCCTGGACAGAGTAGATGTTGGAAAGATGTTTCCATTGGTAGGAGAGACTAGGACCTGTGAGCACAGCTTTAGAGGAAAGGCAAAACCTTTTAGAACAGAGATAAGGAGAAACCTCTTCGGCCAGCGAGTGATTAATCCATGGAATTCATTGCCAGAGTCAGCCAGGGCATAGAGTCATAGAGATGTACAGCAT
The DNA here is from genome assembly GCF_004010195.1 of Chiloscyllium plagiosum. Lineage (NCBI taxonomy): Eukaryota > Metazoa > Chordata > Chondrichthyes > Orectolobiformes > Hemiscylliidae > Chiloscyllium > Chiloscyllium plagiosum. The sequence goes on from NC_057710.1 coordinate 3,133,925, forward strand.
GGAAACATTGAGTATATTTAAGACTGAGAAACCGATCAGCCGTGATTGAATGATGAAGCACTTTGGATGGGCTGAATGACCTAATTTCTGCTCCTATGTCTTATTGTCTGCTGGTCTTAAGCTTAATGGTCCAGTCCTGAGGAATGTTGCTGAACAAAAGAGGCCTTGGAGTGCACATTTCCTTGAAAGCAGAATCGCAGGTAGACAGAATGGTGAAGAAGGTATTTGGTATACTTTCTTTTATTGGTCAGTGCTTTGAGTGTGGGAATTGGGAGGTTATATTGCGGCTGTGCAGGGCATGGGTTAGTCCACTTCTGGAATATTGCATGCAGTTCTGGTCTTCCTGCTATAGGAAGGATGTGAAACTTGCAAGGGTTTAGAAAAGATTGTTGCCAGGTTTGGAGAGTTTGAGCTACAGGGAGACATTGAATAGTCTGGGGCTATTTTTCCTGGAGTGTCAGAAGCTGAGCAGTGACCTTAGTATGACCTCCCCTTGATGAAACCATGCTGACTTTATTGTATTTTACCATACGCTACCAAGTGTTCAGAAATCTCATCCATCATAATGGGTTGCAGCCTTACCCATGACTGAGGTTAGGCTAATTGGTCTGTAATTATCCGTCTTTTGCCTTATTCCCTTTTTAAACAGTGTGTCACTTCAGTGATTTTCCAGTTCTCTCGGACCCTCTCTGATTCTAGCAATTCATGAAGCTGATGCCTCCACTATCTCTTCAGCAATCTCCCTTAGAACTCTGGAGTGTAGTCCATCTGGTCCAGATTATTTATCCACCTTCAGGCCATTCAGTTTTTCTCGCACTTTCTCCTTGGTGATGGCAACCATACTCAGCTCTGCCCACTCAATCACTTGAATGTTTGGGATATGACTCATGTCTTCCACCAGGAATTCTGGCGCGAAGTACTTATTCAGTTCCTCAGCCATTTTCTTGTTCCCCACTACTACCTTGCATGATATTGGCGATGTTAGCTATGAAGTAAGGTTGGATAGACTGTTTGTTTTCATTGGAACGCAAGACGTTGAGAGGCAACCTGAGAAAAGTTTTTGAATGGCATAGAGTGGAAATTGAGGCTTTTTCCCAGACTGGATTGGTCAGTTACCATGGGACACAGATTCAATGTGTGAAGGGGAATTTTAAAAGAGATATGCAAGGCAAGTTTTTCACAGTAGTGAGTACCTGGAAAGCACTACCAGAGATGGTGGTGGAAACAGACGCAAAAGCAGAATTGCATTGTGAAAAGCTGTTTGGAAGAGAATGGTAAGGGTCATTCTGGAAGGATGTGCCTTCCCAAATGGATCTGTTAAATCATGCTTTTTGGGGACAATCTAGATCATTTCCTTCATCCAACAGAATTGAGTTAAGTATTGTGTGTTATGCTCACCTGTCTGAGAATAATTTACTTAGCCAAGGTTTGAAAATTCAATATGGAAACTGTGTATCTTTGTGCAATCATCCATTTGGCTATTGATGAAAATGTGAAATTTGAAGTTTTATTTCACTTCCGGTTATCCTTGTCACTCACAATGAATTGCTAGGAGAAAGCAAGACTGCTGATGCTGGAGGTCAGAGACATGGGTCTGGTGCTGGAAAAACGCAGCAGGTCGGGCAGCATCCAAGGAGCAGGAGAATCCACGTTTCTGGCACAAGTCCTTCATCAGGAATGAGGCTTGTGGGGTGGGGGGATGATGCTGAGAGATGGATGGGGATGGGTTGTGGGGAAGGTAGCTGAATGCGATTAGGTAGATGAAGGTGGGGTTGAAAGTGATAGGTTTGAGAGGAGTGTGGAGCAGATAGGTAGAAGGAAGGACAGGTCAAGAGGGCAGTGCTGAGTTGGAGGCTTGGGATTGGGATAAGGTGGGGAAAGGAAGAAACTGGTGAAATCCACATTAATCCTGTGTGCAGGGTCCCAAGGCGGAAGTTAAGGCATTCTTCCTCTAGGCGTAGTTAGGGTTTGGTAGTTAGATGGAAGAGGCCCAGAACCTGAATGTCTTTGGTGGAGTTGTTAGGTTCTTTTCCCGAGGTTTTGTGAACGAGATGCAATTCGCACACACCAACTTCTGCAAACAGTTAAAGTTTATTAAAGCTTGTACAAGCTGGATGACCCCATTTGGCTCTCTTTGCAGGCAAGCAAAGTCAGGCCAAAGTGAGGCCCTGAGTAAAGAAAATACATCTCTTTTATGCAGGTCAGTTGATCATGCCTACAGATGCTCTGGCCACTCCCCCACAGTCACATGCCACTCAAGACAACACTCAGTTACTCAGTCACATGTTACCCCAGGTAAAGTGGCAAGATGACATCATCCTCTGAGATAATGCAAGTGCTAATGCCCTTATCCTGGGGAATCATGCAGATGATTTCCTGACTCAGTGAGTCCCCAAGACAATGCAGGTATGACATACCTCTGGCCAGAAAGCATTTCTGACTGAAAAAGATCGAATGCTAGTTTAATTTGCCAATAGTCGAGGTTTAGTAGCAAATGGCTGTCTAAATGAAGTGTAAATTACAATGGATAGTCATTCGCATTCTGCATGCTTTCTGTGACACAGAATGTCACCCAAAGATAGTGTGGTTTAATCCTTTAATATTACATTAATGTCCAGAGAGATATTCCCATTTAATATTCTAACATTACAGAGTTGGAGGGGGAGTTAGTGTTCAGCCATAGAGTGGTGGGGTTGGTTGGTGCGGGTGTCCCAGAGATGTTCTCTGAAATGATCTGCAATTTGGTGTCTTGCCTCCCCGACGTGGAGGAGACCACATCGGGTACAACGGACACGGTAGATGATATTTGTGGAATTACAGGTCGATTTCTGTTGGTTCCTTTGGGTCTTTGGACAGAGGTGAGGCAGGAGGTATGGCACAGGGTTTGCACTTCTTGCAGTGGCAGGGGACGGTGCCGAGAGTGAGGTGTGGTCTGATGGGGGGGGGTCTCTTTGAAATGCTGATAGTGGTGGGGTATCTTTGTAGGTGGCAGAGGATGATGTGATGTATACAGAGATTGGTGGGGTGGAAGGTGAGGATTGGGGAGTTCTGTCCTTATTGTGTTTGAAAGGGTGGGGTTCGGGGCAGAGGAGGAGAGTATTGCTAGAGAGTATTGTTGACCATGTGGGAGGGGGAATTGCAGACTTTGAAGACTGAGGCCGTCTGGGATGTTCTCTGGTGGAATTGGTCATCCTTGGAACAGATGAGGTGGAGGAATTAGGAATAAGGGATGTTTTTACAGGAGCCAGGGTGGGAGGAGGTGTTGTCCAGGTAGCTGTGGGAGTTGGTGGGTTTGTAGTAGATGTCCATGGTTAGTTGGTTGACTGAGATGGAGATGGAAGGGTGCAGGAACGGGAGGGAGAGATCCGAGATGCGAGATGGTCAGGTGAATTTGAGGTCAGGCTGAAAGGCGTTTGTGAAGTTGATGAACTGTTCAACCTCCTCGTGGGCGCACGAGGTAGTGCCAATACAGTCATCGATGTAGTGGTGGAAAAAGTGGGGAATGATGCCGATGTAGCTGTGGAAGATGAGCTGTTCCACATACCTGACAAAAAGGCAGGATTCATCCCAGGATCCTCTGATTAGCAGTTCGGAAAGCAGATACACAAGACAAGATTTCTCCTTTTAGCTTTGGGGCATAATAACCGATCATTTGCTGACATTGACCAAATATATTTAAAATTAGAAGATAATCAGAATTTCCATAAAGCATGAAGTTATAGTCACCTATTTTTTGACTCTCAACATTGTAAAATATTTGAATTATATTGAGCTGAAAGTTGCTCAGTTCTAGGACATTGTTTGAGTTCCTTACTGCATTTTCTGTTGTTCAGCTATGGAAATTCCTGTACAGACAGTGTTGCAGTTTAGCATTTAAATTTGGTAACCATGTTTCTAGTTATTTTATAGGATTGCTGAAAAGTAGGTGTTAAATGCTTAAATAAAACTAAGGGGTCTAAAACGAAGTAGTTTTATTTATTTTGAAGCAGCCTGTCTTGCTCATTTCTTCTTCTTGACTCCAATTTTGCAATTGAACATTAGGTTCATAGTTGATGTTCTTGACTTTTCTCTGTTATCTTGCTTGTGTGCAGCTATGTGGCAAACCACATGTTCAAAGATTTGATATGATCAGAATTTGCAGTTTGAAGGCTGAAAACCTGGCTTTGTCATGAGTAACGGAACAGTATGCTCTTTCACTATTTAGGAACTTGTATTGAAACTGATTAAATGCCACTGAAGGCAGACTAACATGTAGAAAAACTGTAATGCAATGCTGGTTATTTCTTAGTGGAACAAGTAATCCCATTACTTCTTAATTCCTTGATTCATAATTCTCGGTATATTATCAGTTCCTAAACTAATTAATTCCTTTGACATGGTGAAAGCAAAAATTGTATGCCATACTCAAATGGACTATCAGTGCTCTGGTTTGATATATCTCTATTCTCTACAATTTGTCTATCAAGTGACTGATAAAGCATTCATATGTTACTGCACTCCGAGTGTTTTATAACCCTACTGTTACGATGATTGCTGAAAGCCTTTTTAAAATCCAAATTCTGGGTTCCCTGTTTGAATTTGGAATCATTTGGATGGCAAAGGATGGCATCTCTAACTAGCTGCAACCAGTGATCTGGTGATATTTAAAGATCTGCAATATGTGCAATTTAACTCTGCCAACTCTTATTCAATTACTTTAGTGTGTGTTTGATGTTGGAGAAAGTTACAGTTGAGAACATTTGTGAAAGAAACATCAAAAGCATTTAATAAATGTGTTGAGTATAATGTTACAAAAGTTTAGGAATATATTTGAGCTTTCAGGTAAAATATAGCATTGTTTTATATAAAGTAATCATAAAATGAAAGTTAACATATAATAACAAAATGATAGAGGTCTAAGTATCAAATAACTACTTTTGTATTGCTTTAGTAATGTTCGAAGCAAAGACAGTATGTCTTATCTATTTGACATTAAAAAAAATACAGTATTCTTAAGGGAAGAGATTATTGGATAGACAATAAATGGAAATGGAATTCAAGTTTTACTAAAGTATTTAAGAGTATTGCTCAACCTTGTCCACTACCTGCATTACAGCAGATTGACTTCGTAAAGCAACAAATGCAGGCCAGGGAGCATGAGAAATTGGAGCTGGAGCAGACCATTCAACCCCTTGACCCTGTTATGCCATTCAGTAAGGTCATGATTGACATGCTTGTGGATTTAACTCCATTCTTGCTTGATCTCCTTAACCATTGATGCTCAAAGATCTTTTCATTGGCCCACCACTGCTTTCCGTGGAAGAGAATTCCAAAAAACCTACAAGGGAAAATGTCCTCTTAGCATCATCTTGTCAGCTCTTTTAGGAACTTCTTTGCTTCAGAGCAAAACGTTCTTCTGCAGTCCAAGAATAAAAGCTGAATTGCTCTTCATAAGGCAACCATTCAACCTGGGAATCAGCTGAGTGAACCTTCAATGTACTACTTCCACTGCAAGTAGGTTGATCAAGGCGAACAAAGCATTGCACAGTTCCCTGTATGTATACTCAAACGAGCTAGGCTTCAAAGTTTGTTTTAGGATCTAAGAATAACTTTTCCACTAACTTTACATTATACTGCAATGCAGCTAGCTCATGTCCTGCTGAGGTTGAAGTCTAAAATATTCAAGCTCTAACAGTGGGAAGAACCAAAGCAACAATATGTTGTTTACTCTTTGATATGGATATATGGATAAATTTGTGTTGCTGGGGTAATGGTCTGGTTTGAGTTTTGAAAAAAACTAATTTCAGACAAAATGTTACAACTAAGGTAGATCAGAAGAAACTACTGGAGAGCAACACTGGGCTCATTAGAAAATATAATTGAGTACAGACCTGTTGCCTTGTAAAGCTTTACTTTGTAAATTCTTGGGTACTGCATGTTCTTTTGGCAAATCATCTACCTTTCAGCAATAAATTATTTCATTAAACTATTTCATGTGCATTCAATAAAAATGACACCAGGCCATATATGTAATAATATGGGCTAAATTTTCTGCAGGAAGCTTTCTACATTCTTTGTACTTTAAAGGTGAATGTTTACAGAATTTGTCTTGTCAAAGGCATGTTCTTGCTGGAGATATAGCCAAGTTGTTTTCTAATTATCCTCAGAGTAATTGAGTTAATGTAAAGATTATATTTCCTTGATGATCTTAAGTGGTGAATTATTGGAAAGAATTTGAATTGCTCAGGCAGGCATAATGACTTGAATAAAATGATGTGCTTCTTTCTTATTTATTCATTTTGTGGGATGTGGGCGTCGCTGGCTGGGCCAGCATTTATTGCCCATCCCTAGTTGCCCTTGAGAAGGTGGTGTTGAGCTACCTTTTTGAACTGCTGCAAATCACCTGCTGAACGTTGACCCACAATGCCATTAGGGAGAGAATTCCAGGATTTAGATTCACTGACAGGAAAGGAGCAGCAATATATTTCCAAGTCAAGATGATGAGTGGTTTAGAAGGGAATTTGTGTTCCCATGTATGTGTGCTGCCCTAGTCCTAGATGGAAGTAATGGTGGGTTTGGAAGGTGCTTTCTGAGGATGTTTGATGAATTTCTGCAGTGCATCTTGTACATAGGACACATTGCTATTACTGAGCTTTGGTGGGGGAGGGAGTGGATGCTTGTGGATGCAGTGCAAATCAAACAGATTGCTTTGTCCTGGATGGTGTCAAACGTTTTGTTTTCTTGGGGCTGCACTCGTCTAACAAATGGAGAGTATTTTATCACAGCCCAGACTTGTTCTTTGTACATGGTGGACAGGCTTTCGGGAGTCAAGAAGTGAGTTACTCGCAGCAGTATTCCCAGCCTCTGATATGCTCTTGAAGCCACCATGTCTCTGAGGTAAGTCCAGATGAGTTTCTGATCAAAGCTAGCTCTCACTATGTTGATAGTGGGAGATTTAATGATGGTGACACCATTGAATGTCAAGACGTTGTGGTTAGATTATCTCTTATTGGTGACGGTCATAGTCCGTGTGGCATTTGTGTGGTGCGAATGTAACTTGCCACTTGTCAACTCAAGCCTGGATGTTGACCAGATCATGTTGCATTTGGACATAGACTGCTTCATTATCTGAGGAGTCATAAATGGTGCTGACCATTGTGCAATCATCGACAAATACCCCACTTCTGACCTAATGACAGAGGGATGAAGCAGCTGAAGATGTTTGGTCCTAGGATGCTACCCTGAGGAACCCCTGCAGAGATGTCCTGGAGCCGAGATGACTGACTTCCAACAACCACGACTGTCTTCCTAAGTGTCAGGTATGAGTCCAACCATCAGAAAGTTTGCACATTATTACACGTTAATTCCAGTTTTGCTACGGCTCCTTCATGCCACGCTTGGTCGAATGCAGGGGAAAGTGAGGACTACGGATGCTGGAGATTAGAGTCGAGAGTATGGTGCTGGAAAAGCACAAAAGGTCAGGTAGCATCTGAGGAACAGGAGAATCAAAGTTTCAAACATTAGCCCTTCATCAGGATTCCTGGATGGTGTCAAGCTTCCAGGATTCCTGATGAAGGGCTTATGCTCGAAACATTGATTCTCCTGCTCCTCGGATGCTGTCTGACCTGCTGTGCTTTTCTAGCACCACACTCTCGACCAGTCGAATGCAGACTTGATGTCAAGGGCTGTCATTCTCACCTCCCCTCTGGAATTCAGCTCTTATCCATATTCGAACCAAGGCTGTAATAAGGTCTGGATCTGAGTGGCCCTGGTGGAACCAAAACTAGCCGTCACTGAGCAGGTTATTGCTGAGCAGGTGCTGCTTGATAGCACTGTTGATGACACCTTCCATCACTTTACTAATGGGGCAGTAATTAGCCGGGTTGGATTTGTCCTACTTTTTATGTACAGAGCATGCTTAGACAATTTTCCATATTATCGGGTAGTTGCCAGTGTTGGAACAGCTTGGCTAGGGGATTGGCAAGTTCTGGAGCGCAAGTCTTAAGTACTGTTACTGGAATATTGTCAGGGCCCTTGATCTTTGCAGTTTCCAGTGCATTCAACTGTTTCTTGATTCACGTGGAATGAATCAAATTAAAGATGGGATATGTAATGCTGGGAACCACTAGAGGACGCCGAGATGGATCATCCACACGGTGATTGGTGCGAAAGCTTCAGCCTTGTCTTTTGCACTGATGTGCTCAGCTCTTCCAACATTCAGGATATTTGTGGAGCCTCCTCCAGAGAGTTTAATTGCCTATCACTTGCTAACTATGCTGTTTGGCATGCAAGTAGTCCTGCTGGAAAAGCGCAGCAGGCCAGGCAGCATCCGAGGAGAAGGAGAATCGACGTTTCGGGCATAAGCCGTTCAGGAATGGGGAGGGGAAATGAGGAAGCTGAAGAAATCGACATTCATCCCGTGTGGTTGGAGGGTTCTTAGGCGGAAGATGAGGCGCTCTTCCTCCAGATGTTGTGTGGCCAGGGTCTGGCGATGGAGGAGGCCAAGGACCTGTATGTCCTTTGGCGGAATGGGAGGGGGAGTTAAAGTGTTCAGCCACGGTTGGGTTGGTTGGTGCGGGTGTCCCAGAGGTGTTCCCTGAAAAATTCTGCAAGTAGGCGCCTGTCTCCCCAATGTAGAGGAAGCCACATCAGGTGTAGCAGATACAGTAAATGATGTGTGTGGAGGTGCAGGTGAATTTGCGACGGATATGGAAGGTTCCACTGGGGCCTTGGAGGGAGGTGAGGAGGGAGATGTGGGCGCAAGTTTTGCACTTCTTGCGGTTGCAGGGGAAGGTGCCGGGAGTGGAAGTTGGATTGGTGGGGGGGTGTGGACCTGACGAGGGAGTCGCGGAGGGAACGGTCTCTCCGGAACGCTGATAGGGGTGGGGAGGGAAATATATCCCTGGTGGTGGGGTCTGTTTGGAGGTGGCGGAAATGACGAAGGATGATACAATGTATCTGAAGGTTGGTGGGGTGGAAGGTGAGGACCAGTGGGGTTCTGTCCTGGTGGCAATTGGAGGTGCGGGGTTCAAGGTCGGAGGTGCAGGAAGTGGAGGAGATGCGGTGGAGAGCATCGCCAACCATGTCTGAGGGGAAATTGCGACCTTTGAAGAAGGAGGCCATTTGGGCTGTTCGGCAGTGGAATTGGTCCTCCTGGGAGCAGATGCGGCGGAGGCAAAGGAATTGGGAATATGGGATGGCGTTTTTACAGAGGGCAGGGTGGGAGGAGGTGTAATCTAGGTAGCTGTGGGAGTCGGTTGGTTTGTAGTAAATGTCTGCGTTGAGTCGGTCGCCCGAGATAGAAATGGAGAGGTCTAGGAAGGGGAGGGAGGAGTCTGAGACGGTCCAGGTAAAATTGAGGTCAGGGTGGATGGTGTTAGTAAAGTGGATGAACTGTTCAACCTCCTCATGGGAGCACATCCGACGAGGAGGCAGGCATAGCTGGGGCCCCTGCGGGTGCCCATGGCTACTCCTTTGGTTTGGAGGAAGTGGGAGGATTGGAAGGAGAAGTTGTTAAGGGTGAGGACCAGTTCAGTCAGTGGAAGGGTACTGGTTGGGTCGGCGGGAGAGGAAGAAGGGGAGGGCTTGGAGGTCTTCGTGATGGCGGATGGAAGTGTTGAACAGTTCATCCACTTTACTAACATCTGTCCGGTTTCCTTTTTATGAGAATTCGTAGCGATTAGTACAAATGAATGGTTTATTAGGCTGCTTCAGACGGCGATTGAGAATCAGCCGCATTGCTGTGGGTCTGGAGTCACATGTCGTCCAGACCGGATGAGGATGGCAGATTTCCTTCCCTGAAGGATGTTAGTGATCCAGATGGGTTTTTCCCACAGTCGACAATGACTTAATGGTCATAGTAAATTCTGAATTCCAGATTATGTTAATTTTAATTCAATTCCACCATCTCCCGTGGGTCTCTGGATTGATTGTCTAGCGATAATACCATTACGTCATCACATTCCCTGCAGTACATGTTTCAAAATTGATGGATTGCAGAAATAACTTGGGAATATTGTGAATTGTGAGGATAATAATCAGTTTCACAGTGGCATTGATGAGTAAACTGGGTAGCCAGCTGGCACGTAAGATTTTGTACAGGAAGTGTAAAAGGATGCATTTTGATAAGAAAATGGAAAATAATGTGTGATTCTAAAGGTGCTGCTCGAGTAGGAATACCTTGGGGTACATAAAATATTCAAAATGGCAGGTTGAAAACACCATTTAATTGAGCATACTAAGGAGACCTCTTGTGCAGTGATAGTGTCTCTGCGTCTGAGCCAAGATACTCAAGCTCCATCTCCTCTAGTAATATGCCATAACACAGGTTGACTAAAAAATACCCCACCATCCTAGGTTTTATAAATAGGGCATTGGGTAGAAAACCGAAGGAAGTTATGAAAAACCTGCATAAGACCCTGAATTGACCCCAACTGGAATATTTTGTCCTTTTCCAAGCACTACACTTAAACAAGGAAGTCTCTTCTGTTTATTGGGTGGCATGGTGGCACAGTGGTTAGCACTGCTGCCTCACAGCGCCAGAGACCCGGGTTCAAATCCCGCCTCGGGCAACTGTCTGTGTGGAGTTTGCACATTATCCCTGTGTCTGCGTGGGTTTCCTCCGGGTGCTCCGGTTTCCTCCCACAGTCTAAAGATGTGCAGGTTAGGTGAATTGGCCATGCTAAATTGCCCATAGTGTTAGGTGACGGGGTAAATGTAGGGGAATGGGTCTGGGTGGGTTGCTCTTCAGAGGGTTGGTGTGGACTTGTTGACGCGAAGGGCCTGTAAGTAATCTAATACATTAGAGAGGCCGCAGAAAAGATTTATGAGAATTGTTCCCCAAGGATGAAAATTTCAATCATCTAGATAAATTATGGAAGCTGAAACTTCTTGGCGAAGAGAAGTTTGAGGAGATTTGAAAAGATACTCACAGTCTATGAGGGGGGTAAAGTACATGGGGAAAACTGTCGCCATCTGTGGAAGATTTAAGGTAATTGACAAAAGAAGCCACAGAAATATGGAAAACCTTTTTCTCACAATGCATGGTAAGCTCTGTAATTGCCTGAGTGTAGTGTAGGCTAATTTTATGAGTCCACTAAGTGGAATTGAATAATGATGGGAAAATAACATCATGCACAGTGTCTGTGAGGGCATAACAGAGGAAGCCAAATGGCTTTCTGTGCAATAACTCAGTAACTCCTTTGATTTTTATCATCAGAACTATACATTGTGATGATCCCATTACAATTAAGAATCATTTTGAACTTGCGTCATAAATAAGACCATTTCAGTTCAGTTGCAGATTCTGAAAGACAAAACTTTAAAATATGATTGATTGAAGCTGGTGATACCAACTCTGCCTCTAGTGTTCTAGCGCAGCCTTTGGACACCTGACGAAAAGGATGCTTAAGGCCAACAAGATCCAAGATCAAGCTCTGGTGGTTCCCGCTCTCCTACATGGCTCTACAACAGACACCTCAAAGCGTTAGAGCAGTACTACCAATGCTGCCTGCACAAGATCCCGCAAATCCACAGGGAAGAAAGATGCACCAACACCAGCGTCCTTGACTAGGCCAACATCCCCAACATTGAGGAACTGATCAACCTTGATTGGCTACAATGGGCTTAGCATGTCATCTGCATGACTGACATGAAATTCCCCAAGCACCTGTTCTATACCCAGCTCTGAAATGCAGGCAAGCCACAGGTGTACAGAAGAAGTACTTTAGTGATAGCCTCAAGGCCTCATTGACGAAGTGCATTATTCCCATAGACACCAGGAATCACTGACTGCCCAAGACTGTCCAAAGTGGAGTAGGAGGAGCATCTGGGAAGGCATCAAGCACTTCTGACTTGCTGTCAGGAACAAACGGACGTCAGGTGAAAATAGCGTAAAGAGTGCACTGTGACACCAATGCCCCGCCCATCTCTTCCTGTGACCACCACCTGCCCCAAATGTAACAGAACCTGGAGAAGCCGCATCGGTCTATACAGTCACCTACGGACTGACCCTGAGATTCAAAGAAAGTCATCCTCATCTGCAAGGGACCATTGATAGTGTCTTAAGGAAAGTTACGTCATGAGATACATCTACAAACCGAATCAGGTGGAGATGACAGTGCTGGATCAAACTACGGAGCAGCATTATCTGTAACACTGACTCCCAAGTAGTTGCATCTAATGCAAATTCAGAGCAAATGTGCCCAAAACTGATTTGATTTAGCTCATTTAAATTGGAAGAATTTTAGTTGCAAAACAAAAATCAACCATGAAGAACAAGTTTGGCAGATATTGAGTTCAGAATATCCAGATGGGTGTGAGTTCATGAAAGAGCCACAACGAATGGGGAGCTGCTACAATGATTAATGATATGATTGTATGCACCATCTGGGGAGATCATAGTTACAAAGGGGAAAAGCAAACATAACCCAAAAAAGGCGTTGTTGACCACACATGTATAGGTCACATTGATTTTGATTTTGTTTTTGTCCCTGTGATGTAGATGACCCTGGCCTGGTAGGGTGACTTATGAGAGACAACAAGTAATGTTTATGAATGTCAGTGGAAAAGAGTGTGCCCTTTCCCGTTGTTATGAAATTCAAGTTATAAAATTATTTACCTTGATATGTTTAACAGCTGATTTTATTGGTTTTACTCTTGACTGTGTTTGACCTCAATTTCTTTTAAGATTCATTGATTTACTTCAAATACTTCTTGAGTCCATTCTTCATTTAAAAGGGTGTTGAGGGTTTCAATTTCAATAGAAAACTAATATTGTTAGCTGGATTTATCTCTGCTACTTATGATTGCAAAGATAAACCTTGTCTTTTTTTCCCCCATGGGCAACACTTGAGCATTGTTTCAGTATAGGTGCCTGTGTCATCATTGTATTAAAAAGAGCTTGATTGGTGGATCAAAAAGAATATTGCTGATATGAACAATACTGCTGTTTTCTTAATTTCACATAGTGTGAGCCAAATTAATTGTCATACTCACCTGTTTCTTACAGGATATGGGTAAGAATGAGTTCAAGCGGAGTATGTATTTGATCCATTTCCCACTTCATTCTAGCAGCTTTAATCTTGAGTACAGTCCATGATTTTCCCGAGTCAAACTTATGTTGGATGTTAACATTTTCTTCTGGAGTATGTTCTATTTATTGATTCTTCCCAGGTTTCTCCCAAGTGGCTTAAACCTGAAGGATTTATCAGTTGATAGACAGGTATGGTGGTTAGTGCTTGGTATCAATTAGTTTTTGTTTGTCATTAAGTTACTAAACTTGCTTGGGTCTAGAGTTGGTGTTCAGGCATTAGGTGTGGATAATTTTGATATGTATCTATATAGAATCTTGATAAAATTGGGGGTGATGGCGTTAGGTTCCCTTCTTGAGATTCTTACACGCTTGATACAGTTGCAATACGCCAACTTCTGTGAATAGCCATGATTTATTTCACCAAATACAAGCTTTTGGAGGATCACAACACACTTCACGATACTTGCGGAGCGTGTCAAGCGAGGCTTTCTGAACAAGCGATTCATCTCCCTTTATACAGGATTTTGTCACAGTCAGCCATGCACACAAAACACAACTCCCTGCCACTCCCCCATAGTCACATGCCACCCAAAAACAATGTAAAGTGATTAGATTATTTCCTTAAAGCAGGGTGAGATTGGGTTATTGCTTAAACTGCAGCATTTAGAGTATGATTTGATTGTCACATCCTGCCTGCAAAACAGAAGAACACACCCCCACGAGATGTTCAATTTCTTAAATGTCAGCAGAACAAATGAACCTTTTAACATCTCATTCCCTCCTTTTATCATTCCATGATAACCAACTAAATGGAGCTGAAAAAAGCGTTACCAGCTTATTCGTAAGAATCTGACAGCTAATATTTAAGCAAGCTATTGATACACAATGGACAATGATTATAACAACAAGAATTACTAGCCCATGCAGTAAATAGGATCCCCAGGATCCTCCTATGTGGGAAAAAGTGTTCACCAGTAAAGTTCTTAAATCCACAGTCCTTAGTAACCACTCCACCCCCTCTAAGTTGAGTGGAAATGAGTCAGTTATCTAAAATCATTTTCAGTAAAGTCCAACTTGAAAACACAATCAGGTCTGGCAGGGGTCAGTTCTGTTGTGGGACCCCAGGCCTCTGGAGATGCAGGGATCAAGGCTGTTCCTGCAACGTTGTCGGGGACCTATGCAATGAATGTGTGCTGCCAAGGCAGGATGCATATCTGTGAGGTTAGGTGTAGCCATCAGTTTGTTTTTGGCCATCTTTGTGTTTGCCTTTGCATATTACAACCGGAGAGTCTGAGGATTTTCTGGATCAAATCGAATGCCATTTAATGCATTCTCTGCTGTTTCTGCTCCCGCTCTGCTGTCAAATATAACAAAAGCAACTGGATGTTTTGATAGCTTGATCAGTGAACCTTCATAACCTTTAAATAGTCAAAAGAGAAGGTAACGCTCACATGGTGTAATATCCATAGAAATTCCACTGACAAAAAGCACACAGACCTCTTCTTCACCTTTGTTAGCTTCATCGTTTTCCATGCTAATGACTGGGGAGCTAATTGAATCTGTTGTATCCCCCTACTCGGGGCAGGTGGTGCTGCGATAGCAGGAGGGGTTGCCAGAATGGGTGTGATACGTTCAGTGGTCATATGTGTATCAGAAGCACTGAGCAAGATTCTCAGGAATGTGACTTGGCGCTGAGGGCACAATGAGTAACATTTCCAGGGGGCTGGGTAAGTGGAGTGGGGACTTGGATTAGGTTGTGGAGGTGCAGGCGGTGGTCCAAAAGTATGCTTTGCCTGTGAATGGAGAAACTTTAGCTGCTGAAGGTATCCTTGTATTTCCTTCTCTCTTTCCCTTCTTGTCAAGGTGAGTATCAGTATGAAGGCAGTCAATAAGCATTGGTAACAAAGTATCAGGTATACACACTTGGCGAACCAGAGGCCTTTTGAGTGCAAACACCCAAGTGTCTTACATATTTCTTTTTCTAGGTCGGGGCACGCCCCCTGTAAATGCTGCGCAGTGACAATGTCTGGTATGCCTGTTGTTTTTGAGGCAGGTGATTGATTTAGCGCCTGCCGGTTCATAGAGGACACAATAGAATTGCGGGCTGTTGCCGCATCCTTGGCAGCTCAGTTAGCTCTGGCATGGCCAGTGCTGACGTCCGTATTGTCCATTACATGGGCAGCACATTTGATTATGGATGTAGGTTTGCTCGCTGAGCTGGAATATTCATTTTCAGATGTTACCTAGTATGGTGACAAAACATTTTCAGTGAGCCTCTGGATGAAGCACTGCTGGTGTTTCCTGCTTTCTATTTATATGTTTGGTTTTCTTGGGTTGGGGATGTCACTTCTTGTTCTTTTTCTCAGGGGTTGGCAAATGGGATCCAAGTCAATATGTCGACAAAGTCAACAAACCCAAACAAGCAGACAAAATGCGTCTAGAAACCCTAGCCACTTTCCCCACGTCAACGACATCTCGGAAATGACTGCCAGACTACTCAGACCCCTTGGCATCATGGTAGCACACAAACCCACCAACACACTAAAACAGCAGCTAATGAACTTGAAAGACCCTATACAGACAACAAGCAAAACTAATGTCATTTACAAAATACCAGGCGAGAACTGTAACAAAATCTACATAGGACAAACAGGCAGAAAACTAGTCACCAGGATACATGAACATCAACTAGCCACAAAATGACATGACCCTCTCTCACTCATATCCTTATATACAGATAAGGAAGGATACCACTTCGACTGGGACAACACATCAATCTTAGGACAAGCCAAACAGAGACATGCATGAAAATTCCTAGAAGCATGGCATTCCAACCGGACACATTGACTTGGATCCCATTTACCACCCTCTGAGGAAAACACAGGAAAATGAAATCACCATAGGAAATGATGTCACCACAGGAAATGACATTGCCAACCCAAGAAATCCAAGCATATAAATAGAAAGCAGGAAACACCTGCTTCATCCGGAGGCTCATTGAAGATGTTACCTAGTATGATGACGAAACATCTGAAAACAAACCTTCCAGCTCCACGAGCAAACCTACATCCAGAATCTCAACCTAAGCTACAAACCTTCTCAAAACTCGCATTTGATTATGGCCAATTGCTTGGGGCAAAGGATGGCTTTGAGGAGATTTCGGAAATATATTAAGTTTTGAATAGGCCTCACTGAGGACATCAGAAATCAGTGTTGTGATCATAGCTGGCTATCAGTGTCATTATTTTGAAACATTATTAGCAGATCAGAAATGTCAAGAGGTACTTATTCCCACTTGATGGTCCAGTTTGGCGTTTCAGCTTTGATTCCTTATTTTGCCTCCTTTCTTAATTTTTCCTGTTGTTCTCTACTTGTATTATCATCCTCACACTGACTCTTCAGCACCTCCCAAGACTTAGAGTTTCCCTCATGATCTCACACTTTAATCCCTCTTTGTGCTTTATTCTCCCAGCTGGCCTGTTTAGATTTATCTGTTATTTCCGCAGCAGTCTTTCTCCACATGGGTATTAAGGTTTTCCATTTAGTCCCCATATTACATTTCCAAATTGCCATCTCAGCTTTTAAATATTTATCTATGTCCCAAGTGCCTCCCATCAGCCAAATTTCATTTCTCAATTTTGTATTTAAACATCCTGACGGGCACCTGAACTATTCCTTGTTTTGGAGGTTATCCGGGCATAACCGATGCAAAGGGGTTCCGACACCCAATTTATCCATCGTCTGTCCCATTTTTAAGATTCAACTTCCTAACTTAGCTCCATATACTAGTCCAGTGTCCTTTGTCTCCACAGCAACTTCAGGGACCTGACTTTCGCGTGGAGGATTTGCCCTCTTAACAATCGGTCTAAGGCAGGGTGATTGAGACAGACACAGTAGTTATCCTTTACTTTATGTACTATGTTCCAGGACCTCAAGTCCTGCTATTAGAGGACTCTAACCTCTGAATTCCAGGGGGACTCTAACCTCTCTAGGTCGAACTAGTTGGCGTACAAATGCATAAGTTATTTCAGAGATTCCATCACTACATAGTCCTACTGAATGATCGGTTTAGTGAGAGAGATCAAGGTAAATCTTACCCAGCTGGCCCATCTGTCTCATGTTAACGTCACGCAGGCGATCTCTTACTCAGTCTGCCTCGAAGCTCCATATATGTTGGAATCCCACTGTTATCGCCAAATGTTAGGCTCCCTTCTTGAGATTCTTATTGATGCAACTGCAATACGCCAACCTCTGTGAACCTCCGCGATTCATTTCAGCAAGTACCAGCTTTTGGAGGGTCACTTAACACACTTTACGGTCCGTCTGGGAGTGCGTCAAGCGAAGCTTTCTGAACAAAGGAACCATCCTCCCTTTTATAGTGTTTCACATGACAGTCAAACATGCAAGACACAACCCCCCCCCCCCCCCCCCCCCCGCTACTCCCCCATAGTCACATGCCACCCATAAACAATGTATGATTAGGTTATTCCTTAAATTGCAGCATTTACAGAGTATGATTAGATTGTCACATGTTGCCTGCAAGACAGAAAAGCACAC
This sequence comes from Chiloscyllium plagiosum, assembly GCF_004010195.1. Taxonomy (NCBI): domain Eukaryota; kingdom Metazoa; phylum Chordata; class Chondrichthyes; order Orectolobiformes; family Hemiscylliidae; genus Chiloscyllium; species Chiloscyllium plagiosum. The sequence goes on from NC_057710.1 coordinate 3,151,494, forward strand.
CCCTCCAGGACATCCAATTTCTTATGTCAGCAAAACAAATTAACTCTTTAACATCTCAATTGAAGGGGGGAATTGCTTGATAAGAAAGAGTTAGAGACTGTATTGTGAAAGATATTCCAAACTCAGCAGGAAGCAGCCAGAAATCATCATCATGCTGTTCTAAGTATGTTGAGGGTGGGTGCTGAGATCAATTAAAAGCGGAGATGACAGCATTCTTTTGGTTTAAATCTTACAGAACATTGGAGCTGGAGATGAAAATTTTTACAAACATTTTCATGTAACCATTTAATTTATTCAACTAACTGGCTCATGACTTTGTGTTAACAAAACCAGAGTGTAAGAGCAGTTGTCATCACATACCTGTATTGTAGTGACACCTGGACTGTGTATGACTGATGTAAAAGAGTCAGAGAAATTTCCTCAGTATTGCCTGTACCATACTCTCCAGATTGAATGGAAGCACTATTGAACAAATAGTGTATTTTTTTTAATAATCAGCTCTCCAAGCATTCAGGCAGAACTTATGTAAAATCATCTGTGATGGACTGGATGCAGTGCCCAGATAGCTGAATACCATCTGTTTGCTAAACACTCAAATATTCAATGTGGAAACTTTTGAGAGACACTGAAGCTCTCCCTGAAATGCAGCAGCATTGTATTAATATCCGGAAAGAGCTTGCTACCAGCTGTTCAATATGACAATAGCATCTCTTTTAAGCTGCACTATGCGTTGAGCCGAAATGCCTTGGTAGGGAAGAACAGTAGCAGAAGAGGCAAGAATGGGAAGGAAATCCTGCATTCCAGATCTCTGTCTGGCAGGATGTGCTCAAAGACCCATAGGTCAGTAATCTGCTTTTCAGTCACAAGAAAACCCACTACAGAAAATTTCAATCTTGAGTAGATGCCATCCTCGGACCAAGGAACAACTTAAGACTGGCGCAGAACTGTTAAGCCTCACTGCCTCTAACAATTTTACTAGTTTCATGTCTGATCACTTGTGTTAGATTTAAATGTGCTAGTTTGCAATGTTATGTTTGCAATTGATTTACATATTAATATTCTGGTTTGATCTGATTCAGAACAAGCAAATTTTATGCAATGCTATTCACCTATTATATTTGTGATTTTAGAATCCGTAAGACCATAAGCTACATGAATAGAATTGGCATTCCGCCTATTAGCCATTTAGCCGTAGCTGATGTGTTTCTCAGCCCCATTCTCCTGCATTCTCCTCATAATCCTCTATCCCCTTACTAATAAGAACCTGTGTATCTCTGTCTTAGCGACGTTGTCTTTTGTAGCAGTGAGTTCCACAGATTCTAGCAGAAGAAATTCCTCTTTGTTTCGGTTCTAAAGAATCACCCCCTTACTCTTACGGCTGTGGCCTCAGATCCCAGTCTCTCCTACTATGAAAACATCATCTCCGTATCATTCTATCCAGGCCTCTGAATGTTCACTAAGATTCAGTGAGAAACTTGCTCATCATTCTAAACTCCTTAATGATGGACTTTAAAATCTTGCCAATGACCAAGGTCAGACTAACTGGCCTATACTTTACTATCCTGTCTTCGCCCTCCCTCCTTTCTTAAACAGGGGTGTTACATTCACCATTTCCAGTCCTCTGGACCCTCCAACCCGTCCATACCGACCAGATATCCCAACCCAATCTAGTCCCACCTGCCAGCACCCGGCCCATATCCATCCAAACCCTTCCTATTCATATACCCATCCAAATGCCTCTTAAATGTTGCAATTGTACCAGCCTCCACCACTTCCTCTGGCAGCTCATTCCGTACACATACCACCCTCTGCGTGAAAAGGCTGCGCCTTAGGTCTCTTCTATATCTTTCCCCTCTCCCCCTAAACCTATGCCGTCCTGTTCTGGACTCTCTGACCCCAGGAAAAAGACTTTGCCTATTTCCCCTATCCGTACCCCTCAATTTTGTAAACCTCTATAAGGTCACCCTTCAGCCTGCGACGCTTCAGGAAAAACAGCTCAAATCCTCCAACCCTGGTAACATCCTTGTAAATCTTTTCCTAGGACCTTACCATTAAGTGTATAAGTCCTGCTAAGATTTGCTTTCCCAAAATGCAGCACCTCACGCTTATCTGAATTAAACTCTATCTGCCACTTCTCAGCCCATCTGGTCCAGATCCTGTTGTAATCTGAGTTAACCCTCTTTGCTGTCCACTAACCTCCAATTTTGGTGTCATCTGCAAACTTACTAACTGTATCTCTTATGCTCGCATCCAAATCACTTATGTAAATGACAAAAAGTAGAGGACCCAGCACCGATCCTTGTGGCACTCCACTGGTCTCCAGTCTGAAAAACAACCCTCCACCACCCTCTGTCTTTTACCTTTGAGCCAGTTCTGCATCCAACTGGCTAGCTCTCCCTGTATTCCGTGAGATCTAACCTTGCTAATCAGTGTCCCATGGGGAACCTTGTCGAACGCCTTACTGAAGTCCATATAGATCACATCTACCACTCTGCCCTCATTAATCCTTTTTGTTACTTCCTCAAAAGATGCAATCAAGTTTGTGAGACATGATTTCCCATGTACAAAGCCTTGTTGACTATCCCTAATCAGTCCTTTCCTTTCCAAATACATGTAAATCCTGTCCCTCAGGATTCCCTCCAACAACTTGTCCACCACCGACGTCAGGCTCACTGGTCTATAGTTCCCTGGCTTGTCCCTACCACCCTTCTTAAACAGTGGAACCAGGTTAGCCAACCTCCAGTCTTCGACTATCTTGTTCAATAGTAACATGACTCTGAATCTAGCCAGAGGTAGAAATGAAAGCACAAACTGTTAGAAATGCACAGTAAATATTGCAGAATCTTGAAGTGGGAAGAAACCTGAAACGTTTAACCTACTCAGTTCTTCAACCTTTCCGCAGAACCAGCCACAAGCTTGCAGGGGTGCCGAGATAATGTAGATAATAAAAACAGCTAAGCAGGTCTGGCAGCATTTGTGGAGAGAGAAACAAAGTCAAAAGTTTTGAAGCCAGTATGATTTAAATGAAAATGTAGATACGTTGGAGAAGCTGATGGCGTTCTCCTCAGAGAAAGCTAAGAGGAGATTTGAGTTGTGAATTTATACATTAAGTTGAAACTGTTCAGATTAAACAGCAAACAAAAATAGAATTAAAAAGTCATAGAGATATTCAGCATGGAAAAGATCCTTTGATCTAACTCTGTTATGCTGACCAGGTTTCCCAAAATATAAAAGTTCCATTTGCCTACATTTGGCATGTCAACTGGTTATGATCTGGAATTCATTGCCAGTGTTTGTGGTGGAGGCAGGTTCAAATGAGACTTTTAAGAGGGAATTGGAGACTAACTGAAGAGAGAATTTGAATCTTTTAAAGGAAACACGTGGAAAATGGTACCAGCTGAATTGCTATTGCAGAGAATGGACATGAACACGATTGGCTAAATCATAGGAGGAAGTAATTCAACCTTTCTGTCATTTAGGTTGATTTGCACAATAAGTGAACAATTTTACCAGTATTTATGAATGAAAGAAAGCCATTTTACAGGTAGTGACAAACAGTAACAAGACATATGGAAATGCCACTAAATAAATTATCAAGAAATTGTGTTCAAGCCATTAAATATATTAATTCCCACTGAATAGAATGGCCTCTTTTCATAATGTAAAATTCTATTACTCTAGGTGTGTGATAATTACTTTATTGCGCAAGATTACATAAAGGTACAAGATAAGACCATAAGACATAGGAGCGGAAGTAAGGCCATTCGGCCCATCGAGTCCACTCCGCCATTCAATCATGGCTGATGGGCATTTCAACTCCACTTAACCGCATTCTCCCCGTAGCCCTTAATTCCTTGTGACATCAAGAATTTATCAATTTCTGCCTTGAAGACATTTAGCGTCCCAGCCTCCACTGCACTCTGTGGCAATGAATTCCACAGGCCCACCACTCTCTGGCTGAAGAAATGTCTCCGCATTTCTGTTCTGAATTTACCCCCTCTAATTCTAAGGCTGTGCCACGGGTCCTAGTCTCCTATATTGAAGTTGTATGAGTAAAATCTTTGCAGATGCCATCAAGTAAGAAGGCAGCCTGAATATTAGAGAAAGATTCAAGCATGTCTATGGGCTGTGTGCTGAAAGATGAAATTAGGAAGGGCATCTGGGTGTCTTTGGGTCAGCATGGACTAGATAGGTTGAACAGCCCCAACTGTCTTGTTTTTATGGTTCTGTGTAAGAGGAATTAAATCCAATCTTTCCTTTCTCTTTGGTACTTTCCTGTAAAAGAACGATTTGCACAATTTAATCTGGTCATTGTGAAATAAATTGTTTGGAACCAAGGAAATGGAATACCCCAGTCCCTTCATCCAGATTATTAATATATAATGTGAACAGCTGCGGCCCCAACACTGAACCCTGCCGGACACCGCTTGTCACCGGCTGCCATTCCAAAAAAGAACATTTTGTCCCAACTCTCTGCCTTCTGTTAGACAGCCAATCCTCAATCCATCCCAGCAGCTCACCTCTAACACCATGGGCCCTCACCTTGCTCAGCAGCCTCCTGTGTGGCACCTTATCAAAGGCCTTTTGGAAGTCTAGGTAGACCACATCCACTGGGTTTCCCCGGTCTAACCTATTTGTCACTTCTTCAAAGAACTCCAACAGGTTTGTCAGGCATGACCTCTCCTTACTAAATCCATGTTGACTTGTTCTAATCAGACCTTGCTCTTCCAAGAATTTAAAAACCTCATTCTTAATGATGGATTCTAGAATTTTACCAACAACCGAGATTAGGCTAATTGGCCTACAATTTTCTATCTTTTGTCTTGATCCTTTCTTGAACAAGGGGGTTACAACAGTGATCTTCCAATCATCCGGGACTTTCCCTGACTCCAGTGACTTTTGAAAGATCTCAACCAACGCCTCTGCTATTTCCTCAGCCACCTCCCTCAGAACTCTAGGATGTAGCCCATCGGGGCCAGGAGATTTATCAATTTTAAGACCTTTTAGTTTTTCTAGCACTTTCTCTTTTGTAATGGCAACATACTCAACTCAGCTCCCTGACTCCCTTTAATTGTTGGGATATTACTCATGTCTTCCACTGTGAAGACTGACGCAAAGTACTTTTTAAGTTCTCCAGCTATTTCCTTATCTCCCATCACTAGGCTTCCAGCATCAGTTTGAAGTGGCCCAATGTCTACTCTTGCCTGTCAAAATAAACTTTTACTATCATTTCTAATATTACTGGCTAGCCTACCTTCATATTTGATCCTCTCCTTCCTTATTTCTCTCTTTGTTATCCTCTGTTTGTTTTTGTAGCCTTCCCAATCTTCTGATTTCCCAGTGCTCTTGCCACTTTATAGGCTCTCTCTTTTTCTTTGATAGATTTCCGGACTTCCTTTGTCAGCCATGGCTGTCTAATCCCTCCCCGGATAATCTTTCTCTTCTTGGGGATAAACCTCTGTACAGTGTCCTCAATTTTACCCACAAACTCCTGCCATTTTTGCTCTACTGTCTTCCCTGCTAGGCTCTGCTTCCAGCCTATTTTCGTCAGTTCCTCTCTCATGCCCTCATAAGATAGTCAGAAAATAATACATTTTACTTGCAAAGATTTTAAAGAGACATATACAGCAAGTTGAATAAGCTTATCGCCAGTACTAAGATGCAAAGATTTAGAATTGCTTGAAATAGCTGTTCTGCTTAACATTTCAGATGACTGCTTTGTAACTAACTTCTGTGTTGAGGATAGTAGTTAATCGTCTGGCATTGATGGCAGTCTGTTGGTCAAGTTGACATTTTCTAACATTGATGCCAATTTTCAGCTAATTCAGTTTAATTCCATAAGCTATTAGGAAATAGCTGAAGATAGTGCAAAAGCTCTGGGCCTTGACAACATTCCATCAACAGCACTGAAAACTCGTACCCCAGAACTTGCCAGGCACCTAGTTAAGATGTTTCAGTACAGCTACAACACCAGCATGTACTTGACAATATGGAAAGTTGTTCAGGTACATCCTTTCATAAAAAGCATGACAAATTCAGTGCCACTGATTACAGCCTTATCAGCGTACTTAGGATCACCAGTAACTTAATGTTATCAGTGTTGACTTGTAGTAGTTCCAGTGCTCACTGGTTCTTCTGCAGTGTTACTCAGCTGCTGCCCACAATGCAGACTTGGTCAAAACATGGACAATAGTTACCATTAAGTGAAAGCCCCACTTTATCAATATCATGGGGGAGCTAGCACTACTCAGAAATTTGACCAGACAGGCTGTATAAATACTTGGTTGTATTGTGGATCTGCCTACAACACATGGACTACAGCAGTTCAAAAAGGCAGCTTACCACCACTTCCTCAAGAGCAATTGGGGATGGGCAATAAATGCTGGCCCAGCCAGCAATGTCCACATCCCACATGTGAATATAAAAAAAAACCAAGTGAGGCTTGGTGACATTGCCTTCAAGTTTGTCCCAAGTCTACGTGACATAAGTCAAGAATGTGATGGGCTACTCTGCACTTGACTAAATGAGTTCATCTTCAACAACAGCCACGAGTGGCATCATTCAGGACAAAGCAACCCTATCGATTGGCACCGCATTCAACACATTAAACACTCACACCTATAGTGGATGCACAGTGGCTCTGTTGTGCATGTTATATGATAAGCACATCAACTTGCAATGCTGCTTTGACAGCATCTTCCAAACCTGTGACCTGTACCACTTAGAAGAACAAAGATCCCTTCAAACTATATGCTATCCTATCCTAGAATTTTACCACCTTTCCTTCATTTTAACTGGGTCAAAAATTGTGGATTTTTTGTTTTCTTATTGTCTCTAGTGGGTATAGGCAGAAAAGGTCGCAACCACCATCATGAGGGCAGAATGCTGGCTTTGCCAGCCATGCCCAATTTCCTGAAAAGAATTGAAAAAGTGAGCCCACACCTTTTGACCTGTCTTCAACAATAGAATTTGCCACAGTTGAACCTGGACCAATTTCAACTTGATCCCATATATTTGTTGCATTTTCTCTGTGTAAGCTTCCATGTTTCACTGAGGTGGCATGAAGTAACTGATGATAGAATGGTTACAACTGCTTACCCACTGAGGTAGAGCTAGAAAAAAATGTTAGAATACAGACTTGGTGTTACAAGCTTAAAATTAATTTGTTTAGCAGGTATTGTCTTTATTAACAGTTGTCAATATGATGCCATTTAATTCAGAAAGACAGATGTGGTATAAATTAAAATGTTACATATAAAGGTTATATGTGGTATTCAGAGGCACGTATGGTTGAGTAAGCCTGTTCAGCTTGTCTCACTGTTATTTTGGAAAGAAAATTAAACTTTTTTCCATCTTTCCCATTGTTAAAAATTTCCAGAATTTTCATCTCCACTCTATATCTGGAGTTCACTGCATCGTACTTGGTGCAAGGAGCTTCCTGTATTCTATTTTTTCCATAAACTTGTGGTTTTGTTACCTTGTCAGATCTTTATTTTACAAATCACCTCCAGTTTTCAACTTTCCTGTATAATTTGCCAATATGATCCTTCAGTGAAGAACTCTGGCACTGGGGAAGAGCATCGGACTTCTCTTCAATGTCTCCAGCTTTCAAATGGTTTCCATGTACCTTCGCATTCAGGTGCTCTGTTCAGAGTGCTGTACAGTTGAATTGCTGCATTTTCTAAATCTTTGTCTTAGTTATATACAGCAAACGTTTTTGTTAGTTAGCACCTATTGGATGAGAAATATGTCAACTGAAGAAGTATTCTGAATAATCAAGAGGTCCACACAATCAATGTAAAAACACATACTAAGTAATAGAAATGTATACGGGGGGCATACATATCACTGCTATTTACTGACCAGGACCTTGTCGTTTGTGAGGACAGCATGGATCAGGCTGATATGCTTGAATAGGTTGATATTAAGAAGGATGATGTACTGAAAATTTTGAAAAACGTAAGGATAGATAAGTCCCCTGGGGCAGAGTTAATCTATCCAAGGTTACTACAGGAAGCAAGGAAGAGATTGCTGCGCCTTTGGCGATGATCTTTGCGTCTTCACTGAAGTAGTGTCAGATGATTGGAGGATGGAAAATGTTAGGATGAAGGATGTGATAAAACACATTAATGAAGGTAGAGCAGTGGATGTGGTGTCCATGGATTTTGGCAAGGCGTTTGATAAGGTTCCCCATGGTAAGCTCATTCAGAAAGTAAGGCGGCATGGGATACAGGGAAATTTGGCTGTCTGGATACAGAATTAATTGGCTGGCCCATAGAAGACAGGTAGTAGATGGAAAGTATTCAGCCTGGAGCTCGATGACCAGTGGTGTTCCGCAGGGATCTGTCCTAAGACGTGCTTTTTCTTTTATAAATGACTTGGATGAGGAAGTGGAAGAGTGGGTTAGTAAGTTTGCCGATGATCCGAAGGTTGGTAATAGTGAATAGTGTGGAGGGCTGTTGTATAATGCAACAGGGCATTGACAGGTTGCAGAACTGGGCAGTTGGAGTTCAATGTGGAAAAGTCTGAAGTGATTCATTTTGGAAGATCAAATTTGAATACTGAATACTGGGTTAATGGTAGGATTCGTGGCAACGTGGAGGAACAGAGGGATCGTGGGGTCCATGTCCAGAAATCCCTCAACGTTGCCAGCCAAGTTGATAGGGTTATTAAGAAGGCATATAGTGTGTTGGCTTTCATTAGCAGGAGAATCGAGTTTAAGAGCCACGAGGATATGCTGCAGCTCTATAGAATCCTAGTTAGACCACACTTGGAATATTGTGTTCAATTCTGGTTGCCTCATTATAGGAAGAATATGGAAGCTTTAGACACTGCACAGGAGATTTACCAGGATGCTGCCTGGACAGGAGGACGTATCTTATAAAGAAAGATTGATGGGGCTAGGGCTTTTCTCATTAGAGCGATGAAGAGTGGTGACTTGACAGAGATGTTTTTTTTTAGATTAGATTACTTACAGTGTGGAAACAGGCCCTTCGGCCCAACAAGTCCACCCCGACCCGCCGAAGCGTAACCCACCCATACCCCTACATTTACCCCTTTACCTAACACTACGGGCAATTTAGCATGGCCAGTTCACCTGACTTGCACATCTTTTGGACTGTGGGAGGAAACCGGAGCCCCCGGAGGAAACCCACGCAGACACGGGGAGAACGTGCAAACTCCACACAGTCAGTCGCCTGAGTCGGGAATTGAACCCGGGTCTCTGGCGCTGCGAGGCAGCAGTGCTAACCACTGAGCCACCGTGCCGCCCTATGTGCAAGGTGATGAGAGGCATATTTGGAGTGAATAGCCAAGCGACTTTTTTCCAGGGCAGAAATGGCTATTAAAACGGTGCATAATTCTAAGTGATTGGAGGAAGCTTTAGGAGAGATGTCAGAGGTCAGTTCTTTAGCTTCTTTACACAGAGAGTGATACGTGTATGGAATACACTGCCAGCGGTGATAGTCAGACACATTAAGGACATTTAAGTGACGCTTGGATAGGCAAGTTGATGATAGTAAAATGAAGGGTATGTTGGTTGGTTTTATCTTAGAGTAGGATAAAAGGTCAGCACAACATCGAGGTCTGAAGGGCCTGTACTGTACTGTTCTATGTTCCATGTTCTGTAAATCATGTGAATGATGGTGCAATTTGCCATAAGACTGACCAACACACAGCCTTCTCGCTCGGACCCTCAACTGACTGCTCGGACATAGTGGTAGATTGCAGTATTTGAGGAGAAATTAACTTTAATTTCAATCAACTGTGCCTATTTCATGTGGCCTTTTGAGCAAGAAGTATGTTTGCATTGAGGTATATAACTATAAACTATAATGATTGGACAGAATATTACAGTACACTTTTGTATTTGAGGTACAGTCAGTTCTGATATAACGCGATAGTTCTGTTACTGTGCAATCTCATGTTAGAAGAAATTTGCACAATAGTCGTGCCATTTAAACTAATGGAGCCTGTACACATAAGGAAAGTTCACATTCTACAAATAATGCTGTAAATTTTTCAATCACGTTAAAAGCAAATTCGAGTTGAGGAAACACATTATAGCAGAACCCCGACTGTATATAATTGGTTTATGAAGAGTGTCGGTTGAATAATAAGAAATAGGAATAGGTATCGGGCCCCATGAGCATGCTGTACTATTCAGTAGGATTATGGCGGATCCAATATTCCTCTTTCCTGCCTTTTTTGTTTAACCCTTGATTCCCCTACTGATCAAGAATCTATCTATCTCAGCCTTAAATAACAACAACGACTCTGCTCCCTCAACTCTCTTTGGCAAGAAGTTTCAAAGACGCTATCAGCCTTTATGTGAAGAATTTCCTCCTCATCTTAGTCTTAAGTTGGCATGCCTTTATTCTAAGGCTATGCCTTCTAGTCCTAGACTCTCCCATAAGGGGAAGTATTCTCATAAGAGAGAGATGGCTGGTAGTGGTTTAATCTGATAGTCACCACACTTCAGGCAAGGGGAGAGGTTGAGGTTTCATGGTAACCTCAGCTGGTACAGAAATTGAGCCCATGCTGTTGACAACACGATACATCACAAACTAGCCATCCAGCCAACCGTGATAATCAGCCCTCTCTTAAGTGTAATGTTTTTGTTCAAAATGTTTATTGGTAGAGGAATTGAGTTCCGGAGCCCTGAGGTCATGTTGCGGTTGTATAAGACTCTGGTGCGGCCGTATCTGGAGTATTGTGTCCAGTTTTGGTCGCCATACTACAGGAAGGATGTGGAGGCACTGGAACGGGTGCAGAGGAGGTTTACCAGGATGTTGCCTGGTATGGTAGGAAGATTGTATGAGGAAAGGCTGAGGCACTTGGGGCTGTTTTCATTGGAGAAAAGAAGGTTTAGGGGTGACTTGATAGAGGTGTACAAGATGATTAGGGGTTTAGATAGGGTTGACCATGAGAACCTTTTTCCATGTATGGAGTCAGCTATTACGAGGGGGCATAGCTTTAAATTAAGGGGTGGTAGGTATAGGACAGATGTTAGGGGTAGATTCTTTACACAGCGAGTCGTGAGTTCATAAAATGCCCTGCCAGTAGCGGTGGTGGACTCTCCCTCTTTATGGGCATTTAAACAGGCATTGGATAGGCATATGGAGGATAGTGGGCTAGTGTAGGTTAGGTGGACTTGGATCGGCGCAACATCGAGGGCCAAAGGGCCTGTACTGCGCTGTATTTTTCTATGTTCTATCTTTACTTCTCTGGTAGTTTTCTCTTGCTCTGTGTTAATTTCCTTGCTGGAAATACTATGGGCATTGTTGGTCTTATCCACAACCAAATGGTCATTCGTTGTGGAATGAATAAGGAGGTTTACATTAGATTCCTTACAGCATGGAAACAGACCCTTTGGCTCAGCAAGTCCACACAACCCTCCGAAGAGTAACCCACCCAGACCCATTCCTCTACATTTACCCCTAACTAATGCACCTAACACTATGGACAATTTAGCCTGGCCAATTCACCTAACCTGCACATCTTTGGTTTGTGGGAGGAAGCCGGAGCACCCAGAGGAAACTCTCTCAGACATGGGGAGAAGGTGCAAACTCCCCACAGACAGCCACCCAAAGCAGGAATCGACCCCAGAACCCTGGCGCTGTGAGGCACCAGTGAGCTGTCGTGCCGCCCCTATTCAAGCCTGCATTCCAGCATTCCATTCCAGCAAATTCCACTTTTCTACATCTAAATTCAAAAGTTGATTGGGGCAGATGTTTGCAGGTAAAGGGAAAGCTGGAAAACAGGAAGCATTCAAAAATGAGATAATGAGAGTCCAGAGACTGTATGTTCCTGTTTGGGTGAAGGGCTGGTAGGTGTAGGGGATGCCAGATGACTAAAGAAATTGAGGTTTTGGTCAAGAAAAAGAAGGAAGGATATGTCTGGTATAGACAGTTGGGATCAAGTGAATCCTGAGAAGACTGTAAAGGCAGTAGGACTATACTGAAGAGGCTAATCAGGAGGCCAGAAAGGGGACATGAGATAGCTTTGGCACATTGGGTTAATGAGGATCCAGAGGGATTCTACAAATGCATTAAGGACAAAAGGGTAACTAGGGAAAGAATAGGATTCTTTAAAGATCAGCAAAGCCGCCTATGTGTGGACCCGCAGGCAATGGAGGAGATACTACATGAATATTTTGTATCTGTGTTTACTGTGGAGAAGGATATGGAAGCGAGAGAACTTGAGGAAATAAATAGTGACGTGTTGAAAAATATCCATATTCCAGAAGAAGAAGTGTTAGATGTCTTAAAACACATAAAGGTGGATAAATCCCTTGGACCTGATCAGGTGTATTCTGGAACTCGGTGGGAAGTGAGGGAAGAGATTGCTGGGCCCCTTGCTGAGATAGTAGTGTCATCGATAGCCATAAGTGAGGTGCAGAAGTCTGGAGGTTGGTGAGCATTATGCCTCTATTTAAGAAAGGTGGTAAGGAAAAGCTAGGGAACAATAGACCGGTGAGCTTGATGTCGTTGGTAGGCAAGTTGTTAGAGGGAATCCTGAGGGAAAGGGTTTACATAAATTCCTGACGAAGGGCTTTTGCCCAAAACATTGATTCTCCTGCTTCTCAGATGCTGCCTGACCTGCTGTGCTTTTCCAGTACCACACTCTAAATTCTAATCTCCAGCAGTCCTCACTTTCACCTTAACATGTATTTTGAAAAGTAAGGACTGATTAGGAATAGTTAGCATGGCATTGTGCATGGGAAATAATGTCTCACAGACTTGACTGAGATTTTGAAGAAGTAAGAAAGTGGATTGATGAGGGTAGAGCAATGGATGTGATCAATGTGGACATCAGTAAGGCTTTGAACAAGGATCCTCCTGGTAGACTGGTTAGCATTGTTAGATCACACAGGGAGAGCTAGCCATTTGGATACAGAATTGGCTTGAATATAGAAGACTGGTGGTGGTGGAGGGTTGCTTATCAGATTGGAGGCCTGTGACCAGCAGTGTGCCATAAGAGTTGATACTGGGTCCACTGCTTTCTGTCGTTTATATAAATGAGTTGAATGTGAACATAGAAGGTATAGTTAGTAAGTTTGCCGATGACTCTAAAATTGGAGATGTAGTGGACAGCGCAGAAGGTTACCTCAGTACAATGGGATCTTGATCAGATGGGCCAACGGACTGAGGAGTGGCAAATGGAGTTCATTTTGAAAAGGCAAATCAGGGCAGACTTGTAAACTTTTAATGTTAAGGTACTTGGGAGTGTTGCTGAACAAAGAGACCTTGGAGTGCAGGTCCGTAGTTCCTTGAAGATTGAGACGCAGGTAGATAGGGTAGAGAAGAAGACATTTGGTATGCTTGCCTTTATTGGTCAGTGTATTGAGTGTAGGAGTTGGGCTATCATTTTGCAACTATACAGGGAATTGATTCGGCCTCTTTTGGAGTATTGCATGCAGTTCTGGTCTCCCTCCTATGTTGTGAAATTGAAAGGTTCAGAAATGATTTACAAAGATAGTCCCAAGATTGGAGGGTTTCAGCTGTAGGGAGAGGTTAAATAGGTTGGGACTATTTTCCCTGGAGCATCAGAGGCTGAAGGGTGACCTTTTGAGGTTTAGAAAATCATCATGAAGAGTATGGATAGGTTAAATCAGCAGTCTTTTTCCTAGGTTCCAGGAATCCAAAATTAGAGACCATTGTTTAGGGTGAGATGGGAAAGATTAAAAGGGATCTAAGGGGCAATGTTTTCACACAGAGGGTGGTGTGTGTATGGAGTGAACTGTCAGAGGAAGTGGTGGGGGCTAGTACAATTACAGTATTTAACAATCATCTGGATGAGTATATGAATAGGAAGGGTTTGAAGGGATATTGTCCAAATGCTGGCAAATAGGACTAGATTCATAGAGGAGATCAGGTTCTGTGCTATATATCTCTAGGACTAGGTATTGCAGAAGGGGCCACTAGATTGTCATTAATTGGCACCCAGTACACCCTGTGTCTCCCTTTTCCCCATGCCCAGGTGTTCTGAGAACATTTTCTAGCTTACTCTTGTTGCAACTTAGTTGAGCTAACTGGATTGAACCTGTGATCATCTTGGTCTGTGTAACTCAGTTACATTCTCTGAGTAAGCAGAAAACAGTAAATTTTTGTTTTTACAGAACATTTTTTAAACATCTGGTTAACATTCTTGAGTGCTTCATTTTATTGTTTATTGTTAGTGAACCCTAAACTTTGCTATTGAGTGTTTTGAGAGTGATTTAAGAAAGAAAATCTGTGAATTTTGATTGCGTGGTGTAGTGTTTCTAAAGAAAAAGAATGCCCAAATTTTGAGATTTTCTCTTTCATGTGCTAAGTACATTTCTAAGCCGTTGAGCCAGTTGTCTTTGAAGTAAAGTAACTAATGTGAGCAAATGTAAAGCAGCTTTAAGTGCTTAAGATCTAATCAGACAGCTATGTCCTATTTATTAAAGGAAGCAGCTCAGTCGATATTGCATTCCCTAATGTATTTGAAGTACTGTCTATCTGTGTGGTATGTTCAGTTCCTGGAGTGGATCTTGAAAACATGATTTTATTCCTCCACGTGTTATCAACTAAACAAATGTGTTATAATTAAAGCTGCTGCTCGGTAAGGTCAAAAACCCAACATCTTTGTCCTATTTTGGAATAGGATAATTGTCTGTCATTAAGTAGTTGGTTTTGCAAATTTAAACAAATGTGTCAGTGCTTGTCATTTTTCGGCCCTTAACACTTCCTTAAAAGCTAGCGTAAACTTCCTAAGCTGCTTGCACTTTTCCAGTAAGTCATCCTCATGGCCATTCTTCCTGTATGCAATTCATGACACCCATTGATCAGGGTTGGTCTGCATTGTTAACATCCCAGATTCTGTATGAAGGATGGTGTTTCTTCCATACTGCTGCAGGAAGCCAACGTTATAGTGGCGTTTAATCCCACTGACATTCAGTGCTCCCAACTGAACTAAGCGTCCCTGAAAGCTACATCTTCCAAGCCTGGCCTTCCTGGGATGGGTGCATCAGCCCTCGAGAAATTACTGAAGGAAACATTTTGTGGATATTTAGATTGTCAAAAAGGAAGACATATGGAATTCCATATGTCTATCAGCCTGGCCCCAGGAAAGGCCTGATATGAGAATTCATGAAACGTTCATAATTTAAAAGATGGTGTCACTAACTGCAGGACTCCAGGAGGGGCTGCACCATTTAGAAACCTGAATAGCTCATCAATCTATAAAAATATGTTAGACTAAGTTTGTAGTTCTATGAGTGAGTTAAGAAAGAAAATCTGTGAATTTGATTGCGTGGTATGGTGTTTCTAAAGAAAAGGATGAACAATTTTTGGGATTTTCTCTCTTTCATAGGAGAACACTTTTAGGACCCTTCATACAGTTTTTCGAAGGTCTGAGAAGTCATCCTTGTAACAATTCATTGTGATTTTCACTTATGGTTTCAGTACATGGAGAATTTATTGTTACCCAGGATTGTTTGTAAAAAGTGCAACAGGATGCTGTGGACTTGGGACACTTCGCAGAAGCAACCCGAAAGCTTATGGAATGTTTTCACTTGTGGGTCTCTATCTAACTTGAGCCTTATCATTCCATGATTTTTTTTTAAACTTAAGCTTTTGAAAAGCTGAGATGTATCAATAGTTGCCGCATTATCATGTAATTTAAGTTTTGTATGGGGCGGAAATGCTTCTGAAAGCTCCAATGTTATCAACTATACATACCCATTTCATCATGTCTTCAATGTCCTGATCTAACTGTGACCTTCTGTTTAGTTACTACTTGAAGAAATAGCTCTTTTTTTTTAAGCAGTCAAGCATAAATATATTGATCTGGCTTTAAAACCCTTTAAATGTGGAAGTTACCTGAGACGTAAAAATCTAATGTTTGTCTTTTAACTTTCAGCTTTGCGTTATTCTTGGAAAATTGTGCTCCAGCAGTGAATTCATTGAACCTCGGCATTACCAGTCCACTTCTATTAGGCTCAGCAAATTTGCAGCTCGCCCAGATAAAGGCCCAGCTGGCCCTTCAGCAGCTGAACTCTGTCGCCTCCACAACCGTTTCCAACACCGCTCTTGCATCGTTGAATCAAGCTCTAGTGAAGATCAGCATGTTCAATGCCAGAGGGGCATTTGGCCAGAGTCAAGGACCACCAAACCAGTTTGGCCAGAGTCAAGGACCACCAAACCAGTTTGGCCAGAGTCAAGGTCCACCAAACCAGTTTGGCCAGAGTCAAGGTCCACCAAACCAGTTTGGCCAGAGTCATGGCCCACCAAACCAGTTTGGGCAAAGTCATGGCCCACCAAACCAGTTTGGGCAAAGTCATGGCCCACCAAACCAGTTTGGGCAGAGTCAGGGCCCACCTAACCAGTTTGGGCAAAACCAGGGCCCACTTAACCAGTTCGGGCAGAATCAAGGCCCGCCTAACCAGTTTGGCCAGAATCAAGGACCACCAAACCAGTTTGGCCAGAATCAAGGACCATCTAGCCAGTATGGTATGAATAACCCAGGACCATACATGGGGGGAGGAGGAGGAGGAGGAGGCGGAGGAGGAGGAGGAGGAAGAGGAATGGGAATGGGACCTCAAGGAGCATCACAAGGCAACTTTGGTGGAATGAATATGGGAATGATGAATCAACCTGGAAATAATGTAGGCTTAGGTCAGTGGTCCTCCTATCAGAGTTCTTCATCTGGAGGCTTTCGATCTGGGTATGGGAGCACTAGTACACCTGCATCTCAAAGTGGAGACCAGAGATCTGCAGTTCAACGTTTTCATGACACAATGAAGGCTTCTAATATATTGGCCAACTTTGGCCTGTCAAATGAAGATCTGGAAGAGCTAAGTCGTTACCCAGATGAGAAGCTTACGCCAGAAAATATGCCCTACATTTTAAGAGAAATAAGAATGCGGAAAATGAACAAGCAGCAACAATCCAGTAGTTACGATCAACCGTACAAGCTACAAGATAAAGACTACAGAAGAGAAGTACAGAGCAGTGTCGTAGATTATGGGCATGGGCAACAGTATGATTACCGAGATAGGACCATGGAGAACCAGAGTATGCATTACAGTCGTGAAGCGCTGAGAGAAGGAAACTGGAATGAAGATTATAAATGTCCACCCCAGAATTATCCAATGGAACCGTCGCGAGATGACAGTACTCATGGAATCAAGCGAACAGTTCTAGTGGTGAAGAAGGGATTACCAAAGCCCAAGTTGATGAATGATTACTATGGTGTCCCTGCACTGAGGTTCCCCCACGTGTGCAGTTTGTGTAACATAGAATGTAGACAAATGAGGGTGAGTGTTTGTTAACCTAGTTTGTCTTTTCTGATAATTTGCTTCCTTAACAGCCATAGTATTTGTGGGTCACAACTGTCTGTGGTGAGCCTGAAAAAGCCACCATTGGCTGGATAACAGCCCAGTGGTAAAGCATTTTTGTCGTTGTTAATTTGGCAAGTATATATTTAATTGAAGATCTTGGGACACAGAGAAAAGCATAAAGGTATAATATTGTACTAGGCATTAATGTGGATCTATATTTTAATGCTTAATCATTCCTATTTTTAACCAAAAGAGAATAAAAACAATTGTAGCAAATTTTTCAGCCAATTATTGTGGAGTCCTTCTAATTCTACCATTAGTTGAATTTGATGTTTCAAGGTCATGTTGATATTGTGCTCAGTCTTCTGTGCTGGACGCTAACTTGCAGGATTTAGGTGAAAATTTATCCAAATCCCCTTTATAGGTCCTTGATAGAATTACTGCAGGTAGGTTGTGGTGAAATCGCATGTGGAATGCCTTTTAAGAATCCTTAAAAAATGAAGGTAGAAATCGTAGATCCTTTCCAACTGTGAATCAGAGTGTGATTTCCTGAAAGTAAAATTTATATGATCTAGTGTAAAATTGTATCCCTACCGAGAGATGAACTTTCTCAGACCTGCTATTTTGAGTTAAGGTGGAAAAGGTTTATGCTACCACCAGTGTGGGTTGCTGAATTACATTACAGTAGATACAGACACTTGTTACTAAAGTTTTAATAGAGTAGATGTTCCAAGTATGCTGGTCTGTATAAAGTGTGTTGTTCTTAAGAATTCAGTCATGTTCATTTTTCTGTCAACTACTAGGTAGAGCAGAATTTCTGCATCTCCACACTTCATTTTTTTTTGAGCTGTGCTAGATGCTGATTTTCTAAAAGAAAATAATTTTAACTATTATATTTGATCCATTTTGGCTGACTTCTCCAGCTGAGTAGCAATGATGGTATGTAGGTGGATTTTGTTTATGGCGATAGCTATAATCCCATTGTACCTTTTGCCCTTCGCTATAAGCCCAGGTTGCCCAATGGAAAGAATCTTAAAGGTTAAGGTAACCATTTAAGGTCATGTGGAGTACCTTCATTTGCTTCATTTATTTCTGTTACTATATACAGGATCTGCAGCTCATCCAAGAGGGGTGAAGTTATTGCATTTCTCAATTTTATTTTTCGTGTTGAGGTTGAGACTGAACATTAACAAGCCTCAATGTTACTTCATCTAATATTTGTTGAAACACCACATTTGCATGTCTTTCTTGTTTCTAATTCACAAACTCAGGAAAATAATCCAGCTGGATATGGAAGAAGTACTTAAAACTTATTAACTGTGGAAACAAGTTAATCAGGCCATCATTTTGAGTGTAATTTTTTTTATATTTATGTAGCTATTGACTATTTTATAAGGGATCTCCAAGTGTTTAGGGTGTGTTTTGTGGTTGAATATGAAAAACTGTGGATTCAGGTAAGAATTAAATTATTTAAACAATGGAGTTTTACAGTTTGTAGTTGATGCATGGGAATTTACAGGAACGTACCTTTAAAAGGCATAAGACTCAAGAATAGCAGTTTTCATCTGTATTAAAAATGTTTGTGAAGTGAGCCCAGCTTGTTGTAAAAATTACTATGCTGTCAACAGTAATCCATCCTCACCTTCAGACTGTCCTTCTTTTATTGGACCTTTTATCGGATTGTTTTCATTAGGAAAAAAAGGTGATTGGGGGAACCTGATTGAGGTCTGCAGAATCATGAAGGGTATAGAATGGGTGGACAGAGATAAGTTTTTTTTCCAGAGTGAGGGATTCAATAACGATAGGTCATTCATTCAAGGTAAAAGTTTTAAGGGGGATACACGCGGAGAGTACTATACACAGAGGGCGATAGGTGCCTGGAATGCGTTGCCAGTAGAGGTAGGCACGGTAGATTCATTTAAGGTGCGTCTGGACAAATGCATGAGTAGGTGGGGAGCAGAGGGATACAGATTCTTAGGAATTGGACGATAGGTTTAGACAGTGGATTTGGATCAGCTCAGGCTTGGAGGGCCGAAGGGCCTGTTCCTGGGCTGTAAATTTTCTTTGTTCTTTATAAGGTGCCAAAATACTGAAGTCTTATGGAACTTTTAAACCATTCTTGGATATTTCCTGTAATATCTTTGTGCTGGTCATAGAAGTTCTTTCTGTATTTGTGAAATCCCCAAGAAATCATCAACTGAAAGGAATTTTGGAAGTTTGTCAGCTTATCAACAGAACCAGATTACATTGCTATTCTGATGATATATCAATAATTGACATTACTAGGTCATGAGGTAGTTCTCTTTCAGTCTTGGTTCATCACCTGTGATCTATTTTGCGAAATATGAAGAGGTTGATAAAAGCTGGAAAAAGTAGAAATTTGCACTTATCGGTACAGTGTCTGCATGGTGATTGAAGAGCTTGCTGTCTGTTGTAGAAAGCTCAGCATTTATTCCACAACTTGTCTCTAAAAGAATGCTGTAAGTTGATTTTGATATCTTCTGCACCTGCATTGTGGAATTTTACCTGCTTGTTGATTCTTCAAGGTAGTGTCCAAAGTAGTAGAACTGAGTAGTAGTTATTTCTTAACACGGATTTCATCTGTTTATCAAGTACATAGCTTGCGGTTTGCACCTCAGTGCTGTATGTCTGAAAATTAGTGATGAAATATTGGGCGCCTCTCCAGGTGACATTCATCATAAACTTCTGCTGTGCAGAAATAACGTACAGAATTCACTACTACTTAGCATTAATTGTGCTTTATGTTGGCTTGTGGTACCAGACAATAATTATACCCAAGCTGTCATCAGAATCAGCGATGTATGTCTTTGTTTTGCACTTAGTTGCAATGTTTCTGTCACTGTTCAGATGCAAACTTTGTGGAATACTGAAATTTGTTTAGATATACAAATGCAGTGTCTGAATCTGAGACACTGCGGCTTTCCTTCTGGTTCTAGTTCACTGCCACTTCGGAATGTGTACAGTATCATTAAATTAAGGGTGTAAAAGATGAGGTACCAACCGATCAAGAGTCAGAAGAACGTTATTCTGCCGAATGAGTAAGGGAACTGTCGAGCAATCTGCAAACTCTGAACAGAATTTAATCAAGATTCTTGGACTATTTTGCATATTGACTAATTTTTGGTGTTATAGATGTGCTCGAACAGCTTAGCTAGGAATACGCCTAGTTGTGCAAAGTCTTTAGCATACAACCAGGGTATTTTTACGGCCACTTGCCTTTGCAGTATCTGTTATGCTCAGCTGTTACTTGATAGTACATAGTTTGCTGAGACTAGTATTTGTGATGCCGGGAATCTTGGGTGAAGGACGAAATTGGCCATCAGTTCAGCGCTGATGGTAGCAAATGCCGCACTAACCTGATGCAGTCACATACTGGATTCGGCCATCTTTCCAGAAGGGACTTTCAAGAAACCACATCCTCCAATTTTTAAAAAAATTGTCTGGTGTCAGTAATGGCTGCTGAAAAATAATGCACTCTAATTTTAAACCTCTTGTGGGGTCAGTCTCTGGAATCTATATGTAAATCAGCATGAAGTTGCTGTTCAAGTCCCCTTCATATATGGGTGCTGTCAATGGCAGGTGAATCTGATGACTGATATGAAGCGGATGGCATCTGTAGTCTTTATGGCAGTTGAAGACAAATGTTTTGCATTTCTCTTTTGCTTTAACTATTCAATACCCAATTCCATTGAGCTGTAACTATCAGTTGCAGCGCTCATCTTCCAAAGCCTCTTGATTTCATGAAATTATAGATAAATAGAAAAAAAGTAAACAGCTGGAGAAGTCAGTTATTTTGAGCTCTCAATTTCTGCCACAAGGATGTGTTAGGCAATTCTCAAACTGCAATGGAAGAAGAAATGAAAATGAAGAGTATTTTGTTGGGTGGCCTTCATTCTTCAAAACTGAACAAACCAAAGGTCATCGGGTTGACTGTCCTGTCAGGAAAATAAATATAGCTTTATTTCTGCTGGTCTTTCACTGCACCCCTCATGTCAGTTGCTGTGGAGCTTTGAGGTTTTGTTAGGCTGTTTACCTAAATATAATAATAGTAGGCCGTTGAAGTGTTTCTCCTTGTTGGTAACCTGGGCTTATCCTTTTGTTGTGTTAGGTGGTGGGTGTTCATTGAAACAAGAACAAAAATGCCGTTACTGGATAAATTGTCTTTCAGTGGCTACTCTTGGTGCCGTTGATTTATTGCACTGTATTTGGATAACTTGAAGGCTGTAAGCGCAGTAGAATTGTTCCTCAGTTTCACATCATTTCTATCCTAAGCTATTGAAGTTGCTGCCTTAAAGATCCTCAGTGGTTGTTGTGATGTGATGCCACCCAATGTGTGAGGAATTCCTTGTTACATACCAACCCCTCCACCACCAACCGCCACCATTACCACATGTACATGATTTTTCAGGAGAGCTTAGATAGTCATTAGTAAGAAACTTAAATAATTTCTCTCTTCCAACCCCAACTAATTTAATCCTCTGACTGTCTGTCTGAAACCAGCTAACAGAGTACAGAAATGGAATTGAAACTTTGGTTTTGTCATATGTAACTGTTAAACATTTCCTTTTTAAAAGCTGAGCTATCTCAGGACCTGAAATGGGCTTCAGTGCAGTGCTGTTGTGGGACAAGTATAATATTTTCAGGATATCTCAAAATAAAAATGGCACAAGTTGGAATTAATGGGACACTAGATAGATCATTGTCCTGAAGGTAGGAAGAAATGAGATGTGGCTACAATCAATTTCCAAATAAAAAGTTGTTTCAAAAGAAGCTGTACAGCTCTATGACTCTAAGTGCTACATGATTCAATTGAATAATGAATGGCCACTTGGCATGGAAACTCTGAAGATCTGCCACAGTATGACAGCTGTTGTAAAACTGTTTTTTTCATTCTTAAAATTGTTGAAATATGCTATATTGATAAATAGTGCAATGGTAATGGAAAATGTTGCTGTGGGATTCAGAAAAGGAGAATGAGGTTCATCAATTCTAAAATCAGATTTCATATGACGATCCATGCAGACGACACATGAATTCATTATCCAGTGTACATACCCTGCTATTACTGTGAATTAATCTATTAGTTTATTATTGTTCAATCCATTTTGTTTAAAATAGTTTTGTCCTCCCCAACCTCAGAATACTGATGCTTGTAGGCAATAGATCTGGCAGTGATTTATGGCTTTTGTTATTCCACTGAGAGGAGATGCCTAATTTCTTTTCTCGTGACCTCATTTGTTCAGTTGTTCAACTGGAGAATCTCGCCTAAAATCCTATCCTGCAGTCAAAGGTTCCACACATGTGATCACGAATAAGTAACTTGTCACTGGTGACTGCTAATGATTTGCTGTATGATTACCAGCAATGTTTGGGAAGGCCAGTAGAAGCATGTGTCAGTGACTTACCCATGAAGAGAAATATATGCTCCCATTTCGGCAGGATTAAAAACTCAATTCAGGAAACCATTATCTTGAGTAATTTGGATGCATACTTGTGTTCAAATGGCTATTGGGTGCAGATCTGTTCAAAGTCCTCACTTAAAAGTAGCAATTGCAGAGCACTGCAGAAAGTAATTCAGTGAGTCATAGTGCCACACAGTTTTAATATGTTAGTTAAAACTCAGTTTCAACCTTACTATACTGGTCACTGTACTAACCAGCGTTGAACATATCAAATACTTTGCCCATTACTTTATGTTCAGTCAACGCATGTTTGGGCTTTCTTCCTGTTCTCTGAAATGTTCAGTCTCTGTGCGGTGTCGAATAATATTTATGGAAGAGCAGTTCATCACATTAATGCTGTGTGGTCTGTTGATAAGCTATCTCTATTATTTAAATCCATGTAAAACACCCATCATCATTGGGTGGTGCCTTTTAGAGCTGTGCGGACTGGACATCATCTGGTTTGAGTGGTGCCATAATGTATTTGTTAAATTGATGTAAATGAATAATTTGAACATGTGGTTGGCTCAATTTTATAGGCTGGTTATTTTTCCCATTGCATGGTGTTAAAGTGTTGTTTTCTGTCTTCTTTGTTTTTACAGGATTGGGACCGGCACAACAAAACATCTGTCCACAAGGACAGCTGCAGGCTTTTGCTCAAAGAGTAAGGATTTTACCCAAATTTGGGGATTTTCTTTCAGGTTTTGTCAATTATGAAGAGTTGGTTTAAACGCAGATTGTAAGTGCATACACTTTACTCCTTTGTCTTCTCCCAAAGGATGGGGCATCTTTGGGATACAACAGTCCTCAGTTACCTACTGAGAAGATTGCTTTTTATGCAACCCTATGTTGTGTGTGTCAGAAAGTTTTCGTTTATAGAGATCATGACAGCTGAACTACAATTCCTTTTTATATGAAGCCCTACCGCCAGCTCCCAACCACTATCTCAGCTAGAAAATTTATTACCATGGTAAAATCTGCATTGTTTGAACTTATGGGTGTAACAATAGTTTCAGTGTTCATCTTCAACCCTCCTTGTCCCTCAAATTAACTTGTTAATGCCTTCTATGACAAGTTGGGAGAGGCTGCCCACCATCCTACTAATCCCCCTTTCCAAATTAGGGTCCCAGCAAGGTCGCCCCAAGGTTGCTTGTCCCCATGGCTATAGCTGCACTTATAGATTTTTGAAGCTGGTTGCCTCCCTCCCCATAGCTTTCTGCCTTGACCCCGCTGAAAAAACATCTAGTACTTTTCTAGATACAATTTTTTGATGGCAAAGGGATTTGTGTGTTATGGGGGAAGATGGAAAATTGAAGTTAAGACAGATCAGTCCTGATCTTACTGAGCAGGCCTATTCCTGCTCTTACTCCCCTTCAGTCAGTAGTGATTTTTCTTTGCTTTTCAGTGGAAATAGTCCCAGCAAAAGCCACAATTGCATGTGCTGCTGAGACTTGGAGAATATCAGCTGATCATATGGCCAAAATCTGAGTCCCAAGCTGCCGCCAATAATAGATGTCTTGCCTTTAACAAGGCAACAAGCCTTGATCTACTGCTGGACTGCTAGGAGGAATGTATTTTATGTCGGGCTAGGAAGCCCTGTCCTCATGAAAATTGTGCTGTATAGTTTTTGTTTTAACTGAATTTATTTCACAAACTGCAAGGCTGGTGTTTGAACTTCGCTGGTCTGGATTATTAACTTTGGCCCTTGAATTATTATAGTGTAGAAACAGTATAATACTTGGAGATTAAATAAATGCAAAAAACTAAAGAACTATGGATGCTAGAAATCAGAAGCAAAAGCAGATATTGCTGGTCTGGCAGCCTCTATGAAAAGCGATCAGAATTAATGTTTCAGGTCCAGTGAATGTTCTGAAGAAGGGTTAAGAAGGATCTGAAACGGTAACTCTGTTTTCATTTAGAATCATAGAATCCTTCCAGTGCAGTTAAAGGCCATTCAAACCGTCAAATCTACACTGACTTTCCAAAGAGCGCCCATTCGGACCCAGACTATTAATCCAGAGACCCAGGCTATGTTCTAGGGTCTAGGTTTGAATCCAACCATGGCAGATAGTGGAATTTCAACTCAATAATGATCTAGAAATAATGATGACTGAGAGTTGTCAGGGAAAACCCATCTGGTTCACTAATGTCTTTTAGACAAGGAAATCTGCCATTCGTACCTGGTCTGACCTACATGTAACTCCAGGCCCACAACAATGTGGTCAACTGTTAAGTGCTCTCTGGGCAATTAGAGATGGGCAATAAATGCTGGTCCAGCCAGTGATTCCCACATCCATGAATGAATTCTTTTTTTTTGGAAAATCACCATGTCTCAGTAGCAACAACCTGGTTAAGTCCGAAAAGATGTAGCTGCTACACTAGAACTTTGTCAGCTGTTGAGGGAACCAACATGAGAGAAAAAAAGTTAACAAATGTCATTGTCACCAATCCACCCTTTACAGCTGTATCTGTTCATAACAGTACAATAGAAGTAACCATTGCATAGTCCTTGTGAAGATGAAATCCCACCTTCTCATTGATAATGCCCACCATTACGTTGTGAGGCACTGCCACCATGCTAAATGGGACATATTTCAAACAAATCTTGCAGTTCAAAACTACGCTATGAGGAATGGTGGACCATTGGCAGCAGGATCGTATTCAATCACAATTTGTCATCTCATGGTCCAGAACATTACCCACTCTTACCATTCCATCAAGCTGGAAGGTAAATCCTAGTACAAGAATGAAGTGTGAAAGAGGGCATCCCAGGAGGAGCCCCAAGTATATCTAAAAATGAGCATTAACCTGGTGATGCTACAAAATAGGACTGCTTGCTGCAAACAATGGAAACAAACATCTTTAGTGCATTCTAAGTGAATAGTGAGTTTTGAGAAGATTTATAGCTCAGGTTGAGGTTCTGGGTGTAAGTTTGCTCGCTGAGCAGGAAGGTTTTTTTTCGGACGTTTCTTCACCATACTAGATAACATCATCAGTGAGCCTCCGGTGAAGTACTGGTATTATGATGCGCTTTCTATTTGTGTTTAGGTTTCCTTGGGTTGGTGATATCATTTCCTGAGGTGATGTCATCTGTTCTTTTTCTCACATCTGCGAAAAAGAACATGAAATAACATCACCAACTCTACGAAACCCCAACATGCAAACACACTGGTCATAACACCGATGTTACGTAGTATGGTGATGAAACGTCTAAAAACAAACCTTTCAGCTCAGTGAGCAAACATACATCCATGTCCAAGTGGTCCTATAACCAACAGATCAGATCTAAGCTCTGCAGTGTTGCTGTATTCAGTCATGAATCATGAATCACAAAGGTGAGGGACGGGAGTCTCTGCAAGTATTCCATCCTCAGAAATGGGTGACCCCAATGCATCAGTGAAAACAATGAGGTTATAGCTTTGTATTAATTTTCATTAAGATCACTCAAGTGGGTGATCCATCTTGTCCTCTTCTTGAGGTCCCGAGTATTATAGGTGACATTTCCTGATAATGTGGAAAAATGCTCAAGTATGTCTAGCACACATAAAACAGGATGAATCTAAAGTGGCTGTTTACCGCCCTATCAGTAAACTCTAGATCATCAGGATATCATGGAAAGTGTCAACAGAGTTATCAAGTAGCACTTGCTAAGTAATAGCCTGCTGATAATATTTAGTTTGCACTCCTGGAGGAGGGAAACAGGCTCTCATTGGAGTTGCACTGAACATGAAGAAAGGTGATTGTGATTGGTGGATGTCAGTCAACTCAGCTTCAGGGTATAATTACAAAATTGAATTGAATTTATTATCATGTGTACCGAGGCACAGTGAAAAGCTCCTTAGGACAGTGTCCTGAGTCCAACCAACTCCAACTGCTTCATCTTCCCTCCATTGTAAGGTCATGCTGTTGTTTTTGCAATGTTTAGAAACATTTGTGACTTCACATGCTGAAACAGATTATGTTCATGTGCAACAAAATGTGGGCAACATCTAGATGTAGACTGATAAATGGCAAGTAACATTAACACCTGGCAAGTGCCAGGCAAAGTCTATCTCAATCAATAGAATCTAACTATTGCCCTTTGACATTTACCATTGCTGAATCCCTCACAATCAACATCCTGGATGTTATCATCGAGCAAAACCCGAGCTCAGCCAGCTATAAAAATATTGTGGCTATAAGACCAGATCAGAGACTAGAAAGTCTGTGCTGGTTAGTTAACTCCTTGGTGTTAGTTCACAAATCAGGAGTGTGATTGCTTGGATGTGTGCATTTTCAACAACACAAAAAACTTGACTCCATCCAGGACGATACAGGCCCACTTGATTGGCACCACATCCACAAATATGCACTTCCTTTGCCTTTGCACAACAGCAGTATCATGTGTACCGTCTCCAAGATGTACTGCAAAAAATTCACAAGGTTTGTTTTGAAACACTTTCCAAACCTGTGAACTCTACCATCTAGAAGGGCGAGGGTAGTAGAGACAAGAGAATGCGACCATCTCCAAACGATACACTATCCTGACAGCACACTATCTGATACCACCATTCCTAACATACCAAATGAGTAGAGAGGTTGATCATTTGGTTACCAATCCTGCTGCGTGATTTGATAAATTTGTGGCTATTGGGACTGTATTTTAAATTCCGCGTTCCCATCGATCCCTGATGATCTGTGATTATCTAATGGGAATCTATCCACATCTGTCTTAAAAATATTCAGTGATTACACTTTTTGAGGTCGAGATTTCCAAAGTCGTATGAATATCTGCAAGCAAAATATCCTCCTAGAAGAGTCAAAACAGCACAGAGACAGGCTTTTCAACCCACCATGTTTGCACCGACCAAGATGCCATTCCAAACTAAATAGACATGGTCTCTTCCCTGCGGTGGGGGAGCCCAGAACTAAAGGGCATAGGTTTAGGGTGAGAGGGGGGAAGTTTAAAAGGGACCTAAGGGGCAAAGTTTTCACACGGAGGGTGGTGCATGTATTAAATGAAGAGGAAGTGGTGGAGGCTGGTACAATTACAACATCTAAAAGGCTGGGTATATGAATAAGAAGAGTTTAGAGGGATATAGGCCAAGTGCTAGCAAATGGGACTCGATTAGTTTAGGATATCTGGTCGGCATAGGTGAATTGGACAGAGGGATCTGTTTCTGTGCTGTACATTGCTATGTCTATATTTGCCTGCAAGTAGTCCATGTACCTCTACATTCCGTCTGTTTGTCCAAGTGCCTCATAAACGTTGCTATCGTATCTACTTATACCACATCCCCTAGTAACACATTCCAGGCAGCTATTCCTCTCTGGTTTAAAACAAAACTTGCCTTGCACATCTCCTTAAATATTCCCCTCTCACCTTAAAAGTATGCTCCCTAGTGTTTGACAGTTCCACCCTGAGCAAAAGACTGTAACTGCCCATCCTTCCAATGCCTCTCATAATTTTAAGTACTCCTTTCAGGTCACCATTCATCCTCCATGTTTGTCTACCCTTTCCAATGCACTCCATTCCAGGCAGTATCTCTTTTGCAATTTCCCTTCCCACATGGTTAAAGATGCCCTCCAGCGCATCTCGTCCACATCCTGCACCTCCGCCCTCAGACCCCACCCCTCCAACCGTAACAAGGACAGAACGCCCCTGGTGCTCACCTTCCTACCCTACCAACCTTCACATAAACCAAATCATCCGCCGACATTTCCGCCACCTCCAAACAGACCCCACCACCAGGGATATATTTCCCTTTCCGCCTTCCGCAAAGACCGTTCCTTTCGTGACTGCCTGGTCAGGTCCACGCTCCCCTTCAACCCACCCTCCCATCCTGACACCTTCCCCTGCCACCACAGGAATTGCAAAACCTGCGCCCACACCTCATCCCTCACCTCCATTCAAGGCCCTAAAGGAGCCTTCCACATCCATCAAAGTTTTACCTGCACATCCACCAATATCATTTATTGTATCCGTTGCTCCCGATGCAGTCGCCTCTACATTGGGGAGACTGGACGCCTCCTAGCAGAGCGCTTTAGGGAACATCTCCAGGACACCTGCAGTTCCCAACTTCCAGCTCAGCACTGTCCCCATGACTTGTCCTACCTGCCTATCTTCTTTTCCACCTATCCACTCCACCCTCCTCCCTGACCTATCACCTTCATCCCCTTCCCCACTCACCTATTGTACTCTATGCTACTTTCTCCCCACCCTCCTCTCACTTATCTCTCCATGCTTCAGGCTCTCTGCCTGTATTCCTGAAGAAGGGCTCATGCCCGAAACGTCGATTCTCCTGTTCCTTGGATGCTGCCTGACCTGCTGTGCTTTTCCAGCAACACATTTTCAGTCATTGTTTTTAACCTAGTATCTCTTTTGCACCCACTCCATAGCCTCCACATGCTTCCAAAAGTGCAATGACCAGAACTGCTAATCCAAATGTGGCCTAACTAAAGTTTTCAAGAGTTCAATATGACTTGCCAGCTTTTATACTCATTGCAGAGGGCGTATAAAGGCAGAGAAGCTTTTCTGCAGCTGTACGTGGCTCTGATGTGGTTACTGTGTACAGTTTTGACTGACGAAGGCAAACATGCTATATGTTTTTACCACCTTATAGACTTATTATCTCATCTTGCTCATGAAAGGGCAACCCTAATTTTATAACAATGGACCTTACTTCTGGACTGAGCCACAAGAGGAAATATCCTTTCCTCGTCCACCATGTCAGGGCCAATCAAGATCACCTGTCACTCTTCTAAACTTTAGAGAAGACTTATCTGTTCAATCTGTCCTAAGACGTTCTGTTCGTTCTTCATATTAGTCTAGTAAATCACATCTGAACTGCCTGTAATGCATATATACCATTCCTTAGAAACGGAAAGTAACACCATTATGTACCTACACCCAAAGACTGCTGTGGTTCAGGCAGATAGCTCACCACAACATTCTGAAGGGCAAGTCTGACAATAAACGTTTGCCTATCCTGTGAAGCTGACTTCCCATGAATAAATATGAAGAGAAACCATCCAACTATTTAATGACATTAATTTTAGAGAAGTAAAGCTGCCACCCTAATCCGGTTAGGGCTCTGAGAGCATTACCATGTCAACATGTTTGCCTGTTAATTGTAATCATCCAGCAAGTGACTCAGATGTATTAAAACCCAGGGCAAATCAGAGTGGTGATTTACCAATAACATCCCCATCACAGCAATGAAGAAATAGGAAATTAGGCCTGCATCTGGATAAGTACCACCTGATCACTATAGAAGTAAAATAGACAAGAGATTAAAAGAACAATGCTGTATTTTCCAGTCACCTTCCTCCTTTTGCTGTTTATTTTTGGAAGCAGTTGCAATTTCAGTGAAACTAAAAGTTGGTCCTGGAATCAAGTAGTTGGATCAGTTGGGTGTTAAGTGTGGAGCCCACAGGTGTAGTATCTGCTTCTATTACTCCTAATAAACCTTTACATGTTTTATATTTCAGGTATCCTGATTGGGACCCGGATGCGATTGCTGCAACTAAGTATGTAACAGTTTTACAAACCTCTTATCCACTTTTATAGATTTGTGGTATATTGAAACCTTTTGAGCTTCTGTGATTGAGATAGTCAGTTGATTGTTTACTGTTGTATTTTGGGGACTTGCGTTAGACATGATTTTTCAGGTTTTGCATCGGTGTTGGGATGTTTGTATCGAATGGGCAGTCATTTGACTTGCCTGGATTTATTACTTGTTAATGAGCATACCTTTGAATTAAAATTTCGTAATCCTTTAAAATGTGGTCAGACCTTATGAAGCTCTTAACCTGAGTCACTGTTAGGCAGCAGAGTGGGAATTTATGGATCATTTACCAAACAATTAGCATACAATTACAATAGGTAATGGAGACAAATGGAATGTTGGTATTTATTGCAGAGGACATATAAAAGTAGAGAAGCTTCTCTGCGGCTGTATAGGGCTCTGATGTAGTTACTGTGTACGGTTTTGGACTCTTGAATTAGAATATATTTGGATTGGAAGCTATTCATAGATAATTCCTGGGATGAGAAAGTTGTTTTATGGGCAAAGGTTGTCTGAATTTGGCTTTTTACTTTTTCGAGTTTAGAAGGATGTGAGGTGATCTTATTGACCGTTAAAATGTTCTGAGGGGGCTTGCTGGAGTAGAGACTGAAGATGGAGAGGCGATAAATCTGGCTGAAAAATTGCTTAAAAATGAAGGGTCAGTGTCTGACAGTGATGAGAAGATTTCAGTAAGATTCATTAGTCTTTGCAATTCGCTTTTCCAGAGAATGGAGATGGGATCCTTGAAAGTTTTGGAGTCATAGAGATGTACAGCATGGAAATAGACCCTTCGGTCCAAACCATCCATGCCGACCAGATGTCTCAACCCAAACTCGTCCCACCTGCCAGCACCCGGCCCATATCCCTCCAAACCCTTCCTATTCATATACCCATCCAAATGCCTCTTAAATGTTTCAATTGTACCAGCCTCCACCGTTTCCTCTGGCAGCTCATTCCATACACGTACCACTCTCTGTGTGAAAAAGTTACCCCTTAGGTCTCTTTTATCCTTGTAAATCTTTTCTGTACCCTTTCAAGTTTCACAACATCTTTCCGATAGGAAGGAGACCAGAATTGCACGCAATATTCCAACAGTGACCTAACCAATGTCCTGTACAGCCACAACATGACCTCCCAACTCCTGTACTCAATACTCTGACCAATAAAGGAAAGCATACCAAACACCACCTTCACTATCCTATCTACCTGCGACTCCACTTTCAAGGAGCTATGAACCTGCACTCCAAGGTCTATTTGTTCAGCAACACACCCTCGGGACCTTACCTGTTAAGATTTGCTTTCCCAAAATGCAGCACCTTGCATTTAAGTTTGAAAGACTCGGTTTGATAAATTCTTGTCAAACAGTACAGTAGTGGAATTTAGCCTGCAATCAAATCAGCCATTATTTTGTTGAAAAACTGAGCATGCTCAGTGGGATGAATGGCATACTCGCGTTCCCATTTTGTATGTTCTATGTACAATTACTTCCCACTTCCTGTGTATTCTCGCTTGGTTTTCACTCACACTGTACCTCCTCATCCTGTCTGCATTGATTTATCACATGTTCTGCAAATTACTCTACTCTATGGTTAACCAATTGTAAGCAGGCCAGTGATGGAAGACTGACTTAAGTTAGGGGCACAAACTGAGCAGGACACAGAATTATCTAGATGAAGATTAGTTTTGACTGAATAATGATCTCATGTTGCTCCTCCATTCTTCGCTTCTATAATAAAGTTGATTTTGGATCAAGGAAGTGAGATGTGATATACTACTTAAAAGGGCGGTGAAAGTAGCTTTAGCTGTAGAATTTAAAAATGAATTGAATAAATATCTGAATTTACTTGATTTTGGGATGGAGAAGTGAAATGAGACTATTTGAATATCTCTGATACAAGCCAGGTGGGTAAATATGCTGTAGACTCTGAAAAACGTTTTCAACTGAAAGTGTGTTTGAATTTTCTTTTAACACCGATCTTCAGCTAAATTGTTTGCAGTTTGGATTCACTTTTCATTTCTGTTTTGCTCAGAGATGATGCCGCGAAGAAAGAAAAAGAAGCCACTGTTGCAGAACAGTCTTCAGCACCCTTCAGCTCAGCACGGATGAGTCCAAAACATCTAAGCCCCCGTCGCATGAGCCCTCCCAGGTCCAGTCCTAGGCATTTAAGCCCACGCAGGGGTAGCCCTAGGCATACCAGCCCTCGCAGACCAAGCCCAAGACGATCCAGTCCACATCGTTCTAGATCCAGTCCAAGGCGCACCAGCCCCAGGCGCTCCAGCCCACACAGATCAAGACCTAGTCCAAAGCGGTCTAGCCCTCACAGGTCCAGACCTAGACGTTTGAGCCCACACAAATCCAAACCAAGCCCAAAGCATTTGAGTCCTCACCGGCCCAGTCCACGCAAGCCTAGTCCCAAGCGCAAACTACAGAAAGAATTACCTGCAAAGAATTCCAAACCGAAGCCTACTGCTGATGATTTGACAAATCAAAAGCCTGCAAATCAGAAGGTTAAAAAGCGACCGCAACCCACCAAGAAACCTGGTACTGAGGATAAAATCGCTCCAGGTATTGTACCATTAATCTAACTGTTTTGCATTAACATGTGACTGGCTGCATAGCATTGACTTCTACACTGGTGTGGCTGACTTGCAAATAAAAAAGCTTACTTTGATTCTTGGTTTATTTCATCTTGGTTAAAGCACTTATCAGAAAGTTGCAGTTTCTGCCTCTTTATGAATGTGGCTTCTATCAATTACAAGATGAGGGATTTGCCGTCTGGGCCATTTGCCATCCCATTTGTCCTTGAGAAGGTAGTAGTAAGCTAATTACTTGAACAGCTGCACACTGCAATGCTTTTGGGTAGCCATAGGATTTTGATCATTTAAAAAATACAAAATCAACATGGAAGATGGAATCTGAACTTATTGAATTTAAGAGTCCAGTTCTGCTGTTGAACGAGATATTGAATGAGGCCATCATAGCAGAAGTCTTTGAGTACAGGAGAAGGGGTGTCTTGGTGGGACCATATCTGGCAGTTTTGGTCTCTTTATCTCAGAAAGGATGTTCTTTATGTAGAGAGAGTGCAGCGAAGGTTTGCCTGGCTCTGTCTTGTTTGGTAGAAGGGAAGATTGAATTAGTTAGGATTACAATCGCGAGAGTTCAGAAGAATGAGAGATGGATCTCACAGAAACCTATAAAAGTTTAACTGGAGTTGACAGGTTATTTGCAGGAAGGATATTCCCAATGATAGAAGTCCAGGACCAGGGGTCACAGTCTAAGGAAATGAGGTAGACAATTTAGGACTGAGATGAGAAGGAATTTCTTCAGAGATGGCTAAGCCTGTGGATACGGCAGCAAATTATTATTGAAATGGCAAGCATCTGGAAAGGTGGAATTATTCTTGTGGACAGAGTGGAGGTGTACTGCAAAGGAGACACCACCTAGTCTTGTTTTTTGTCGCAAATATAAAGAACTATGTTGTGAGCAATGAATATAGTAGACCAAATTGAAACTAGTACAAGTAAAATGCTGCTTTACCAGGAAGATGTGATGGGATGGGCATATTCTATATGGACTTCAATAAGGTCGTTGACGAGGTTCCTCATGATGGACTGGTTAGCAAGGTTAGATCCCACGGAATACAGGAAGAACTAACCATTTGGAAACAACTGGCTCGAAGATAGGAGACAAAGGGCGATGGTGGAGGATTGCCTTCCAGACAGGAGGCCTATGGCCAGCGTTGTGCCACAAGGATCAGTGATGGCTCCATTACTTTTTGTCATTTATATAAATGAATGTGACCATAGGAGATATGATTAGTAAGTTTGCAGATTACACCAAAACTGATGGTGTAGCAGTTAGCAAAGAAGTTTACCTCAGAGTTCCGTGGGATCTTGGGATGGGTCAGTGGGCCGAGGAGTGGCAAATGGAGTTTAATTTAGATAAATGTAAGGTTCTGCATTTTGGAAAGGCAAATCAGGGCAGAACTTGTACACTTAATGGTCAGGTCCTGCGGAGTGTTGCTGAACAGAGAGCTTGGAGTGCAGGTTCATAGTTCTTTGAAAGTAGAGTCCCGGTAGACAGGATAGTGAGGAAGGCTTTTGGTAAACATACCTTTATTGGTCAATATAACAGGTATATGAGTTCAGCAGTCCTGTTGCTACAATACAGGATGTTGGAACCACATCTGGCCATGTTCACAATACTGCGTTCAGTTCTGGTCTCCCAGCATGTTGTGAAACCTGAAAGGGTGCAGAAAAAATATACAAGGATGTTGCCAGAGTTGGAGGGTTTGAGCTATAGCAAGAGGCTGAATAGACTGGGGCTGTATTCCTGAGAGGGACGAGGGCTGGCCTTAGAGAGATTTATAAAATCATGAAGGGCATGAATAGGGTAAATAGCCAATGTCTATTCCCAAACGAGAGGAGTCCAGAACTTGAGAGCATAGGTTTAAGGTGAAAGAAGTAAAGATTAAAAGGGACCTAAGGGGCAGCATTTTCACACAAAGGGTGGTACGTGTATGGAATGAGCTGCCAGAAGAAGTGGTGGAGACCATTACAATTACAACATTTAAAAGGTATCTTAGTGGGTAAATGAATAGGAAGAGTTCAGAGGGATATGGGCCAAATGCTGTCAAATGAGACTAGATTAATTTAGGATATCTGGTCCTCATGAGCGAGTTAGAGCAAAGGCTTTGTTTCCGTGCTGTCTTTGATTATATGTGTTTGAGATTTTAGGGAAGAGGGAGGAAGTGAAGGGGCAGTGTTAAACATTCTACAATTGCATACGATATGCCATTGGGGGAGGGAATGGATCAGATTATTGGACCAGGAATGTTTACATTGTAAGGGAGGGAAATCTCTACTGATGGTGAACTACTGCAGGTGACAGAAGTAACGGAGGGGCACTGTTATGCCATCCATACTCATTCTGGACAAATGATTTGTCATTTCACTATAACCATTGCCACTTGATCTGTAACATCTTTGTCGTTTAGCCTCTCCTGGTTCTAAACAGTCCAAAACCCCTCATTCGTTGTTTCCCTTCCCTCCCAAAAAAACATTAAATCCATTCTGGTTCTATTCTCCCTCACTTCTCAAAGGTTATCATACTTAAATTATTACCTCTTTTTATGACCTGCTGACTGTGTCCACACTTTGCTTTTCATTATTGTCAAATAACTTGCTCAACTCCTGGGTTGTGTTCTGCTCCTCAGCTGTAACTGAATTTTGGCAGACACATAGCGTCCCATAGAGATTTGAGTCCCCTGTGTTGGTATACCTGTAAAGTAAGGTACCCCAAAAATCAATATTGTGGTTGCTCCTATAGATTAGCGATATCAAGTGAAATTCTGTAAGCTGATATCACTTCCTGTAATAAAGCAACGTGCAACTGTTTTTCAGTTTATTTAGTTAGAAAACTGTGCTTTGAGACTACCTATATAATATAGAAGCACTTAATGTGTTATGAGACAGATTATTTAATAATTTTATCCATCACTAATATTTGTTGTACATCGCTAGTTACCGTTAAGTTACTAGTTAATTCTATTCTTGAACTACTGGTTGCAGTTTGATATTGCTGGATAACTTATTCACCTGAAGAGTGGTTAATGTGTCAACTAGGTTGATGTGGGTCTCTGTATTTTCTCATGGTCTTATGCAGAGCAGTTGTCATTCCAAGGTTGGAATGAATATGAACAGTAGGTTCCCTCTCAAAGAAAATGGTTGAACTAGTTGGGTTCACAATATTTCAGTATTTCATTAAAGTATTGTTTAAGATGAATGTGTTACGTTTGTTAAAAAACTGAAAGAACTGTGGATGAATGAAATCAGAAACAAAAACAGAAATTGTTGGGAAAGCTCAGCAGGTCTGGCAGCATCCGTGAAGAGAAATCAAAGTTAACATTTCGCGCCCTGCAACCTTTCATAGAGTCATAGAGATGTACAACATAGACAGTCCAACCTGTCATGCCGACCAGATATCCCAACCCAATCTAGTCCCACCTGCCAGCACCCGGCCCCTATCACTCCAAACCCTTCCTATTCATATACCCATCTAAATGTCTCTTAAATGTTGTAATTGTACCAGCCTCCTCCACTTCCTCTGGCAGCTCATTCCATACACGTACCACCCTCTGCGTGAAAAAGTTGCCCCTTAGGTCTCTTTTATATCTTTCCCCCCTCACCCTAAACCTATGCCCTCTAGTTCTGGACTCCCCCACCCTAAGGAAAAGATTTTGCCTAATTACCCTATCCATGCTCCTCATAATTTTGTAAACCTCTATAAGGTCACCCCTCAGCCTCCGATGCCCCACAGAAAACAGCCCCAGCCTGTTCAGCCTCTCCCTATAGCTCAAATCCTCCAACCCTGGCAACATCCTTGTAAATCTTTTCTGAACCCTTTCAAGTTTCACAACATATTTCCGATAGGGAGGAGACCAGAATAGCATGCAATATTCCAACAGTGGCCTAACCAATGTCCTGTACAGCCGCAACATGACCTCCCAACTCCTGTACTCAATACTCTGACCAATAAAGGGAAGCATATCAAACGCCTTCTTCACTATCCTATCTACCTGCAACTCCACTTTCAAGGAGGTATGAACCTGCACTCCAAGGTCTATTTGTTCAGCAACACACTCTAGGACCTTACCATTAAGTGTATAAGTCCTGCTAAGATTTGTTTTCCCAAAATGCAGCACCTCGCATTTATCTGAATTAAACTCCATCTGTCACTTCTCAGCCCATTGGCCCATTTGGTTCAGATCCTGTTGTAATCTGAGGTAACCCTCTTTGCTGTCCACTACACCTCCAATTTTGGTGTCATCTGCAAACTTACTAACTGTACCTCTTATGCTCGCATCCAAATCATTTATGTAAATGACAAAAAGTAGAGGACCCAGCACCGATCCTTGTGGCACTCCACTGGTCACAGGCCTCCAGTCTGAAAAACAGCCCTCCACCACCACCCTCTTCTACCTTTGAGCCAGTTCTGTATCCAAATGGCTAGTTCTCCCTTTATTCCATGAGATCTAACCTTGCTAATCAGTGTCCCATGGGGAACTTTGTCGAATGCCTTACTGAAGTCCATATAAATCACATCTGCTGCTCTGCCCTCATCAATCTTCTTTGTTACCTCTTCAAAAAACTCAATCGAGTTTGTGAGACATAATTTCCAAAGCACAAAGCCATGTTGACTATCCCTAATCAGTCTTTGCCTTTCCAAATACATAACTATCAAGTTTTGTTTGTTTGTGACTGTTAATTGGGTTGGATCTCACTATTTCTAGGTGCTGCAGCTGCTGTCAAAGTGGAAAAACCTATTCAGCATGACGCAAATGCACAACTGGTGAGTTGCATTTATTCCTCTCAGACGTAAAGTCATAACAATGAAGATGCATAAAGTTTTACTTTACATACTCTGGAATTGCATTTTAAAGTTGATCTTGTTGAGAAGATTAGATTAGATAGTTTACTGTTTACTTTTGCTTTGGGGCAAGTGGGATTTGTTGGCTGTCTTTCTTTGAGGTTCATTGGAGATCTAACCATTGTCTTTTCAAGATGCAGGAAATGAAGAGGAGTGGGCGTGTGGTTCACATCACTGACCTGCCACATGATGGTTATACTGAGGAAGACATCACAAAACTAACACAGCCATTTGGAAAAGTTGCAGCCATTAAGCTAGTACGAACCAAAAATGAGGTATAGTTGCACAGAAAATAATTTCCCTAATTCCTCCAGTATTTCTTCCCCTGTGATTTCTCCTCATCTCTGATTTACATCTGTTACCCTTATCTTAAAAATTTGACCCCTCATTCTAGATTGCCCCACATGAGGAAACATCCGTTCTACATCTATTTTATCAATCTCCTTTAACATTTTATATGCATACATCAATTAGATGTCCTTTCATTCTTCTAAATACGATAGCATATAGCCCTAAACTGCTCTGTATCTTAATAAGACACACAAGCCCCATAACTCTGGAATCAATCTAGTGAACTTCCTCTGAAGTGCCAATAATGAAACTATATTTCTTAAGGGGACCAGAATCATATTCACTACACTAGGTGAGTTTTCATTAATACCTGGTATCTTTTTCCCTGCATATTAGTTTTCTGTGATTCATGCCTAATGACACCAGATCCCTCTGCATTGAAGCACTCTGGCCTTGTGGTTCAGTAACTCACGCACTGATCCATGGCCCAGTGTTCTCCCTACTCATTACGATTAGAGAAGTAAGAGAGAATCTGGTGAACAGGGACCTGGAAGTAGGAATTCAGAAGTTCTTTGTGGCCATTGCGGCTGCATCCTGGTGGGTCCTGTGGAGTAGTGGTCTGTTTTGGCAACTTCAACAGCATGGTAGGTCCAGCCCAGGATTCTAATGACGTGGACCGATGGTGTCTTTGGCAATGAGGTGGGTTCAACCCAGGATTCCTTGAGGTAGCTTCTACAGTTTCTGGCCTGGGATTCCAATGGCACAGCATGTGATCTGCTTCAATGGTGACTTCAGCGACAGTGAGTGTCTTTGAGGCAGTATCTTCGGCAAAATGGTGGTCCAGACCAAGATTTGGCAGCTTCAATGTCAAATTTCTGTGGAGGTGAAGGTCTTATCCTTGACCTTGGGAACCTGTAGCCATGAATTGGAACAATGATGGACATTGTCTTAAATCTTAAAATATGATTTTAAATATGATTAATATAGGCGCTGGACTCTGGCGACTTAAGTGCTCTTCACTGCAATTTTGTAAAAATGCAAGTAATAATAAATTGCTATTTAAAAATGGTAAGATTCTCCATTTTAGTTTTCTCATTTGCGGGATGTGTGTCACTGGCTCGGCCAACATTTATTGCCCATCCCTCATTACTCAGAGGGCAATTAAGAGTCAACCAAATTGCTGTGGACCTGGAGTCTCACATAGGCCAGATCAGCTAAGGGTGGCAGTTTCCTTCCCTGAAGGACATTAATCAACAGATGGGTTTTTGTTTCCCTGTCAATATTCATATTCATCCATTGTAATTCCAGATATTTGTTGAATTTGAATTCTTCTACCACTTTAGATAATTTGCCTTACTATTCCTCAACTCAAAATGGACAGTTTCACACTTTTCCAAGTTAAACTTCATTTGCCAAATTTTAGCCCACTCACCTAACAAGTTATAAACATAAGATCCGCAGTAAAATGATAGCTTATTTATTACCCAGCTTATGTCATCTGGGCAGTGATTGGCCTTTTGCAGCAAGATTCAAAGATGCTGATCTGTTGGCCAAAAACAGTGCCCATTTTCATTATCTGGTTCCCCTGGTTAAAGATACACTTGTGTGAATTATAACTGAGGACTTTTTGCAGTTGATATCCCTCATCATTGAAAAATTGCAGACAGGTTAGTGAACCTCTGCAAGTCTGTCAAAGGCATGTGGTGGATTTTTGAGTAGTGTGCAGGAGTTATGCTGTTGTAAAAAGAGTTGGTAGAAGAGAAAATGTTTTTCTTTTAAAGGGTCTATCATTAGGACACCATTTTTGAAGCATAGGATAGATGAGGTGAGTCAAGCAATATTCTTTAAACATTATACTTAATAGAAAAGATTAAATAGATTGGAGCACTTTTCTCTCCAAAAGGGAATTTATTGAAGGGTATCCTGGTGGTTGTCTCTAAAATGAAATTTTAAACAATCCAAATATATATGGCAGAGTCAACAGTGCAAATCTTTTTATTTGTGGTTAAGATGAGAGATGGAGGTGCTAAAAAAGAAAATGTTGCAGATAAATCCACTAGGGAATTTAAGGGGAACTTATTTATCTGAAGAATGGTTAGAATGTGGAACTTGCTGCCACAGAGGATGGTTGTTATATGTGCAGTTACCCAGCACTTCATTAAACATTAGAGAAAAAGGAATAGAAGAATACTGATAAGTTGGGAGAAATGTGATGTGGAGTATCAACACTGTCAGAGACATTGTTCCAATGGCTGTTTCTGTGGTTTCAGCACTTTCCAAAGCAGAGACTTAGTGACATTAAGCTTGGATTTAAAGCTACAGAGAAAAATACACTAGGATGTAAAAGTTTTTAAGTACTGATGTCTTTTGTGCAAGATCTTTGATTTTTTTTTTTAATAGGCTTTCCTGGAAATGGCATATAAAGAGGCTGCAGTGGCACTTGTGGAGTTTTACAGCATCACACCAGTAGAGATCAATCACCGACAGGTTACCATGGTATTACTGGGACGGAAAAAGGAAATGCATAAACAGCCGGTAAGCCCCAAGGTGACTTATTCAAGTGGGTGGGACACTGAGTGATATAAATCTAGTCTCTAACCTTGCACTTTAGTTGACTGAAGACCAATGACCAAATCATATGGTAACTGATCGCTATAGAGCTTTTCATACGGGAAGAGCGCTTTTTTAAAATGCTGTATTTTTTAAAAAGTGGACATTGTTATAGTGTCTTTATTTAAAACCTTGAAACAGTTTTCCTAATGCCAGTAAAGTAATTTTGAATTTTGGTCACTTTGTAATGTTACCTGCAGTGGGCAACCTGTGCACAATGTAGTCACAAAAATCGCAATCTGATTATCAGTAGATCATCTATTCAGAGATTAAACATTGAGCAGGATTTTATCTGTGGTATACTAGGGGGGCAGTGTTGGACGGGGTTCTCCCTCATCTATGCTTTAAGTGTCGTACTCCCAATTACCCCAAAGGTTTGTGAAACATGGTTTCCCTTTGTAGATCCACATTGATTCCATCCAACTTAAATAATACTTTTCTTCCTTGATGATACTTGCCTTAATGTTGAATTATCACATCCTTTATAATAGATTGTAGCAATTTTCCCTGTTACAGGTACTGATGTCAGGCTAACTGGTCTGTCGCTTTCCTCTTCCTCCCTATTTAAGTAGTGACATTACCATTGCTGCTTTCCAGTCTGCATCTGCAGGAACTTATTCAAAATCTGTAGAACGCCTTATGATGGAAGAGGGAATATCATAAGAAAGGAGGCCCCCCCCCCCCCATGAGTCACAGGATCCCCAATCACCCAAGCCCATAAAGATATCATTAGGTTATACCAGCTGATTCTATGGCGTGTAATTTCCTCTCCAATTCCTCAGCTTCCAACCTGACAATATCATTCCACTTAAGACAAATAAAAGTGAAATTTCTCCAACCCAAAACATTCTGCTATGCTTGTTTCTAGAACAGTGTTGATACTTTGGAATATTGTCAAGTGTTATCAAGCCTTGGGTTTATGCCTTGATTGATTGAGTACATGTGACAGTATAATCAATTACAGTGAAAAGCTTTGTATATGAGCAGTACAGGTGTGTGTGTGTGTGTGTTCAAGCTTCTGTACCTTTTGCCTGATGGAAGAGGTTGTAGAAGAGCATTGCTGGGGTGCGATGGGTCTTTGACTGGCAGCTGTCCCATACCAACGGGCCATGTAAATTGAGTCCATGGATGGAAGGTTGGTTCTGTGATGGCATGGGCTGTGCACCCAACCTTCTGTCGTTTCTTGTGGTCCTAGGCAGGGCAGTTGCAATACCAGGCCGATGTGCACCTCGGACAGCATGCTTTCAGTGGTGCATTTGTAAAAGTTGGTGAGGGACCTTGTCGACATACCAAATTTCCTGAGCCGCCTGAGGAAGGAGAGCCATTGTACCTTCTTGATCCTCACATCTGTGTGGGAATCCAGGACAGGTTGTCAGTTATCATCACTCCTAGGAACTTGACACTCTCCACCCTCACAACCTTGGCACAGTTGATACAGATGGGAGCGTGTTCCTC
The DNA here is from genome assembly GCF_004010195.1 of Chiloscyllium plagiosum. Taxonomy (NCBI): domain Eukaryota; kingdom Metazoa; phylum Chordata; class Chondrichthyes; order Orectolobiformes; family Hemiscylliidae; genus Chiloscyllium; species Chiloscyllium plagiosum. The sequence goes on from NC_057710.1 coordinate 3,193,593, forward strand.
TCCCTTTCTTTCTGAAGTTAATGATCGGTTCTTCAATTTTGCTGACCTTGAGGGAGAGGTTGTTCTCATTGCGGCAGAATACTTTCTGTATTCTGACTCATCGTTGTTTAATATCTATCCTATCACAGTAGTGTCATCAGCAAACTTGTAGATGTTCATTTGGAATTTGGCTACACAGTCATGGGTGTACAGAGGTACAGTAGGGGTCTGAGATTGCATCCCTGGGGGGGGTTCCAGTATTGAGTGTTATTGTGGAGGAGGAGCAGTTATCTACCTTCATTGATTGTGGTCTGTGGGTCAGGAAGCTGAGGATCCAGTTGCAGAAGGCAGAGCTGAGGCCCAGGTCTTGGAGTGCCCTTGTCGTCCAGATATTCCAGGGATGAGTGCAGGGCTAGGAAAATGGCGTCTGCTTTGGACCTTAGTAGGCAAATTGTAGAGGATCAAGGCTGGCTGGGAGACTAGAGTTGATGTGAGCCATGACCAGCCCCTTACAGTACTAGTGATTACAGAGGTCAGAGCTACTGGGCGGTAAGCATGTGCTTTCTTTAGGTATGGGGATGATGGTGGTCGTCTTGAAGCAGGTGGGGACTTCGGCTTGTAGGAGAGAGAGGTTGAAGATGTAGGTGAACATTTCCGCCAATTGATCTACACAGAATCTGAGTGCTCGGTCTGGGACTCCATCCTGGCCTGTCTGTTCCTTTTGGTTGACTCCCAGGAAGACCAATCTAATATCTGCTGTGATCAGTGGGCTCAGGTGCATCTAGGGTTAACGGGGCAAGTGACACCAAAGCGTTGTCATTCTGCTCAAATCAAGTGCATTGAGAGTGTCGAGGAGATGGAGGGGAAGAATGCGTCTTTGTCCACAATTTTGCTCTGCTTCATTTTGTATTCTGTAATGTTGTTTAGCCTTGCTTCAGGTGGCAGGAATCTGTATGGTTGGTTTAGGCCTCTAACTTGGTGTGGTACTGTCTCTTGACATCCCTGATGGCTTTGCGGGAGCCATGTCTGGATTTCCTATATAAATCTGTATCGTCTGATTTGAAAGCTGCATGCATGGTGTTCAGTAGGAAGTGAATTTCCCGGTTCATCTAATATTTCTGGTTGGAGAACACCCGGATTGACTAAGGCTTTTGCCCAAAACGTCGATTTTGCTGCTCCTTGGATGCTGCCTGAACTGCTGTGCTCTTCCAGCACCACTAATCCATAACTATTTTGGTATGCAATCCTCCACATATTTGCTAAGGAAGTCCAGGATGGTGGTGGCATACTCGTCGAGGTTTTCCACTGAGTGCTTGAAGACATCCAGTCCACCGAGCCCAAGCAGTCCCAGAGACAGTCTTCCGCAGTCAGACCAGCATTGTATTTCTTTTCCTGAAGGATTCTCCCGTTTCAGCCTCTGCTTCTAAGCTGGGAGGAGGAAACCAGCGCGGTGATTAGATTTTCTGAACTGTGGGTGAGGGATGGAATGGGAGGCATCTTTGGTGGTTGTGTAGCAGCGGTCCAAGTTATTCAGTTCTGCATTGGGGCAGGAGCTGTGTTAGTGGTATTTTGGGAGCATCCTCTTGAGGTTGGCTTGGTTGAAGTCGCCGGCCACAATAAATAAGGCCCATCCATGGCCTTTTGCCCATTTTCACTAGGACTAGGTTTGTGCTATCTACAACTTGACCAAGACGCACAGTTGTCTTTTTACATCATTCTGAACTGTGAAGATAATAATATACTGTATGACAGAGTCTTCAGAGAATATAGACAAATGGACAAAAACCTGACAGGTAGGATATAATATGCATAAATATGAGGTTATTCAATTTGGTAGGAAGAATAGAGGAGCTAAATATCACTTAAAAAGAGACTGAAAAGACTACAGAACAGAAGGATTTGGGAGTCCTTGACAAATGAAGTATTGGCCTTCATTAGGGACGGAATGAAGTATAAATATAGACTAGTTTTGTTGGAAGTATACAAGACACTAATCATACCGCAGCTGGAATACTGAGCAGTTTTCCTGGAAACATCCAGCAAAAGTGGTCCTTTTGCCCAATAAGTCTGCACCAACAAAAAATCTACTGTAAATCTGCACTAGATTAGAGTGGTGCTGGAAAAGCACAGCAGTTCAGGCAGCATCCGAGGAACAGGAAAATCGACGTTTCAGGCAAAAGCCCTTCATCAGGAATAGAGGCAGAGTGCCTGCAGGGTGGAGAGATAAATCTGCACTAGTCCTACTTCTCCAGCGCATAGCCTTGAATGCTATGATATTTCAAGCGCACGTGCAAGCACGTAGACTCAAGAATCACAGAGCTGTACGGCATGGAAACAGGTTCTACGGTCCAACCCATCTATGCGGACCAGATATCCTAAATTTATCTGGTCCCATATGCCTGCATTTGACCCATATCCCTCTAAACCCATCCTATTCATGTACCTGTCCAGATGTTTTCTAAATGTTGTACCAGCCTCACCACTTCCTCTGACAGCTTATTCCATATATGCACTACCCTCTGTGTGAAAACGTTGCTCCTTAGGTCCCTCTTACATCTTTCCCTTCACCCCTTAAACCTGAGCTCTCTAGTTCTGGATTCCCCCACCCTTGGAAAATACCTTATCTATTCACTCCATCTATGCCTCTCATGATTTTACAAACCTCTATAAGGTCACCCCTCAGCCTCTGACGCTCCAAGGTAAATAACCCCAGCCTTATTCAGCCTCTCCCTGTAGCTCAAACCATTCAACTCTGGCAGCATCCTTATAAATCTATTCTGAACCCTTTCACTCCATCAGAGGGAGATCAAAATTGCACACATTATTCCAAAAGTGGCCTAACCAATATCCTGTATGTGACCTCTTCCCATTGCACTGACTGATAAAGAAAAGCATGCCAACTGCCGCCTTCACTATCCTGTCTACCTGCAACTCCACTTTCAAGGAACAGTGAACCTGCACTCCAACGTCTTTGTTCGGCAACGTTCCTCAGGACATTATCATTAAGTGTACAAGTTCTGCCTTGATTTGCCTTTCCAAAATCAAGCACCTCACATTTATCTAGCTTAAATTCCATCTGCCATTCCTCAGCCCATCTGATCAAGATCCCATGGAACTCTGAGGTAACCTTCTTTGCTGTCCACTACAGCATCAATTTTGGTGCAACCTTACTAACTATACCTGCTGTGTTCACATGCAAATCATTTGTACAATTGATGAAAAGCAGTGCACCCAGCACTGATTCCTATAGCACACCATTGGTCACAGGCTGAAAAATAGCCTTCCACCACCACCACCCTCTGTCTCCTACCTTCGAGCCAGTTCTGTATCCAAATGGCTAGTCCTCCCTATATTCCATGGGATCTAACCTTGCTAAGCAGTCTACCCTGCAGAATCCTAGTGAACGCCTTCCAGAAGTCCATATAGATTACATCCACCACTCTGCCTTCATCAGACCTCTTTGTTACTACTTCCAAACCCTCAATCAAATTAATGATTCACAATTTCCCATGCACAAAGCCACATTGACTCTCTAATTAGTCCTTGCCTTTCCAAATCCCGACCTCATAATCCTCTCCAAGACCTTGCCCATCATTGATGTCAAGCTCATTGGTCTATAGTTCCCTGTTTTGTCCTTAACACCTTTCTAAAATCATGGCACCAAGTTGGCCAATGTCCAGTCTCCCAAAACCTCACCTGTGGTTATCTATGATACAAATATCTCAGCAAGGGGCCTAGCGATCATTTCCCCAGCTTCCCTCAGAGGTCGAGGGTATACCTGGGGATTTATCCAACTTTATGCATTTTAAGACATCCAGCACCTCCTCTGTAATGTAGTCATTTTTCAAGATGTTGCTGTATTATTTCTCCAAGTTCTCTAGCTTCCATACCCTCTTCCATAGTAAACACTAATGCAAAATCCTTGTCTCGTATCGCCCCCCCCACCTCCTGTGCTGCTTCTCATAGCTGGCCTTGCTGATCTTTAAGGAGGCCTATTCTTTCCCTAGTTACTATTTTGTCCTTAATGTATGTGTAAAGTCCCTATTAGATTCTCGTTGACCCTATTTGCCAAAACTATTTCATGTCCCCTTTTTGTCCTCCTGATTTCCCTCTTAAGTATACTTCTGCTTTTATAATGTTCCAGTGATTCACTCAAATCACTGCTATCTATACCTAACACATGCTTTTTAAAGATTGTGAGGTTTCCTGCCTCAACTGCTCTCCCAGGCAGTGCATTCCAGTTTTGGTCACCTTATTGAAGGAAAAAAATTGTTGGTATTGGAGGCAGTTTGCTGGAGGTTCACTGCGCCAATAGCAGGTATGGAGGGACTGTTGTATGAAGAGTTGTTCAGCAGATTGCTCTTGTGTTTGTTGGCATATAGAAGAATGAGAGGCAATCTTATTGAAATGTACCAGATTCTTTGGGGACCTCCAGAAAGTTTGCTTCACTTTGTGGGAAAGTCTAGGACCAGAGGGCATAATTTCAGGGGTTGCACATTTAGGACAGAAAAAAGAAATTTATGCTCTCGAAGGAATTCTTTAGTGCAGAGGACTGTTGAGGCAGTGTTGTTAAGGATAGTCATGGCTGAGATAGATTTTTAATCAGTAAGGGATTCAAGGATTGTTGGGGAAAGGCAGGAAAGTTGGATTGAGGATTATGAGATTAGCTATGATTCCATTGTTCAAAGTTTGTGAGAAGATTTGTAGCTCGGGTGCTCGTTGTTGTGGTTCTGTTCACCGAGCTGGGAATTTGTGTTGCAGACGTTTTGTCCCCTGTCTAGGTGACATCCTCAGTGCTTGGGAGCCTCCCGTGATCTGTGGATGAGTGCCATGCCTCTAAGACTTCCCTGGCTGTTCTCTGTTTGGCTTGTCCTATAATAGTAGTGTTGTCCCAGTCGAATTCATGTTGCTTGTCATCTGCGTGTGTGGCTACTAAGGATCGTGTCGTTATGTGGCTAGTTGGTGTTCATGGATGCGGATCGTTAGCTGTCTTCCTGTTTGTCCTATGTAGTGTTTTGTGCAGTCCTTGCATGGGATTTTGTACACTACATTGCAAAACCCATCCCATGCAAGGACTGCACAAAACACTACATAGGACAAACAGGAAGGCAGCTAACGATCCGTATCCATGAACACCAACTAGCCACGAAACGACACGACCAGCTATCCTTAGTAGCCACACACACAGATGACAAGCAACATGAATTCGACTGGCACAACACTACTATTATAAGACAAGCTAAACAGAGAACAGCCAGGGAATTCCTAGAGGCATGGCACAGATTCAATCAATAAGCACATCGACCTGGACCCAATATACCGACCACTGCAGCGGACAGCTGGAGCTGACAACCTGAAGCGGCAGATTCAAACCACTACAAATGCCGGAGGAAAGATCACAGAAGCACTTCACAGGAGGCTCCCAAGCACTATGATCCCATTGAATAGCAGAGCAGACTCAATGGGCTGAATGGAAAAGCGCAGCAGGCCAGGCAGCATCCAAGGAACAGGAGAATCGACGTTTCGGGCGTAAGCCCTTCCTGAAGAAGGGCTTATGCCCGAAACGTCAATTCTCCTGTTCCTTGGATGCTGCCTGACCTGCTGCGCTTTTCCAGCAACACATTTTCAGCTCTGATCTCCAGCATCTGCAGTCCTCACTTTCTCCTCAATGGGTTGAATGGCCTACTTCTGCTCTTACATCAAGACAATTAGATAGAGGAGCAAGATTAGGTTATTTGGCGCATTGAGTCTGTTTTGTCAGTTGATTGTATCTGATATTTTCCTCAACCCCATTCTCTTGTCTCCTTGATGCTCTTCCCAATCAAAAGCCTATTTGTCTCTGTCTTAAATGCGCTCAATGACGCCTTCTGTGGCAATGACCTCCACAGATTAAGCACCTTCTGGCTGAAGAAATACTACTTCATCTCAGTTCTAAAGGATTGGTCCTTCAATCTGAGGCTGTGCCCTTGGGTCTTAGCTGTCCTACTAGTGGAACCATCTTCTCCACATCCATTCTATTTAGGTCTCTTGGTATTCACAGCTTTTTGTAAGTCTTAATGAGTGTCGTCCTGTTCCTCTTCCTCCTCCTCCTCCTTTCCTTCCCCCCACCCCCACCCCCACCCCCCACGCCTCCATTTCTACCTTCTAAACTCCATTGGGTACAGATTCAGAGTCCTGAAATTTTTCTCATATGACACGGTCTTCATTCATGGGATCATTATGGATTGCAAGAGGGTACAGGTGTTGGTTGACAGATTAAAATTGTAATTGCATACTGTTCTATATTAAATGTACCTTTTGCTGGTAGTGAAGGTTAAGTTTCTAAATAGGATAAAGGAGCAGAGTGACCTGGTTTATGAAACTTTTCTTGTGATCCACTTCCTCAGGAGGTGAAGGAAATTCAGCACGTCCACAAGGACTCTTACCAGTTTTGATATCTGTGCCCTTGAAAGCATCCTGTCTGGATGCATCCTAGCATGGTATGGCAACAGCTCTGCCCAAGTCTGCAAGAAACTCCAGAGTCGTGAACACAGCCCAATACATCTCACAAACCAACCTTCCATCCATTGACTCCTTCTATACTTCCCACTGCCTCGAGAAAGCAACCAGCATGATCAAAGACCCTCCCACCCTGGTTATACTCTCTTCCACCTTCTTCTCTAGGGCGATATGAACGTTTGAATACATGTGCAAACAGATTCATGAACTGCTTACTGGCTATTATCAGACTTCTAAACAGATTTGCAGGTGTTATTTCTGATCTTTCTCCCCCCCTCTCATTTTCTTTCTCTGTTTGCACTTTGTCTGCAGCTATAACGCCATTCTATGCTCTGTTCTGCTGCCCTGATGAACTTAGTATGCTACAGTCTACTTGTATAGAATGCAAAACACCACTTCTCACTACATCTCTGTATGTGTAACAACAATAAACCAAGCTAAACTAAATGAAGTGTAAACTTGATGAAGAACAAGGTTGTATTTTTAGTTGGAGTATTGCATTCAATTCTGGGCACTTTTGTAGGAAGAATGTGACTGCTTTGAAGTGGGTCCTTAAAAGATTTGCAGAATAGTTGCTGAGGTTAAGAACTTAAGAGGTTAGATTCTGGAAGCTGGGTTGCTCTCCTTAGTGAAGAGGGCATTCAGAGGAGATTTGTTTAAAATCTTGGTGTCTGGATAAAGAAGCAAGAAATGCCCCATTCTTTGAAAGATTGAGAACCTGAGGACACTGATTTTAAAATGATTGGCAAAAGAACCAGAGAATTTTTTTTATGCAGTGAGTTGTTAGCTTGCTGTTTAAGATTAAGGTTGAGTTAGATTCAGTTGTGGCTTTCAAAATAAAATTGAATAATTACCTTGGATTGGATTTGTGAGCAAATGGAGCAAATGGAGCAAGTTAAGTTGCTTTTGCAAATCACCAAGGAGGACACAACAATCCAAATGGCCACTTTCTTTGCTTTAACCATTCTGGCCTAGCTTTGAATACAGATGTAAGAACTTTGTTGTAGATAACTGTTTGGTCCAGTCCTTAAAGACAAGCTGTTAAAATGTGATTTCTAGCCTGTTACAGCCTAGCAGCAATGTTGGCAAAATTAAAAGCATAGACTGTTCTAGATTTTTCGCATCCATTATCTCTGGAGAATCATATTTTAGTTTTACTATGTGTATTTTTCACTTTTGTAATTGCTGGATGTCAATAATTTGTAACAGCTTTCCACTGATTTGCTAGGGACTGATTTGAAATTCAAATGGGGCTATTGATGTGTACCCTCATTCTTGGATATACAGCTAACCCCTTGTTGCATACCACCTGGCTATATTTTAATGCTTAGAACACAGAACAGTACAGCCTTCAGCCCAGCATGTCTGTGCTAATCATGTTACCATTCTAAACTAATCCCATTTGCCTGCACACAATCCATATCCTTTTGTTCACTACCTGTTCATGTGTCTATCGAAATGCCTCTTATATTGCTATCATGTTTACTTCTACCACCTCTCCTCATAGCATGTTTCAGGAACCTACAACCTTCTCCATAAATAAAATTTGCCTTGCACATTTCCTTTAAACTTGCCTCTCTCACTTTAAACATATTGGTATTTGACATTTCCATCTTGGGATAAAAGTCTCCAACTATCCACACTATCCAGGCCTCTCATAAGTCTGTCTTATCTTTGCTTTATAGCCAATTGTATCCAATCCAGACTACATCTTAATAAACTCTTTTGCACGCTCTCCAAAACCTCCATATTCTCCCTACTGGGAGATGACTGGAACTGCACACAATAAATACTTGTGTCAGTTTGGTAGAGCAGGATGACACTTCTGGAAAATCCTCTAACACCTTTCTTTGTTTTTTTTTAAAATAGGATCAGAAAGAGCAGCCACAGAGCCAAGTCTTCCCCCCTGTGCAGTAAGTATCTGAGCAGTAGGCCTCTGAACCCAAAGGTATTCTTGAAAAATGCTGCCCAATTGTGGGTGAATGAGTCTCAGTTCCAGACTTGTCTACGTCGTTGAATTTCTTTGGAATATCCAGTATAGGTCTTGACAATAGCTGATCATCTGGTGGAGGAAGATGTTTCTTTCCTAAATATGTAGGACCAATTATTTACACACTCAAACTTGTTGAAAGTGTCTTGGTAAGGTGTAAAACAAAGATGAAGCTTTTGCTTTGTGATTGGATAACAGCATTCCCATGCTCTTGTCAGCAGCACCTCTAGTAAGGCAAGTATCAGTTATAATTTTGACTGACTGCTGCTGATCAAAACTTGAACACATTTATCTGAGACTATCTGGGTTTCCCTTAGGTTACTGGGGAGTGATCAGAATTCAAATTGGATGATAGATGTGCATTCTTTAGATATCCAGAAGTTGAGATGTTTGGACTTAACAGGCAGTAGATCAACTGTCTGAGGTGTAATACTAATACAGAAATATTGGGGAATCATAGACTGGTAAGTTTAAGGGAATTATGGATGAGTTGACTCAATCAGTGACGCCCAAATCCCAAGAATTAAATAAATATTTGAATGTAATGCATCATTTAAAACATATATGGAGTCTAAAAGCATGTTTACAAAATTAGATTTTACTTTTTAACCAGTGTCTTTAAAAATTGCATTTTACAAGACCTGTGTCTGATATGCAGTTAGTCATTTGGTCGTACACCAATTAAGTATTGCTGAAAAGAGACATTTGTTGAGGCTTTTCATTTTGCATTCATCAGGGCAATTTGCAGGAAATACTAATTCTAGGGGAAAACAAGCATTTATTCTGCATGAGATGAGAGTCATGTTTGATTGGCAAGTATACTCTAATTGCTGAAGGCATTGCAATGGCAAATTCACCCATTAATGCTGATCAACCGTTAACCACTAGGTTTTGTTCAAATTTTCAACCAGGCAAGCTAACCCTGGTCAGGGCATTGTGTGTGCGTGTTCCTTCTGCCTGCAAGAAAGGAGATTCAGCCAACATTGCCGAAATGAGCAGTCTAGGTGAAGACCCTGTGACAAGCAGTCAGCATCACTGAGGAGTGGGTGAGATGAGGTCCCTTGTGGAGAAGCAGATGGTCCAGTGCGAACCTGAGTGGAACTTGTGATGTAAACACGAATAAGGTTGTTTGAATCTATACCTCAGGAGAAGGTGGGGGCTGCAGGTGCTGGAGATCAGAGTTGAGAGTGTGGTGCTGGAAAAGCACAGCAGGTCAGGCAGCACCTGGAAAGCATGCGAATCATAGGCCCTTCGTCAGGAATCTCTAGTCTATATATCAGTCAGAATATGGGTAAAATAAAAGCAAAGAGTCCAAAATCAATTAAGTGGAAGTATGTCTGGAGAGTTCAGACCTATGATTTGTATATCCTGCCCTGGTTGAAAAATCCTTGATGTTTCTGGTTAGATGACCTATGTTTAGAAGATTCCTCCAACTGGAGCAACTCTCACCCTGGCTTTTGGAGCTAATGTGGCAGCTTGAGATACTACATTGCATTGACCAGGCTTAGGCGACTGATGGATAGCACATTTCAGAAAGTGGGTACCGCACGCTTAAGGAAGTGACTTCAGCGAGGGAATGGCTGATTGCCAAATAACAGAAGAGAATCTGGTAGATAGGGAGGGAATCCCCTGAAGGCGACTCGGTTAGAAAATGCTTTTCAGCCCCAGAAAGTGGTGAGAGTGACTTCTCGTTTGAGGGTCAGTCACAGGCAAGGCCATGGTACTGGTGATCCAACTGCTTTGTGGGTATGGGGCATGCAGAAGTGTGAAAGGGCATAGTGGTAGGTGGTCAGTTAATGAGGGGAGTAGACAAGCTTTTGCAGTCGAAGATGTGCCTCCAGGATGATGTGCTGCATCATAAGTGACAGGTTCAGGAATGATTCATAACAGCTGCAGGACATTCTGAAAGGGAAGAATGAATTGCCAGAAGCCATGGTCCATTTTGGAATCAATGCATACGGAAAAAGACAAATGCAGTCTTGTAAGCAGACTTTAACGAGTTAAGTGGAAAGTTGAAAAGGAGGATTACTTCTGGTCCTACATGGTAGTGAATATAAGAATAGACAATCAAACAAATGAATGTGTGGCTGGCGAGGTGGTGCGGGAGGAAGGGTTTTAATTTTGAAGGTATTGGGACTGTTTCTGATGTATGTTGCTCCCTACTAGATGCTGCAGTGCTCGCAAGTTTATTAATGGAGAACTTTCAATGTGACTCTGACAGTGGATAATCTAGATTTTTTTTTTCCTTTTCTGACTTTGCTCACCCTCACTCTGAAGATCACAGTGGCAGTGTTACAAAAGCCCAGTATTGATCAGCATCCAGAAAGCATTTACGTAGACATACCTTCGTTTTGGATATGGCTAGAAGTTTGTTGCCAACTATTTTAGTTGTATTTCACATTCTCTTTTCTTTTGACCCATTCAGGAAGGAAATAAGTGCTCCAGTGACCAGTGGTAGCGCTCAATGTGTTTCAGAAACTAACCCTCCTTCAGCTGATGCAAGTAAGTTATATCTGTACAATACCCAAAGAAGCTTTTAAATGTTGAAATGTGATAGGTTTTTGGGAAGATGATTTGCTGATTCAAAAGTTGTTTTCAAATGCACATTGGGTTGACTCTTGTAAAAATCTTTCTTGAGACCATGTTTGCAGTTTGGAAGATAGAATTGATTCTGCCAGACAGTAATTCCCATGATTTAGCACCAGTTCACTCTGTATCCAATGTTACACTTGTAACACTGGCAGATGTGTGAAATGATCCTTAGCATTGTGTTACATTCTTGGAGTAGAATATTGAGCACTCCTGGTTTAAATGCAACATTGTGGTGTGTTTATGGATGCCAAACAAAGCAAAGGAATACCCAACTAATTGAAGCAAAAAACCCACAGGTATAAAAAAAGTGAGAGATCTTGCTGTTAATGTCCACAGGTAGCATGATGGGGTGGTTAAGAAGACACATGGAGTCTTTTCCATTATTAGCAAAGAAATGGATGTTAGTGCAGGGAGGTTATGCTGGAGCTGTATGAACCATTGGTTTGGCCACAGCTTCGGAACTTGGTGTGGTTTGGATCACTACTGAAAGGAAATACTTGCACTAGAGATGCTACTGAAGAAACTTGAGGCTGTTGCCAGGACTGGAAAAATATAGCCAAGAGAAAAATTGGACAAATTGGTGTTGTTCTCCTTGAGTCAGAGAGGCTGACAGAGATTTGATGAAATGTATGTAAATATGAGGGGCTTGTTTGGGGTTAATGGGAAGGACTTATTTATCTTGGAGACAGATCAATGACTAGGGAGTACAGATTTACCGATTTGGCAAAAGGATGAGTGAGGTGATTTTTGGTTAGAGGAATAGTGCTCTGGAGTTCATTGTCTGGAAATGTAACAGAGGCAGTAACCATCAACTGATTTAAAAGGAACCTGGTTATACACTTCCAAGTGTCATAATCAGCAGGGCTATGGACCAAATACTGGAAGGTAGGATTAGGTTGGATGGCTTATTTTTAGGTCAGCACAGATATAATGGACCACGTGGCCTCTTCTGTACTGTAAACTTACTATGACTCAATAGCTCAATGTTGTTACTGAGTCATCCATACTGTTGGTAGACTTCTTTCTTGACTGAATTTCTCTCAGTATCTGAAATCTCAGATTACACCAGTGCAAATAGTTATATGGTCAATTTTTATTGAACACCATATTTAACATTTCAGCAAGACTACCCCAATGCTACTTTGATTATTACACTTAATGCATATTTTCAATGAAACAAAGATAATAGCAAAAAAGATGCAGCATATAAGGAGCCCATTGAAACTTTCACATCTGTGTTAGCTCTCCAAAGGAACAGATTATACTAAACCCTCTAGAACTCCACAGTCAACATTCTTTTAGCTTAAAAAGCATCCTTTGGACATTACTGTTTTTGTGTTACTTACCCAATTTTGTGTCCATGTTGCTCTTGTTCCTTTCATTTCATGAGCTGTAGTTTTGCCCACAAATCTGTTTTGTGGCACATTGTTAAAAGTCTTTGAAGTCTACACACAATCAACAGGATTATACTTATCAAATGTCTGCCAGCTCATCAAAAGCCTCCAAGTAAGTTAAATATGAATTGGCCCAAATGCACTAATGATGACATTTCTTAATGTTTTATTTGTTAATGAGATGTGGGTATCACAATAATTGCCCTTAAATAGGTGGTTAGCTACCTCAGTAAACTGTTGCACTCCTTGGGTTGTAGTTATAACCAGATAGCTGTTAGGTCGGGAGTTTCAGGATCTCAACCCAGTGACCATGAAGGAAGCACAATAGTTCTGTGCCTAAATGATATGTCGATTTTATGGGAAACTTGGTGTTCCTGTGTATCTGCTAGTCGGTTTTTCTAGATGGCAGAAGTCATGAGCTAACCAGGATTTGCCCAATGACTAGGAATTCTGAGTTGAATTATCATTTCCAGAAGCTATTTTACCACAGAGATTAAAATGACTGGGTTGTTGTTGCTGAGCTAATCTTTGCATACTTTACTTTCAAACAATTGCGTAACATTTTCAATTCTCTTGTCCTTTATTACCCCTTTGGACCTAAGGAGATGTGGAAAATTGTGGCTAGTTTCACCACAATTTACATTTTCAATTCCCTCTGAATCCTTGAATGCATTGTGACTGATGGCTATTTTTGCCACAATCGTGAACTTTTTACTGCTTATTCAAAGAGCATTTTGAATTAAATGATGTATGATGTTAAATCTACCAAAAGTTAGGATTGCGCCGAAGAGTGATAGAATATCTCTTTAGAAATTTGCACTCTGGTGGTGCCTTTGTTTGGTTTGATTATTTTCAGTCTTTTTACTACACGTATCTGTTTCAGAGATTGCAGAGAGTGAAGATACTCCATTGGAGAAGGGCGAATCTGAGGTAAGTGTCACTGGTTATGAGCTGCTAAGTAGAAAAATAGTGTACCTCTGCACTTTGCCTTTTTAATATGAATTATACCATCTTGAGTTCTATGGTTAAACGCAGTTGCGTGTCAGTTATTCCCAACATCAGTGTGCTGTGATTTTTATTTTACAATGGGTAACGTGAAGGGCAAGCACCAAGTCTACCTCAATGTAGTTTATTGCACTTAGCTATGTAACTTTCTCCCCATTTATTATCTTAACCTTAAAATGTTTGGTTTCTTTCTTTGATCTGCATCTAAATACCCAGGATCATTTGGACATGGTAATTATTTAAAGGTCATATGGCTTTCTTTACGAATGCATCCTGCAACCTAATTGATTTTCCTAGATTCACCGTATTTATGCAGAAAGCTAGAATAGTAAAATCTAAATATGAGAAGATTCGCTACAGTGGAAACAGGCCCTTCGGCCCAACCAGTCCACATTGACCTTCCGAAGAGTAACCCACCCAGACCCACTTCCCTCTGACTAATACACCTAACACTATGAGCAATTTAGCATGGCCAATTCACCTGGCCTGCACATCTTTGGACTGTGGGAGGAAACCGAAGCACCCGGAGGAAACTGACGCCGACAGGGAAAATGTGCACCCGAGGCTGGAATCAAACCTGAGACCCTGGTGCTGTGAGGCTGCAGTGCTAACCACTGAGCCACTGTGCCGCCCTGGGGAAGGAGGAATTTGCTAGTCTGGTCTTTCAGAGATTTGAGCCACCTTCTCACATGCCTTAGGAATGCCTTCAGTTGTCCTTCCAATCATTAACATTGCTTTAATGAATTTCCCTATCAAATACCACACAGGAGTATCATTATCACAAAGAATGTGCATTGCTGCCATCTTAAATATAGATTTGCTAGCATCTCACATCCTAAAAACCAATAAAAAATCCATTCTTTATTGCTATGCATAGTCCCTCTTCTGATTTTTTTTATTGCCTAAACTGTACAGCATTTGTCTGGATTAATTCTGCATCTAATCATGTAACAACTCTCCATATCATAACTTGCATTCATGTAGTGGTCTTAATGTAGTTAAAGACTAAAGAATTTCACAGGAGTGTTATTGGAGAAAATATGACACTGAGCCATGTTTGGGGATAATAGCATAATGGCTTAGTAAGAGGTAAGTTATTAAAGAGTGTATTAGAGGAGGAGAGAGATTTAGGAGGGAATTCCAGAGATAAGATCTGGACTAATGAAGGCATGGCCACAATCCAAGGCAAAAGAAATCTGAATCTTAGTTAGATTTGAAGATGCATCTGAAGGTGATATAACGAGAGGAAATGGTAGCTTGGAGAAGCAATATTTAGAGTTAGGTGTATTGTCGCATGTACTCAACTGCAGGAGTACAATGAAAAGTTTACAATGTCGTCCCGCACAATGCCATCTATGAGGAAAAAGTACCTAGGTACAAATCTTAGATTCAAAGTAGAGAAATTAAAAAAAAGATTACGTTACCTTACAGTGATTCCTAGTATAAGTTAGAAAAATAAGAAATAAAATTAAAAGGATAAACATTACAGTCAGATAAACAGATTACAGATAAACATTACATTGTAGTGAATTCAATGCAGGGGCTTCCAAATGTGGTCTGACCAGGCTGACAAGCTGCTGACTGCCCGCACCAGTCCCTGTTCAGCTCCGGGCCACCAGCCTGTGCCACTCTGCTCTGGCCCTCAGCCACTCCTCTCTGGTCCTCAGCTCGCCCTGCTCCATGCTTCCATGGAGTTCTTTAAAGTTGAGAAAATTGAAGGCTTGCGAATGATTTTTGATATGTAAGTTATTATCCAACCTCTTAGTTTAACTACATGCAGAGATGATGAAACATTCAGGAGGAGAAACTGTGAAAGAAAATAAATTTGAGGTTTTTTAGAAAAAGGCAAGTGAAGAATTTGAGATACGTGGAAGTAGCTAATTCCTTGACAGCCTCGACAATACCTGGAAAGGTGTGATTGCCATTCAAATTACCTTTGGATATGTGCATTAATCAATGCATTACATAAACAGTATTTTTTTTTAAACTGTGTTCTGTATGGTATTAAGAAGAATATCTGTTCACTTAAGTGTGATAATTAAGATTTTCCCATCCCAAATCATGCACTTGATATTGGCTGGTTAGTTTGAGCATTTTCTTGTTTTTGCAGAATGTTGGCTTGAATGCAAACGGTCGAGTTATTCGAATTAACAATCTTCCAGCTAGAGGTTACAAAGAGGATGACCTGAAAAGGCTGGCAAAGCCCTTTGGACAAGTGTTGAATGTGGTTATCACATTTTCCAGAAATCAGGTTGGTTTTTCGCTCTGCTTGATAAGTATGCATTGTTATCAGTATTATTAACTTTATAACTTGAGGTGGCTTTTATTTTCAGCTGTAGTGATTCATATTCGCTCCTGTCTTGCTTTGATCAATACTGCTCTGCCCAGTGAACTTATGTTTCTTTATGTTCCTCCTCCCTTTGTCCTCATCATGATTTCTGTAACTTGCACTGAATCCCATAATTCCCTGGGGAATAACGTTGACCAGAATCTGAACTGGACTAGCCACATAAATACCGTGATTGCAAGAGCAAGTCGAAGACTAGGAGACCTGCACCGAGAACTGACCAGGCTCCCCAGTCCCTATCAATCAGGAATAAATCAGCAGTGTGATAGTGTTATTTCTCTGTTACTTTCTGCTGTTAATTTTTTCATCCTTATTAAAGCATTTTATTATAATTTTAAGGCATACCTGGAAATGGCCTGTGCAAAAGCAGCAACAAAAATGGTAGAGTTTTACAGCCTTTCTACAATCAAGCTGAAAGGAAATGCAATTAGTATGCAAGTGCTACATCAGTACGTGGATCTGAGTGATATGGTAAGAGGAACTTAAATAAGGTATTTTAGCCAGTGAGACTCAAAACTTCTCGCCTGTTACTTCGTACAGACATGGGTGTTTACACCACAAAATGGTGCAATTCAGCCCATTGTTTCCATGCTGGTCACTAAAGATCTGACCACATCAATCCCATTTTTGAGTTCTTGGCATATTGCCCTGGAGGCTGTGGCAGTGCAAGTGAATACCTAAATACTGTTTCAATGTTATGAGTTTCTGACTCTGACTTGACCATTTTTTTAGGCAGTTAGTGCCAAATTCCCACTGCCTGCTGAGTGAAAGAAATTCTCCTGAATTCTACTTTGAGCCTTCTGCCTCGTATCCTGAATTTCTTCCATGTTATAGAATCATAGAGATGGAAACAGACCCTTCGGTCCAACCCATCCATGCCGACCAGATATCCCAACCCAACCTAGTCCCACCTGCCAGCACCCAGCCCATATCCCTTCAAACCATTCCTATTCATGTACCCATCCAAATGCCTCTTAAATGTTGCAATTGTACCAGCCTCCACCATTTCCTCTGGCAGCTCATTCCATAAACGTACCACCCTCTCCGTGAAAAAGTTACCCCTTAGGTCTCTTTTATATCTTTCCCCCCTCACCCTAAACCTATGCCCTCTAGTTCTGGACACCCCCTCCCCCCAGGGAAAAGATTTTGCCTATTTACCCGATCCATGACCCTCATAATTTTGTAAACCTCTATAAGGTCACTCCCCAGCCTCCGACGCTCCACAGAAAACAGCCTCAGCCTATTTAGCCTCTCCCCATAGCTCAAATCCTCCAACCCTGGCAACAACCTTGTGAATCTTTTCTGAACCCTTTCAAGTTTCACAACATCCTTCTGACAGGAAGGAGACCAGAATTGCACGCAATATTCCAACAGTGCCTTAACCAATGTCCTGTACAGCCACAACATGACCTCCCAACTCCTACACTCAATACTCTGACCAATAAAGGAAAGCATGTCATAGAGTCATAGAGACGTACAGAATGGAAATAGACCCTTTGGTTCACCATCCTATCTCCCTGAGACTCTATTTTCAAGGAACTATGAACCTGCTCTCCAAGATCTCTTTGTTCAGCAACACTCCCCAGGACCTTACCATTAAGTGTATAAGTTCTGCTAAGATTTGCTTTTCTAAAATGCAGCACCTCGCATTTATCTAAATTAAACTTCATCTGCCACTTCTCAGCCCATTGACCCATTCAATCAATATGCCGTTGTATCTTGAGATAACCTTCTTTGCTGACCTTCATTACACCTCCAATTTTGGTCACATGCAAACTTACTAACTACATCATACGTTCACATCCAAATAATTTATATAAATGACGAAAAGCAGTGGACCCAGCACCGATCCTTGTGGCACTCCATTGGTCACAGGCCTCCAGTCTGAAAAGCAGCCCTTCACCACCACCCTCTGTCTTCTACCTTCGAACCAGTTCTGTACCCAAACGGCTAGCTCTCCCTGTATTCCATGAGATCTAAACTTGCTAACTCGTCTCCCATGAGGAACCTTGTCGAACACCTTACTGAAGTCCATACAGATCACATCCATCACTGCCCTCATCAATCAGCATCTTGTAACTAATCTGATAAGTGAATAAATCAACTTCTACCATTGACTGGAATTTCAGCATTAATCAATTAACGAGGACTTTGCAGAATCAACAAAGTGCCCTGGTTGATGGCAGGTGGTGAATCAGTGATAAATAGATAGTCTTTTCCCTGGGGTAGGGGAGTCCAGAACTGGAGTGCATAGGTTTAGGGTGAGAGGGGAAAGAGAAAAGGGTGAAACTTTATTGCTGGAACAGCACAGCAGGTCAGGCAGCATCTAGGGAACAGAAGATTCGACGTTTCGGGCACATGCCCTTCTTCCGAAACGTCGAATCTTCTGTTCCCTAGATGCTGCCTGACCTGCTGTGCTGTTCCAGCAATAAAGTTTCAGCTTTGATCTCCAGCGTCTGCAGACCTCACTTTCTCCTGAAAGAGAAAAGGGACCTAAGGGGCAACTTTTTCGCCACAGAGGGTGGTGTATGTATGGAATGAGCTGCCAGAGGAAGTAGTGGAGGCTGGTACAATTGCAGCATTTAAAAGGCATCTGGGTGAGTATATGAATAGGAAGGGTTTTGAGGGATATGGGCCAAGTGCTGGCATATTGGACTAGATTAGGTTGGGATATTTGATCAGCATGGACGAGTTGGACCAAAGAGTCTATTTCATGCTGTACATCTCTATGACACTATACTCCCAGAATCTGCTACCAGGACACTGGGCCAAAGCATTAGATTAGATTAGATTACAGTGTGGAAACAGGCCCTTCGGCCCAACAAGTCCACACCGACCCGCCGAAGCGAAACCCACCCCATACCCCTACATTTACCCCTTACCTAACACTACGGGCAATTTAGTATGGCCAATTCACCTGACCCTGTACATCTTTGGACTGTGGGAGGAAACCGGAGCACCCGGAGGAAACCCACGCAGACACGGGGAGAACGTGCAAACTCCACACAGTCAGTCGCCTGAGGCGGGAACTGAACCCGGGTCTCTGGCGCTGTGAAGCAGCAGTGCTAACCACTGTGCCACCGTGCCGCCCACAATCGCAAATAATAGTGAAATTTGATTTGTACAATTGGTGTCTTGTCTGTGAAGAAAGAAGTAAAAAATTAAACTATTGTGGGTTAGTGGTGGTGAGGGGAAAAGGTTTTTTACGAATTTTAATTTTTTTCGCAAAAGTGACAATTACTGCTGTATTTATTGCTTATCCCTAATTGATCAGGCTGTGTAAGTGATGCCCCCATGTCTGGGGACATGGGCTCAAACCTCGCTACAACAGCTAATTAATTTAAATTTATAAATCTGGAAAGTAAAGCTATTCTCTGTAATGACAGCTACAACCAGTTATTGGAAAATGTGATGCCCTTTAGAGAAAGAAATCGCCATCCTTATCTGGTCTAGTCTGCAAGTGACTTCAGATTCAGCAATAAAATTGACTATTAACTGCCCTCTTAAATGGCTTAATAAGTCACTTATTTCAAGGGTAGTTAGGACCGGGCAACAAATACTGGCTTTCCCAGCCATGGCTACATTCCTTGAAGGAATAAAGAAAAATTTAATCAGCAGGGGTTTCAATTGAGAGTATGAAAAGGGGGTATAAATTAGAAACCTTAAATGTTTGTGACCATGAAAAGCACTAAGTAGACTTTTGTTAGTAGTGTTGGAATTGTGTGCATCTATTACAACCACTGGTCTACAATTTTACCAGCGTTACTAATATTCAATTCTTTTCTGTCTTCTCCAGGAGGTTATATTTAAGGATATGATTGAAGAATCTGGGTTTAAACCAGATGTAAGTATATTGCTATTTGTCTGAATTAAGAAATTGCTGATTCAGAGGAGTGTTTCATTAACTTGGTCGTGTGTGGAAAATTGTGAATTGATTTTTCTGATCCACGCTGAGTGAGAAATTGGGGTATCAGGTGGTGGGAATAGCTTTCGTAATGAAAGGAAATAAGACAGATTCTGTACCTGATAGCTTTTCAGCAACAGGATGTGGAAAATTAGGGCAAGGTGCGGATTGGTTGTGACTCCCTCTAGAGAGGATGAGTCTAATACCCAGTTACTAATGGCAACCTCCATGTTGCGAACAGGTTCCATTCTTGAGCCCTTTTGCAAGTTGATTTCTGTGCAAGTTGGGCACCATGCAGAAAAGTATAAAATAAGTTAAGTACTGGAAACTTCCATATGTTAAATCTTCAAAATTGCACCCTTGGATGAAAAAGCGTTTGTAAGTGTAAGTATTCATACATTGTGTATTCATAAATCAGGGCCCCCTTGTATTTGGATGTGATGATGATCAAAAGCTGCTGGAGCAAGTGGAACTCTGTCCTGGCATCAGGAAAGTAAAGGACACTGTGTTTGAGTTAGGTAGTGAAACCTGTTGCCCTCCATTATATTAAATTCCTGTTGTGAGATGTATTGTCTTGTATCGTGTTGCTTATCACATTTTGACTGAACTTTCTCATTTTATTTCACTGGTTTTTTCATTTTCTTCATGTAGTCTGGATGTACTATATATGACCATTTCGTTCACATCAGCAATCTACCTGAAGATGGTTATACAGAAGTTGACATTTTGTGCGTTGCTTTTCGATTTGGAAGAGTAAAAGATTCCATGTTTCTGAAACCACACAATAAGGTATTTGTTTGCTGCAAAGGGATATAGATACATGCGTGAGTAAAGACCTGGCATATGGAATCCAATGTGGAAAAGTGTAAAATTACTCATTTTTGCAGAAAGAATAAAATGCATATTATCTAAATGGTGAGAGGTTGCAGAGTTCTGAGAAAGAGATCGGAGTGTCCTAGCGTGTAGGATCATTTAGTACAGAAGAGACCATTCCACCCTTCGAGTATGCTAATAAAAAAGCCGCAACTTGCACTCGTCGCTCCTTTCCATGCTAGGCCCATAGCCTTGAATGTGTTCACACTTGAGGTGTTCATCCAAGTACTTTTTTTTTAAAGATTGTGAGTTTCCCCCACTCAATTACCCTCCCACGCAGTGCAGTCCAGAAGCCCTCTAAATCTCCTGTTTTTCACTTGTTAAAATTGTGGCCCTTTATATTTGATTTTTTTCCCCCTGCTTTCTATTGTCCCTGTCCATTCCTCTCATAATCTTATACACCATATATCAGGTCTAACCATCTTAGCTTATCCAATTTCTTCATAGCTGAAGTGCTCTATCCCAAGCAACATCCTGTCGAATCTGTTTTGCACCCCGTCCAACATGTGCCAAACATGATGCTATTCTCAACAAATCTCATCTGCCTGTACATTCTGTTTCCTTCTATGCTCTGCCTGTTCATATGTCTGTCTAAATGCCCCTTAAACCTTAGCTATCATATCTGCTTCTACCATCACCCCTGGCAACACTTACTACCCTCTGTGTAAAATAATTGCACGTCAATAGAGTCAATAGCCAGAGACTTTTCCCCAGGGCAGGATTGACTGGTACAAGGAGTCATAGTTTGAAAATATTGGGAGGAACATATAAAGGAGACGTCGGAGGTAGGTTCTTTATGCAGAGAGTTGTGAATGCATGGAATGCGTTGCCAGCTATGGTGTGGAAGCAGAGTCATTGGGGTCATTTAAGCAACTGCTAGATGTGCACATGGATAGCAGTGAGTTGAGGGGTGTTTAGGTTAAGTCATTATATTTTACATTAGGATTAACCTCGGCACAACATTGTGGGCCAAAGGGCCTGTTCTGTGCTGTACTTTTCTATGTTCTATGTCACCTTTTAAACTTGCCCTCTCACCTTAAACCTTATGCCCCCTAGAAATCGATATTTCTACCCTATCCATGCATCTCATAATTTTATATGCTTGTATCAGGTCACTCGTCAGCCTCCAACGCTCTCATGAAAACAATCCAAGTTTGTCCAACCTCATGGCTAATTCACCTAGCTTGCACATCCCTGGATGCTACAGGCAATTTAGCATGGCCAATCCATCTAATCTGCACACCTGTGGGAGGAAAGTAGAGCTAGAAAGTAGAGCTAGAACCTGAGGCTAGAATTGAGTCTGGCTCTGAGGCAGCAGTGCAAACCACTGAGCCAATGGACTGCTCACTTGTTCAGATTAAATTCCATTCACCATTCCTCTGTCTAACTTTCTAGATGATTTACATCTTGTTACATCTTTAGATATTCTTCTGCACTATCCAAAGCTCCTCCAATTCTTCTGTCATCTGCAAACTTACTAATCAAACCACTGACATTTTCATCCAAATCATATTACAAATAAGAGGTCCTGCCACTGATCCTGAGAAACACCACTGATGACAGACCTTCAGTCAGAGAAACACCCCTGTACAACTACCCTCTGACTTCTGCACCCTATCTAGCGGACATGAGTGGCAAAGTTTTTACACATCATGGTTCGCATGTGGAATGAACTTCCAGTGGAAGTGGTGGGTACAGGCACAGTTACAACATTTAAAGACACTTCGAGAAATACATTAAAAGGAAGGGTTTGCAGCGATTTGCGCCAGGAGTAAGCACATGGGACGATTTAGTTTGGAATTATATTTGACATGGATTAGTTGGACCAAAGGGCCTGTTTTCATACTGTATGACTCGTATGAAGTCTACCCAGTATTGTACTTAAGTTCAGCATAACCTCTCTTGAACGCTATACCCTATTTGTGAAACCTAGAACACTGTGCTTTATTAATAGCTGTTCTCCCACCTTTAATGACTTATACACATTTAAACCATGGTCTTTCTGCTTCTGCACCACATTAGATTAGTACCCTTTACTTTATAATGTCTCTCCATGTCCTTTATACCGAAGTGCAGCACTTTACACTTCTCCACGTTGAACGTTATCTGCCACCTGTCTGTCCTTCCACCCACTTACCAACGTCTCATGGTTTGCAATTCCACACAAACCAGGTTATAGTCCACAACAGGTTTATTTGAAAGTGCAAGCTTTTGGAACGCTGCTGCTTTGTCAGGTAACTAGTTGTGTGATTTGTTAACTTTGCCCATCCCAGTCCAACACTGGGACCTCCACATCATGGCTTCCAAGTTTTGTGTCATCTGCAAACTTTGAAATTATACCTGTGCACCAAGATTGTTTATAAACATCAGTAAAAGGAAAGTCCTAATACTGTCCCTTTGGGAAGTCCATTACAAGCCTTACTCCAACTGAAAATTATCCATTAACCATTATACTCTGCTTTCTATCCCTCCCCCCATTTTGTTTCCATGTTGCTACTGTTCTTTTTATTCCATAACCTATAATTTTCATCTTAGTGTCACACAACAGACATGAATCGAATATCTTCTCAAAGTCCATGTCTACCTCAACAACCCTGCCTGTTTCCTCTTTTAAAAATTTGAGCAAGTTAGGCATTATATTCCCTTAACAAAACTGTGCTGACTCTTCCAATTTAGCCCATATTTCCATTATTAACTCTATCAAGTCTTAACTATTGACTCTATCCCAAATAATTGTTTCAAGAAGATTTCCCATGATCTAGTTAAAGTGACTGGTCTGTAGTTGCTAGGCCTGTCTTTAGACCCATTTTGAATAAGGAAGTAATAATGTTTCAAAATCTCCAGTCCTCTAGTGCCATCCGCGAATCCAGGAAAGATTGAAAAATCATTGCCAGTGCCTCTCCAGTTTCCACACTCACCTTCTAATCCTCATTTTTTGAGCGACCATTGCCAGCAGCAGTGCTTCCTATTGAGCTGGTTTTTTTGTATGCTAGATGTCTGCTTAACATTCAAGTGTACAACTGCAAGCAAATTGTCAGAACTATCCTATTTGGAAACAATGCTGCACAATAATGAAGAGTGTTTGAACCTACTTTTCTAATCAACCTGTTTAGAGATGTTATTGCTCACCTGGAACAGATGTGACTTGAACCTTGGCCTCCTGGTCCATGGGTAGGGACATAAGCACTTTGTCACAAGAGGGCCTCCCCACGAGGTATAGAATTGATCCATAATAGACAAGGGTTCCAGATTGAATGCCTAATTTGTTTTACTATGACTGATTAGGTTTTGAATATTACTTTATGCATAGTGTAAGGAGGGAAAAATAAGTCAAGATTTCCTGCTCCTAAGTTAGTGTAAATTGAGATTAAGGTCTTGAGTTTGTTTACAGTCAGAATATGTAGTCAGTTCACTCAGTTTAACCTTGTCTTATGCTGTGATTGGTACAGGTCATTCTACAGCTAGAGAGTGGGAACGCAGCCACATCCATGTGCAATTTTTTCAGAGAAATTCCTCATGACTTCCATGGAAAAACTCTGGAATTCTCTTTGTCTCCGAAGGCAGGAACACAATTGTTGGTAAGTGATCGGGGTTTTGCCACACCTGGCTATTAGATTTAGCCAGATTGATTGCTTGCTTTTGGTGATGATTGGTAACAGGAAGTTTTGGTCAAGTGCCAGAGTTTTGCAGATTTGTGGGTATCTATTGTAGAGTAATCATGTATGGATTCTGAGTAGAGAGAGTTTTATGGTCTGAATGACTTTTTCTCACTAACTCTGAACTCAATGTATGTATATGTGCAAGATTCCAGGTGGATGTGATAAAGAGCCATTTTGAATCTCCAAGTTATTCTGTGCATTTGTTTGTTGTACACTGTGACCAGTCGTGAAAAAGCATATCCTGTGAAAACCGTATCCAAGCAAAATCCTTTCAAAGGTGAATGCCTTAAGTAGTGATTTCTAATGTAGCCAGAAAACTGTTGAATTATATATTTTTTTAAAACTTACCGCTTGGTAGCAAGCATCTAATATTACATAATTTTGGAACAGAGTAAATTGGATTGACTACTGATGTAAGGTATCAAATCCTGAAGTGTCGAGAGATTATCGCTCCTCAGCATAAGTTTGGGCAAGTTGTAAACTGCATTCTTCTTTTAGCCTGTGAAGGCTTACCACTTGATCCTGCTACACGTATATTTTTCCTTATCTACACCATTGCGGACACTAGCCAGTAAGACGTCTCTGACGCATTTAACCTTTTATCTTCCTTACAGCTTGATTTCACCAGCGACAGTCCAGCTGGGTTTCGCTTTGATTCTCCTCCAGCTCCTCAACTTCGATTCAGTGACCCTCAAGGAAATCCTCTGCAGGGTCCCAATTCACAGCAGAATATAGAAAGTAGCTCAGGGAATGGTGCTCAATCAGCCAGTAAGGAGCCAAATCCCTGGTGGGGTCGCTCTGGACAATCGATACAATTCATGCCACTTCCCCATGCTAAACCCAACCCTCAGACTATGTCAGCGGTTTCAGAGAAGTCCACGTTTGAGACCATCTTGTCCGGCACAAGGGCAAAATGGTCATCTGATCTCCTTCATTGGGCGGGTGGACCCCTGAAGGGTTCCCTTGATGACAAAAATTGCTGGAAAGCCATGACCTATCGAGAGACACCACTGGAATGCCATATTCTTTTACCTTTGGCGTTCCATCTTCCACTAAGTTTGGAACACCAAAATCGTCTCCGATTTCATGTTGGCATTCCAAATGCCCCAGCTGTTGCAACTCCTAAAGTCGATCAGCCAATATTTCAGATGCTTATCTCAAAGGGTGTGGTTTCCACCAAGCAGGAGCTTGACAACTTGTTAGGTGTGGTAGAAGCAACTCGTTCTATCCAATCAAGGGTGACTGAAACTGTAAGTCCTCTCATTTTAGCTGCCCAGAAGTTTGAGCTAGATAATCTGAAGGGTGATTTTGAATCCCTGTCTCGTGATCAATTAAAGGAGAGGTTGCTTTCTGTAATCACTGCATGTCGTCTGGCAGTAGTTTTAGCTGGGCAGACCCATACTTTCCTTTCCGAATTGAGGTCTGATAGGCTGTTACGGGCAACTGGCATGGAAAAAATTGCTCCCAGCCCTTTGGAATTTCCTAACCTATCCACCGCAGATTTGTTAGGTCCTCATTTTCTGGATGTTCTGACATGTCGCCTGCTGGCAGCGAAGCAAAAGCAACACGACCCGGCGGCTGCAAAGGAGTTAAATTCGTTCATGACAATCTCTCAGAAAAGAAAAGCTCCGCCCAGAGGCGCCTGGCATATATTTGCAGCCCGTGGTAAGCCCCCTCCTTATCAACTTAAAGCTAAGGTATTGAAGAGCTAGCTTTTATATTTCCTGACTCGGGCATTGTGATCCGTATGATTTCTGCTTCCTAATCTGATCCTGAAACACCTCCATACAAATGGGCAGCTTTCAGTTCATAAAGTGGAAGAACTGAAAGTTAATGAAAAGAGTAACTCTCCTTGGTAAGCAAATTCACTTACAGTTACAAACTTGATCATGATTTTGATGCTTTGATATTCAAGATTTGACCCGCCTAATGCACATACCACAAGATGAATGTTTGTGGAGATCCTTGAGGTCCCACTGCTGTTCAGAATAGACATTTTAATTTCTGGCAGCAGAAAGCTTTGAATAAATACCTGTCAGTGATGTTAGCTTGTGTCCTGTTCATCCTGAAGTGAAATGAACATCATTCTTGACGTCAGCTTGTCAACCAAATTGTCTGTAGCTGCAGTAAGGGTGTAGATTCCAATCTTAGAAATTTGGACACATTTATTTACAGCGTATTCCCATGAGTGATGCAACAACTTTTACTACAAAACTAACATAGGAGCAGGCCACATTGCCATTTTATAGGCCTGCGGTGGGCAATAAATGCTAGCATAGCAATGCCTACATCCTGTAATTGAGCAAAGAAAAAGCCTGCCACAGGCTCTTTGTATCACCCTCACCAGTCGTCTTACAATCTAATTTTATCATCCATAAACTTTCCTCAATCAGGTTATTAATATATATTTCAAATAATTGTGGTCCCAGCACTGACCAGTGCTGCACTCTGCTTGTTACAGATTGCTATCCTGAAATGCCCCCCCCATTCCAACTTTGTCTTCTATGAGCCAATTCTCTGTGCATGCTAATATACTGCCTGGAACACCATGGGTTCTTATTAAGTGACTTTATGAATGGCACTTTATCAACTGCTTCCTGAAAATCCAAATATGCTGATTTCCCATTTGTGTATCCTCCTTGTTACTTCCTCAAAGAATGTTAGTAAATTTGGCAAGCAGGACAAATTAACCCTTTATGAAGCCACTCTGACTGCTTAATCATAGTATGCATTTTTAAATGCTCTGTATTACCTCCTTTATTTTAGATTTTAACAGTTCCCCAATAACATGACCTGTTGTTTTGACTCCTTCCCTTTTTAAATAAAGGCATTACGTTGGCAGTTTTCCAATCCTCTAGGACTTCTCCAGAATCTGAGGATTCCTGGATGATTACTAACACTTCATCCACAGTCTCTGTGGTTACTTTCTTTAATAACCAAGGATGTATCCTATTGAGTATGGGGACTTATCAGTCTTCAGTCCCATTATTTTCTCTAGCATTTTTCTCTCAGTAGTTGTCGTATTTATTTCCTCTCCCCCTTTTGCCTCTTGATTATTTTGTGGTTTTGGTACTTTGTTTGAACCTTTTGCTGTGAAGAAAGATGCAAAGTATTTATTCAACTTCTCTGCCTCTTCCTGGTTTCCCCATTTATTATTTTCCCAGCGCATTCTCTAAGGGACTTAATGCTGTTCCCTTCTTGGAGTCCTTTTTCTTCACTGGGATATACCTTTGTTGGAACCATTGCTATTTTCTTAAACGTCTACCATTGTGCCTCGACTGTCTTTGCTGCTAAACCCCTTCCCCAGTCACTCCCAGCCCAACTCTGCCCTCAGTTGTTTGTAATGATCCTTATTTAAGCAACCAAAGTTCCTCCCTCTCAAGCTGAATGCTAAATTCTACAAGGTTTGGGCGCTGTTTCCAATGATATGTTTTACTCTGACAGTTTTTATGAAAGCTACCTCACTACACATCACCAGATCCAAAAGAGTCATATCCAAGATTATGTCCACAGCATGTAGTTCTAATAAACTGTGCTGAAGATACTGTATGAAGGCTTCCTCTGCTAATGTGACTATCCCAGTCGACATGAGAATTAAAATCACACCAGATTAATGTACTGTCTTCAGTACAAGCTCTCATTATCTCCTGATTTATTTTCTGTCCCATCATACAGCTAATGTTAGTGGGAGGTGAAGGCCTAATGGTATTTTCACTGGACTGCTAATCCAGCGACCTGGGTAATGATGTGGATTCGAATTCCACCAACAGATGGTGAAAATTGAATTCAATAAAAATCTGGAATTAAGAGTCTAATGATGACCACAAATCCATTGCCAATTGTCTGGTTCACTAATGCCCTTTCGGGAAGAAGACTGCCATCCTTACTTGGCCGGCCTGCATGCGACTCCAAACCGACACCAGTATGGTTGACTCTTTACCTCTCTATGGGCAATGAATGCTAGCCTAGCTAGCGACACACTCATCCTGTGAATGAATTTTTTTAAAAGTAGGCCTACTATAGATTACTATTACCAGTTGTAATTTTTAATAATAATTCCTTCTTTATTTCTTAATTTCACCCATATGGATTCAACATCTTCCAATTCAGGATCATTTCTTGCATTTTCCATCCTGTACCAGCAATGCTGATTCACCTTTTCTTCTTGCCTATCCTTATTCAAATACACATACCACTAAATATTTAGTTCCCAACTTTGAACCATATCTCTGTACTGGCATTAACCTGTATTTGAGCAATGAATTAATCTACTTTATTCTGAATGCTATGTATGTATAAGTAAAGAGTTATTAATTTTGCCCTTTTACTACTGCATGTATTTCCCTTCAAGTATTTGTGTGTCAATGCAAACCCTGGTACGTAACCCATCTGTCCCAACAACTAAGGGGTCATCACAAGTGGCGTTGTGGATGTTTACAATAAAGTGCTTACAGTAAGTACTTGTATAATCTAACTTAAGATGCACATTTGTTTTCAGTGTGGTTCTCTACGGTTGCTAGAAGTTACATATATTCATATGCAGTGACCTTTGCAGGCAAAAGGAACACGAAAATAAAATGTGAGCAACAATAGTTTTCAGGTGCCTTCTCCATAACCACATCTCAACTAATTAGATTTGACTTGCTCCCTTCTCTCCCAGAGCATTCCTTTCTCACGCAACATAAATTGCAGCTTTCTTTTGAAATTTGGCATTCTTATATTTGTCCTGATGACTGCAAGACCAAACGCTTCAATGGCATGTTTCGGGTAGTTACTTTTGAAAATTACAATTGAATCTGCTTCTACCACTTTGTCAGGCAAAGCTTTACAGATTATAACCACTTGCCCTGCTTAAAAATAAGATTTCTTTCTATCTGCTTGTCAGTCTCCTTAAATCTGTTGATTTCTTGACACTTCTTCAACAGGAAACAGTTAAGAGGAGATACAGTTACAGGTCATTCTGCTATAATGCCCAGTTCGTCATCACGAATTGGCTGAAACGCAATTGACAAATTTTGGACATTGTTTGGATGCTGTGAATTTTCTACTGAATGGGTATAGCAATTTTCTATTAGTGCTCTTCTGTGCGGTTTTCTATAGCATGAGTTTGCAGAGGAAGACAACTGTCATGTAAGAACAGAATGATCTGTAATTGACAACTTTCCAGTCCCACCTTTTCAAAGGTTTGTTTCTAGTTATTAATCATTCTTCCACAGTCTCCTTCTACGGCCTCATCACTATTCTGGGTTGATACCATTTAGCCATGGAGAACTCTATTTTGAGATCCATGAAATTTTTATATAAACATATTTCTAAGCATTGAAATAAAACAAGAACACCAAACTCTGAGTTTGCTAATTCCTTACTGGAATAATCTTAACATTGTTATGTTGTAATTTTTAATAACTTCATCCATGGATACTTGTAAAAATATTCTGGTTTTAGAACTTAAGAACTAGGAGTAGGAGTAGAAAATTCAGCTCCTCGTGCCTGCCCTGCCATTCAGTACAAATGACTAATCTCATACGTCTCAATTCTACTTTCCTGACCTCTCTCCAGAACCCATCAACACATTATGAATTAAAAATCTGTCTTTCTCTTCCTTAAGTTTACTCCATGTCCCCTGCCTACTAGGATAGTGAATTTCACAGACTCATGAACATTCAAGATGTAATTTCTCCTCATCCCTGACTGAAATCTGCTACCCCTTATCCGAAAACTATGACCCCTAGTTCGAGATCCCCTCATAAGGGGAAACATCTCTCTCCGCCTACTCCCATTTAGCATCTTGTATACAGGTTCTTCTGTAATGCAAGTTTCATTAATGCAAACAGCGATAACACGATTGACGAAGTGCGGTCGGTTTTTAAAGCACAAATTTTCAAAATGTGCTTTGGCTGTAACACAGTTACATCGCCAATACTTCGAGCGCTGTTTCTAAAGCGTGATTTCTCTATAACACAGGGTTACACAAGAACCTAATTATCACGTTATAGAAGAACTACCTGTATCTCAATTAGATTTCCTCATCCTCCTAAACTTGAGAGCACATAGGCCACAACTCTCCAGAGATCAAAGATTTTCTTATCAAATCAAACTAATGAATCTAAATCTTTTGAATCTGTGGATGCTCAAAATATTAAAGTTTTCTTTTGTATTCAAAGTATATATTCCCATATTTGTTGGTTATTTACCTTACTGGCTCTTCCACATCTTTTACAGTCCCACTGATTTCCTTTTTTTAACATTGAGGTGAAAAATATCAATATAAATATTATCTTTACTGCTTTATCATCTCTCACTTGGAAATTGAGGGAGCCATACTGATTTTTTTTTTCTCTTATGCCTGTAAAAGCTCTTGCTATTCCCCCTTATAGTATATGCCAAACTTTCATTTCTCTTCTTAACATGCTTTATCTTACTTTGTTCAATCATGGGGTAGGTTATACCCAACTCTAAAACCATTATGAATGCACTGTAACAGCAGTATACATAAGCTACAATGCCTCAGCAAGGCATCTTTGATAATACTTTCTAAACCTGCAACTTGTACTGAAAAGGGCATAGGCAACACTTACATGGAAGCACCAATACCTGCAATTTCTTCTCCAAGCTGCGTGCCACATGACTTGGATCTTTTGAAATGAATCTTCTGAAATAATTTCTTTGTCTAAGTGATGAATCCCTTTTCCCAAGGTTATACCTTCTAACTTGAGATCTTTAATCAGGGAAAAATTCTTGTTGCAATAAGATTTCCTGTTGTTCTTCTGAACAGCAGGGACTAGAGGCTCATTCCATTCAGTTTCTCCTTAAACAACAGACCACCCTACCAAGGAATTAATTTATATAACTTTGATTTAGTATTCCTGTTTTAATACCTAGACTCCAAAAGGTTTTTGTTCCCTTGATTACATGAGTTGCTGCAGTGCAGAGTATGTATTGGTTGATCTGTTGCTACAGACTTTGGTGGACTTTTGAGATCTGTTCATTTTCGAAGGATTTTGATGAAAACTGGTTTTAAATGACAAAGGCCAGGTAATGCAGTGACTTTGTCACTGCCTTGACTTCAGGCCCAACCCAGCTGTGGAGATCAAAATTTCTTTACTGTCCAGGCTATATGTATCCTATTTAACATTGCTTTTGGCAGTGCCATTTCAGCTTTCAGTTGGCATGAAAACTGCATAACACCTGAATCTAATAGGGCTGATGCTAATAGCCTGATGGTGCCCGGCATAGCAAACGGTAGAATAAGTGTATAAACGAACTACACACAGACATTGTACCAATGTTTCTGAAGCATTTATTATCTATCTAACCATTCTGATCTGTCCTTCATGTGTTTGGTTAGACAGGGTAGACTGAGCTTTACTCTGTACTTAAACATGCTGCACCTGCCCTGGGGATATTTGATGGGACAGTGTAGAGGGAGCTTTACTCTGTTTCTAATCCTGTGCTGCACCTGCCCTGGAGTGTTTTTTGGGCACAGTATAAAGCTTTGCTCTGTATCTAACCAATGCTCCATTGTACTGGGAGTGTTCAGACCATGTAGAGTAAACTTTACTCTCTCTAACGCATACTGTGTAACTACCCTGGGTGTGTTTAATGGGTCAGAGTAGAGGGAGCTTTACTCTGTATGTAACCCATGGTATACCTGCCCAGGGAGTGTTTGATGGGACAGTGTAGAGGGAGCTCTACTCTGTATCTAACCCTGTGCTGTTCCTGCCCAGGGAGCGTTTGATGGGGCAGAGTAGAGGTAACTTTACTCTGAGTCTAACTCTGGCTGTACCTGTCCAGGGAATGTTTGATGGAACAGGGTAGAGGGAGCTTTACTCTGTATCTAACACTGTACTATACCTGCCCAAGGAGTGTTTGCTGGGACAGGGTAGAGGGAGCTTTGCTCTGTATCTAGCCTATGCTGTATTTGTCCTGGGAGTGGTTGATGAGACAGGATAGACAGCCCTCTTGCTATTAGCACTAGGTGCCTGAAATGAGTGTGTTTGGCTGTCCAATACCAGCATACCACAAGTTTATTGTGCAGATTTTTTTCTCTCAGAATCCTAACCTCAGAGAATCTATCAACCTCAATTCAAGGAGAGATTTAAACAAACTCTTTGTTTTGCATTTTGTCTGGAGGTGTTTCCACCACTTAGATGTGGTGCTGGTCATTTTCACTTGGTCTCACTGCCATTACAAATACTAGAGGAAATACATTTGGCCATCATAGTGTCACTTCGTCGAATTGTACAGCTGCAGTATTGAAAGACAATAGCTGTAATAGAAAAAGGCCATGTGGCAGTAACAGGTGTCATGTATGGCGCATTTTCTGTGCTGCCACTCAAACCTACATTCAGCACACTGAAGAACTCAAGGGTTTTTCTCAGCAAAGGACTGGCAACCAACTACTGACCTCTCAAAATCTCTCTGCCCTCAAGCTAGTGGTTCTGAGGACCGGATGGAGCAGTGTGTTGAAGTTACTTCCATCTTCAGGAATTGTGCTTTGACAACCCTGACTGAGGTGATTGAAGTTTCTTCCCTCTGTTCAGAAAGATTCCAAATGAAAGGAATATTTGGGACTATCGTTACATGCTCCAGTGAGTACAAGTCCATGGTCAGCCATTGTCCAGAACTGAGCAGACTCCTTAACTGAGGGGTTGCAGTGGAATGGTTGGCATGAGAATGGACATGTTACACTGATGTACAGGAAGTGCTCATATGAGTTGGAACAGAATAGAGGGAGCTTTTTTTCTGTTTCTAACCAAATGATAACTGACCTGGAATATTTAATGTTACCACTGAATGCAGACAAAAATGGGGACTGCAACTGCACCATTGTGACAGACACTGGTCTAACCCAGTCTGCTAAAGTGTAAACATTTTACAGCATTATATTTGAAAAAAATGGGGATTCTCATCATGGTAAACCTCTTCTCCTGGAATACAGTGTTGAGCACAGTTCCTTCCCCTAGTCATTTCTGTGTTTTCCTTTCTTCAGGGAAAAAGGCTCGTAGATGAGACCCTTACATCATTGGTGAAGATGAGAAACTCGCAAAACTCATGCACGTTCTGTGATGAACCAGGGCTCTGCAAAAAGAACATTCAAGTTTTTTTTAAACTAACCATTACCCTGCCTAATAAACAGGATATCTGGACAGTTAGCCAGGAGAATACCGTACGCAACACATTACATGGATGTATTATTGTTTTTCAATCTTAGTCATTCAGAATTGATAGGCTGACTGTAGTCCCTTTTTAAATTGCTCAGTAATTGTCTTGTCAGTTAGCAATGTGCGTTTTAGGTTGTGCTCCATATTTGCATTAATGTATTCTTTAGTTCCAAATGGTTCTAAAATAAATTACCACCTTAGACAATAGTTGTTCCAGTTTGTCTTGCTTTTACTGCTACTTGGTCTGTTTATCTTGGTATTTTCTAGGCATTAGGGTGACATTAGAATGAATAAATAAAGTCCATTGCTTATTTTCTGATCTTGGTTTATGAGAATCATCTTGTTTGAAAATGATTTCTTTGTTGTTAAGTTTTGAGCAACACTGGCAAGGCTACATTTATGTCCAATATTTAGTGGCCCAATGAAAGTGATACTGGGCCTACTAATAGCAAAATGCCAGACCATGTAGGTCAGTGAGGGTAGGGGTGATGACTTCCTGTTTCTGATCATTGTTTAACCAGTTAGGTCTGGCAGCTTTGACCCATTTTCTTTCCTGGTTTACACCAGCTCAGAAATTCAGATTTCTTGAGTTCAGTTTCAGAATTTGCAATGGAACAATATTTACTTCTGCTCTGCTGATTTATTAGCATATTCATATTTTCTACCCTTTATCTTGTTAAGAATCACAGCCATGTTGCCTGCAATATCAGTACAGATGCTGTACCATTTACTTCGCATGGCTATGTTAATAGAAAGAACATGAACTATTTGTGTATATGAAAATCTGTTTTCATAATGAAAATGTATTGCTATGATCCCTAATATAGCAATTAAATCTATTTTACATCTGAGACATTAAGCTGATGCTCAGTTTGCTTTCTCAGATGGACATTTTAAAAAAAATTATTTTCAAAGCAATTTGGAACATGCTTCCTGAATAGCATGTACCTGTCAGTGATGTAGTTATTATCTTATTGCTGTTGATTGGTTCTTTCTATGTTTTATTGCATTTCCAACAATAAAGAAGTGACTGCAATTAGCACTTAAGATCGAATATAAGACCATAAAATCGAGTTTGCTCCACCAGTTCATCATGGCTGATATGTTTCTTCCCTTAATCCTCTTACTAATCGAGAACTTATCTATCTCTGAATCTCAAGACACTCAATGACTTAATTGACTGCAAAATGCATTTGGAAGATCTAACATTGCGAACAATACTATATAAGTGCACATCCTTTTGCTTTAGTTTCACAACTGAAACATGAATAGACAAAGTAAAACCAAGAAATCTTGAAATCAGAAATTTCTCAAGGGGTGGCATGGTGGCTCAATGGTTAGCATTGCTGCCTCATAGCACCAGGTTCAATTCCACCCTTGGGCAACTGTCTGTGTGGAGTTTGCATGTTCTCCCTGTGTCTGTGGGGTTTCCTCTGAGTGCTCCAGTTTCCTCCCACAGTCCAGGGATGTGTAAGTTAGGTGGAATGGACATGCTAAATTGCCCATAGTATCTAGGGATGTACAGGTGGACTGGCCATGAGAAATGCAAGGTTGTAGGAATAGGGTTGCGAGGGAGTGGTCTGCTTTCCTGGGAGGGGTGGAATTGGAGAGAAAAAAAAACTATAGAGTAATAAAGCTTATAGATGTGTTATTGAAGGGAGATATTGAAATATGCAGTAGACATAGTATCAGATAGTTAATCTGTATAATGAATCCATATTGAGATTTTTTTAAATGAGGAAGCAATAGAGACTTTATCAATAGTGACGTAAAGTAGAACAAGGACGTTATGTCTGAGACACTACTTAGACCTCAGCTGAAGTATTTTGCACGTCTCCAGCCTTCCACTTCAGAGAAGATGTAAATACATTGCAGAGAGTGCCGAAGAGGTTTACAAGAATGTTTCCAAGCATGAGGCACTTCAGTTATGAAGATAGACCATTTTCCTTGAAGAGAAAAAGGAAAAGAGGTTTGATAGTTCTCAGAGTCATGAGAGTTCTGAGCAGAGAACTTTTCCACTCAGAAAAGGTTTGAGAACAAGGTGGCACATATTTAAGCTAATTTGTAAAAGATGCAAAAGCAGTTTGAGAGAAATATTTTTCATGTGGCAAATGTTTAGGGTTTGGAATGCACAGACTGGAAATGGTGGAGGCAGGTGCAGTTGAGGCAATCAAAAGAATGCAGATAATCATTTGCATAGAATCAACGTGCAGGGTAATGGAGAAAAGGCAAGAGAATAGCACTAAGTTATCATGCTCATTTGGAGAATCGGTATGATACAGTCCTCCTCCTACAATAAACAGTTCTATAAAAAGAGTAGGTTGGGTGGAATTTTACCAATGGATTAATTGAAGTAAAGAATAAGTTTTCATAAAACAAACTTGAAACAAGATAGTGGATATGGATGGGATCAAGAGATAATCAGAAACATTTCTGTTGAGAGGAGAGAAATTAAGGATAAGGCAGTTTGGCATATGTGTTCAGTTGCCTTGAGATGGCAAATGAGTAGAGTTCTAAATGTATATTAGTTATGCTGTAACAAGTGCAATTGTTAACTAAATTTACCATACTCATTTGAATTTAACCTTTTGATCTTTTTAATTCTCCATTTCCTTCAGCCATCTGAAGGCGCTCCCTGAGTGCTGCAGTTTTCTGGTAATCTACCCAAGTAGCTGCTTTTGATCATTTGCATAGAAGCAATGTGCAGGGTGATGGAGAAAAGGCAGGGGGATGGCACTAAGTTATCATGCTCATTTGAAGCTACCTGACAGTATTCAATTATTTAGCAATAAGGGGCAACAAGTCTAGCTATACATAGTCACTTTAGCAGTTAGGACAGGAGGTGTGGCTGATGCATTTTTAAGTGTTATGGGTACTAAAACTGGCTGTGGGACTTCGGATGAACAGTGAATCCAAAGTCTTGATTGAGTTAAGCATCATGCATGGTTTTATAGAGTCATAGAGATGTACAGCATAGAAACAGACCCTTCGACCCCAACTCTTCCATGCCAACCAGATATCCTAAATTAATCTAGTTCCATTTGCCAGCATTTGGCCCATATCCCTCTACACCCTTCCTATTTATATACCCATCCAGGTGCTGTTAAATGTTGTAATCGTACCAGTCTCCACCACTTCTTCTGGCAACTCATTCCATACACGTACCACACTCTGTGTGAAAACGCTGCCCCTTAGGTCCCTTTTAAATCTTTCCCTTCTCACCCTAAACCTAGTCCTCTAGTTCTGGACTCCCCTGCCCCAGGGAAAAGACCCTGTCTCTTTACCCTATCCATGCCCCTAATGATTTTATAAACCTCTATAAGGTCACCCTTCTGCCTCTTGACACTCCAGGGAAACCATTATAATCTAGTCATTTTTGTTTAACGTTGGATTTCAACAGAGTCCCTTTTTATAAACATGGAGTTTTCCCTCTTCTCATCTTCCTTCATCTGACTGACATTGGTTGGAAATCAAATCTTCCATTTGTTAATAAGCTAGTGCATATAATGAACAAAAATTGTTTGTTAATGATTAATTGGTGGTACTGAGACTTTGCTGTGTAGCTTGGATTAAGCACTAACAGCAACCTGCCGCTTGCTGGACTTTTCCCATGCCACTATTGATGCAGTAAAACTTTGTCAGTTTTGCTTCCAAGATGTGAATTCACAGAAGAATGTAAAAGTATGGTTTCTAAAGCAAACCTTGTTGTAAGTTATTCTACTGTATTAAGTCTCAGTATTGTTCCAACATTGGTGCTTCAATATAACGATTGGAGCTGACCTATGTTAGGCAGTGACTTCCATACCGGCATCATGTTTTATCATAAATGACGTTGTTTAACAAAATTAACAAAATAACAGCATGTTTCTGATGTACGTAAGGCATTGCTTACAGTCTTTTACTGTAATTTCACATGCTTCTTTAATGAAACTTTGTGCTTATTCACCATTTTTACAGAGTATAATGAAGGTCATACACCTTTTTGGTCAAGAGGGTATATCATTTGAGGCAGTTTATTATTGGATTTCCACTGGTTTCAAATACTTTTAGCTACTTATATGTTGACATGAACTGACTCCAAAGCTCACGCAGCAGTGCACATGCAATTCTTTGATAGTGTGACACCAAATGAAAGTTTAGGTTTGGCTAATGGATTCACCATGTTGGCTAACTCTGTGACATTTCAGCTCCTCTGGGCAGATGTGCAAGGTACAAAAAGATTTCTGTATCATGGTATAACACACTGAGGGAGCGTTGACAATGTCACAAATGCACTACGTATAATCTTGAGAAGATCTCTAAAAGCCATGCACAAATGCTGTCTTACACTGGAGTGAAAGACACTTGTTCTTCTAGAACTGAAAGTGCAGGGCACTGGAGATTTGTGACTGCTGAGGCTCAAGCAGACTTGTTATGGTAGACAAGGAATGAAAGTAGCTAGTGCACTGAGGCCCAATTTCATCCAGATATCTTCATCTTAAACAAGGTTTTTTTTTTCTCTCACACACACACACACACACGTCTTTGCTTATGTCTGACAAACATTTTAAGGTGGAAGAAGTGCATGAACTAATAACACCATAACATGAATACCAATATCCATCAAGCATATTGTAATAAACAATGGTGCACACTGTAGTAAGCTCTCACATTCTCACAGTCAGGGATCAAAATTACTGAAAAGCCAGAATTAATCTCAAGAAACGTTAAGGTCCTGGTTTTCAAAACAAAGCAACACACAAAATTGTGTCTGTTTTGGTGCTTCTGTTTGTTGGGTGTTCAGGGCTAGTGAACAATCAACTTGACCTCTGTTTACACGATTATCGGTTGGAGAAAACCCATCTTGGCGCCTGCCTGAGAATTAAGTGGATCCCACAGTAGAGCCATGATATTCAATCAGCTGCAGACTGTAGACAGTCAAATGCTCATTCTCCCTTGGGTAGGGCAGAGGAGTGGCAGATAATCTGCCTCTGGAGCCAGTCACCCTGGTGAATTGTGTCCAAACTGATTTCCATGCCTGTGTTGCAGTAGCATTCTGACTAACATCTTTCATGTTAGATTTATGTAGTACGGCATGGATTAGCAACTTCTCATTAAGGAAATTCCAGGTAAATTGTGATGATTAGTTGTTCTCATGCCAATCAGTCTTCACTTATGTAGATTCTCAGGACAATCAGCTTCTACTGTTTTGAAAGCAAAAAGAGCGCATGAGCTAGCATCAGATCAACTTGAGAGTCACGTGCTGTTACTTGAATGTCAGTGATAGCAAAGAATCTGTCATGTCAATTACATTTTAAAGATTTTAAACAAAATGTTGTGAATTGAATGATACTACCTCAACTGCATTGGTGTAAACTGTTTAAAAACATTAAACAACCCATTTAATTACAAAGTGTGATTGCTTGATCAAGGTAAGGAACCATGTACTGCAGGTCTTTGAGCTTGGAAATTAACTTGCACGATTGAATTTTAGATGTGATTCACTAGTTAGCATGCTGCCTATAAATTACATAATGAGCACTGAGTAGTGTCTTCATCAAGTAACAAGAATTAGTAGTATCAGAAGCATGTTTGAACCATAGAATATGCTAAGCAGTCAGTATCTTTTGGATCTGGGCACT
The DNA here is from genome assembly GCF_004010195.1 of Chiloscyllium plagiosum. NCBI lineage: Eukaryota > Metazoa > Chordata > Chondrichthyes > Orectolobiformes > Hemiscylliidae > Chiloscyllium > Chiloscyllium plagiosum. The sequence goes on from NC_057710.1 coordinate 3,232,619, forward strand.
TAATGTAATATTTCCAGATTTGCAGATAATATGAAATATGAGTTGTGAGGAGGGTACAGGGTGGCTTTGGAGGCATTTAAATAGACTGAGCAAGCATGACAGATGGAATACGATGAAATCTTACTTTGATTGTATGGAACACTGGTTAGCCTTGCAGGTGGAGAATTGTGTGCAGTTTCTGCTTTTCTTGTTTAAGGAAGGATGTACTTGATAGGCACTTACTCTCGCAATAGTCTTCAATTACATAGAAAGACAGGAGCATGAGTAGATTATTCCACCTCTTGAGGCAACTCTACCATTCTAGATAACTACCCCAATTCTACATTCCTGCACCTTCCCCAGTTCACTTGATATCATTAACTAGCAATCTTATCAATCTGTCTTTAACTTAATGACTGAGCTTCCACAGCCATCTGAGTAGAGAATTTAAACAATTTACCATTCACTGAAAGAAGAAATTCCTCCTTATCTGTCTTAAATGGTTTGTCTTTTATTTTGAGAATGTTTCCTTTGGTTCTACACCCCACAGCCAGAAGGGACAGCCTTTCTACATCCACTCTGTCCTTTTTAAAAAGAAGTTGTAAGCTTCTTTGACATTGCCTTTCATTCATCTGAAATCCAATGAATACAAAACACTTGAAAGGGACAAATTGGGTAAATGCAAGTAACCATGATTCCCCTGGTCGGAGAGTCTAGAATCAGAAGACAATTTAAAAATAACGGGTTGTGTGCCATTTAGGACTGAGATGGGGATCATTTTATTTACCTATAGAGTGGTGTTCTTTCCAATCTCCTCAAGCTTTTCTCGTAGAACAGTCCCACCTGACCAGGTATCAGTTTGGTGCACCTGTGTTGCACCTTTTTTTTTAGATTAGATTAGGTACCCTACATTATGGAAACAGGCTCTTCAGCCCAACAAGTCCACACCGACCCTCCGAAGAGTAACCTACCCAGGCTACAATGAAGTAAAGAACTGTACATTATGGAAATATGAAACAAAGAGAACAGAAATTGCTGGAGAAACTCTGGTCTGGCAGTATCTATGGAGAGAAAACTGTTTTCTTCACAGATGCTGCCAGATCTGCTGTTTTTCCAGCAATTTCTGTACAGATGCTTGTATTTCATTGCTTCTTCCCATGGTAATTAAAAATTAATCATTGGCAGTGACCTTGTTAGCAACATCCAAACTAAAAATATTGAAGCAGATTTACTTTGGGCATAGAGAGGTATTTTGAAACAACACTAATCAAATCAGAGGACTTGCAGAGATATAGAGCTTTGTTCTGGACTCCAGGGAGGCTGCCCATCAACAAGTAATTCATTTTGGTGAAAGGAATGTGAGTCAATGTAGGGACCAGAGAACTTGATAAGATTCCATGCAAGAAAAGCAATTGGTTCCCTTGAGATATCCATCCAACATTATAGGGAGGTTTAATAAGAGTGTTGAAAAGTACGAGTACTGTTGATAATAGTAGGTCTGTTGAAACTTAGAATTGTCAGGTGGGTCAGTAACCAGAGAGCATGGCATTACAGCTTATACACTAGAGGGGTGAGAAAGAGAATGTATTTGATGCAGGAAATTGTTCAGACCCAGAATGCATTGCTTGAAGAGTCAAGTAGTTTCAACAGAGAAAACTGTATCAGTACTTGAAAATGTAAAAAGTTACAGGGCCTTGGGGAAAGAACACAGAAGTATTGCTAACAGGGCAGTATTTTCAGTGAACCTGCATAAGTCAGATAGCCTGTTATGTAGTGTGTGGTAGTACATGTGGGCCCACAATTAAGTTTCATTCTTTGTGATCTTTTTGCATTAGAGATTGCCAACCTATTAGTTTTAATTTTTGTGAAAAATGAGACAACTATGACCACATTTTAAAGTTACGTTCAGTAAACTCAACCTTAGTTCTTGATTAGAAAGATTTGAAAGATTGAGAAAAATTGGGAATTTTTACATTTTTGTTTCAGGAGAAGAACTTCGATTACAAGTCTTAGATTCACCATGTAACAGAGGGGTGCAATATGTACAACATAGAAACAGGTTCCTTATTTGGTCAGGACCCAAAGATTAATGTTTGAGTGTTTAGTCTCCCACCTATTACATTACATGAGAAAACAAGCCAATGTAGGCTGTCTTGCCTCTGGCCAAATTCTTAGTGAAATTAATAACCTTTTTAATCTACAGCTCCTGTGATGGATTTAAACTAAGATGTCACCTTCAACTGTGATATGACTCAGTTAGGCACTTCACAAAAATTATAACCATTCCAGGAATAGACACCAGATTTGTCAAAGCCACCATCATTCATGTCAATGGGCAAAAAAAAAATCCCAGCCTCCAACCTGCTACTAACCCCAGGTTCCCATATGGCCTTGACAAAGTGCTGCTGAATAGGATAAAAACCCATGGTGTTAGGGGTAAGGTTCTGACTGGTGAAAGGCGTATTTTTCAGGATGGTAGCCAGTGACTAGTGGAGTTCTGCAGAGCTCCATTTTAGGACCATACTATTCACATTAATGATCTGGACAAAGGAACTGAGGGCATTGATGCTAAGTTTGCAGATGACTTGACAATTGGTGGAGGGGCAGGTAGTGTTGAGGAAGCAAGGAGGCTGTGTTGAAATTGGACATGTTAGATGAGTGGTCAAGGAAGTGGCAAGTGGAATATAATGTGGGAAAGTATAAGGCCATGCACTTTGCTAGGAAGAATAGAGGTGTGGACTATTTTCTGAATGGGGAAAGGCTTTGGAAATCTGAAGTGTAAAGGGCCTTAGGAGTCCTAGTTCAGGTTAACATGTAGGTTCGGTTGGAAATTAGGAAGGTAAATGCAATGATATCATTCATTTTGAGACAACTCGAAAGAAGAGCAGAGATATACTGCTGAGGCTGTATAAGAACTCTGGGCAGATCACATCTGGAATATTGTGAGCAGTTTTGGCCCCATACCTAAGGGAGGGTGTGCTGGCATTGGAAGGGGTCGTTTACAGGAATAATCATGGAGATGAAAGAGTTGTCACATGAGGAGTAGTTGAGGACTCTGGGTCTGTACGTTTTGGAGTTTAAAAGGTTGAGGAGGAATCTCATTGAAACTTACACTGTATCCAGACGTCTCAATATTCTGTGTGTGGAGAAAGTATTTCCACTGTGGGAGAGAACTAGAACCCAAGTGTGCAGCCTCAGAAAGGACAATAATTTACAACTGAGAAGAGAATGAATTTCTTCAGCCAAAGCATGGTGAATCTTTAGACTTCATTGTCACAGATGGCTGTGGGGGCCAAGGTATTGAGTATATTTAAGACAGAGAAGATAGGTTCTTGATGAGTATGGGGATCAAGTGTTACAGGGAGAATGTAGAAGAATGGGATTGAGAAATATATCAGCCAAGACTGAATGGTGGAACTGACCCAAATGGGCCAAATGACCTAATTCAGCCTCAGCAGTTTATCTCTGCTCTTCTTTCTAGCCGTCTCAAAATGAATGATATAATTGCATTTACCTTCTTAATTTCCAACTGAACCTACATATTAACCTTGAGAAACCTGAACTAGAATGAGGGGCATGGATAGGGTAAATAGGCAAAGTCTTTTCCCTGGGGTTGGGGAATCCAGAACTAGAGGGCATAGGTTTAGGGTGAGAGGGGAAAGATATAAAAGAGACCTCAGGGGCAACTTTTTCACGCAGAGGGTGGTACGTGTATGGAATGAGCTGCCAGAGGAAGTGGTGGAGGCTGGTACAATTGCAATATTTAAGAGGTATCTAGATGGGTATATGAATAGGAAGGGTTTGGAGGGATATGGGCCGGGTTCTGGCAGGTGGGACTAGATTGGGTTGGGATATCTGGTAGGCATGGGCGGGTTACACCGAAGGGTCTGTTTTCGTGCTGTACATCTCTATGACTCTATGAAGTCTTATGGTCTTCAGCAGGTCAAACTCAGCACGGAATTGAAGGCTAGTATTTAGCCCATTAACTTTGTGCTAGCTATATGAAAGATCTGTCAATTAGACCCTCTTGTTACTCTTCCCTCACAGATCTTTAAACGGCTTGAAGAACGTGATCAATTCTTCTTTGAGTTTCGTGCAAATCTTATTTCCCTTACCCTTTCAAGTGAAATATTGTAAACTAATATTACACCACAAAATTCACATCTTTTTCTCCTCCCAATTTAAAAAAGAACACAAGTATCTTAAATCTCACCTTCTCCCATAACCTTTGATCCCCTTACGATCAAGAACCCATATATCTCTGTTTTAAATACAATGTGACTAGGTCTCTGCAGCCTTCTGTGGCAATGAGTTCCAAAGATTCACCACTCTGCCTGAATAAATTCCTCCCTGTCTCAGTTCTGAAGGGCTGTGTCCTCAGGGGTCTCCTGCTAGTGGAAACATCTTCTCCACATCCACTTTATCCAAGCCTCTCGATATTCTGTCAGCTTCAATGAGAGACCCCTTCATCCTTCTAAACTCCATCAAGTACTGTCCCAGAGTCCTCAACCACTCCTTATGTAACCCGGGGATCATTGTTGTAAATGTCCTCTGGATCCCCTCCATTACCAGCATATCCTTCCTTAGATACGGCATAAACTCCCCATGATGAAACCATACCGATTCAGCCTTATTTTACGATGCACTTTCATGTATTCCAAATCTCATCCTTAATGATGGACTGTAAAATCTTAGCAACAACACAGGTCAGGCTAACTGTCTTCCATCTCTTTTTTGAGCAAGGGTGTTAACGTTAGCCATTTTCAGTCCTCTAGGATCCTCCCTGACTCCAGTGATTCCTGGAAGATCACTGCCAATGCCTGTACAGTCTCCTTAACTGTCACCCTCAGAACTCTGGGGTGTAGCCATCAGTTCTGGGTGATTTATCCACCTTCAGACCTTGCAGCTTCAGCAGCACCTTCTTAGTGATGGCCACTACACTCACCACGGGCCCTGACTCTCTGGAAGTATGCTGATGGTGTCTTCCATCATAAAGACTAAATCAAAGTACACCATTTCTTTGTTCTCCATTACTACTCTAACTTTGTTTTCCAGTGGTCCAATGTCCATTCTTGCCTCGCCTCAGAATAAATGTATCTTTTTCCAATTGGCAGGCAGCGACTAGTGAGGTACTGCAGGAATCGATGCTTGGACTTCAGCTATTCATAATATAATTTAGATGTGGGAACTAAATGTAAAATCTTTAAGTCTGCAGATGACACAAAGCTGGTTGGGAGAGTGAACTGTGAGGAGACCACGTAGCTGCTTCAATGTGATTTGGACTGTGGTGGGCAAGTACATGGCAGATGAAGTATTATGTAGATGAATGTGAGGTTATTCACTTGGGGAGCAAAATCAGGAAGGCAGGTTACTATGAGTGGCAAAAGATTGAAAAAAGGAGAGGTGCAGAGAGACCTATGTGTCCTCGTACACCCGTTACTAGGTGAAGAAGCAAATGGTATATTGGCTTTCATAGCGAGAGGATTCAAGTACAAGAGTGGGGATGTCTTGTTACAATTGTATGAGGCATTAATGAGACCACACCTAGGGTATTGTGTGCTGTTTGGGTCCTCTTATCTGAGGAAGGATGTCCTCACTATGGAGTAAATGCAGCAAAAGTTTACCAACCTGAATTCTGGGTTGCAGGACTGATGTGTGACGAGAAGCTGAGTCGGTTTGGATGGGATGGCTCGGTGATTCAGTGGTTAGTACTGCTGCTTTATAGCACCAGGGACACTCATTCAATTCCAGCATTACACAGAGAGTGTGTTCAATGTAATATAAACAGAGCTACTGTTCTTTGTAATATAGACACTGACTGCAATTTTCTGTAATTTCGACAGAGACTGCTGGTCTCTGTAACAGCAATTGATTTTCTGAGTCTGCATGGGTTTCTGCAGGGTGCTCTGCTTTCCTCCAATAGTCCAAAGTTGTGCAGTTTAGGTGGGTTGGCTGTGGTAAATTGTCTGTAGTGACTCGGGTTGTGCAGGCGAGGTGGATTAACCATGGTGAATGCAGGGTTAGGGGGATAGGGTAGGGGTCTGCGTGGGGTGCTCTTCTGAGGGTTGGTGCAGTCTCGATAGGAAGAATGACCTCTTCCCACGCTAAGTGTTTAGCCTATCGAATTTTCTGCCACAGGTAGTTGTTGAGATCAAAATATTTTTGAGGAGGAGTTGGGGCTAAAGAGGCAAAAAAGCATGGGAAAGAAGGAACAGAGCATAGAGTTGGATGATTAGCCACGATCATATGGGCAGAGCAGACACCTAGGGCTGAATGGCCTATCTGTGCTCCTATTTTCTGTGTTTTATGAGGTGCTGTGCCCTGGTGCTGAGTAAGTGAGATCGTTAACCTGGGGAGAATGCGTGAGGTGACCGTGCTTCCACATTTGGCAAAGGCTGTCTGTGTATTTTTGTCTTAATTTCATGCATCAAATTATCTGTCATATAGCATTACAAATAAAATTGTGCTGCTCCCCTTTTCAATGTTGTCTATTGTTGTATATCTGTGCTAAGAGAAAGTAAACCTTTTGTTTATTCTTACATTTCGGAAGTGGGCAGCTTTGTTCAGTTGATATAGCTGTCATCTTGGGTCACCAAGTGAAGCCCTACTCAAAGTAATTTACATTTCTACTTCGTGTCACTGTTCTGGTGGGATAGGAGGTATAGGAGTTATTTTAATCTCATGGCCAGCATCGACTAGATGCTTGTTAAAGGAATACTCATCTCAGGCTGAGAAACAAGGCTATGCAATTGGCTGTCATGTTTATCTGCATGAGAGGTAGTTTGACTCCAGAGTGTTTGCCTGTTCCAGAAGGGGATGTTAAATACTTACTTGTTCTCCATTGGCTGACCAGGAATTGTAAAGTGAATTGAAAGCACATTGCTTTCATACCCCAGGGTGAATTGGATGATAAGTGATTGTGTAAGTTGCCATATTCTTATGAAAAAGAAGGTTGTGTGATGAAATTGCTATTTTGGGGTTTCTTATGGAAATGTAAATGAACTTGTTTCATTGTTAGCTGAGTAATTTGAGATGTGCCACAGAATGTACCTGATTGGAGTGTTTGGAGTTTTTTTTACCCCATGATTGGCGAAGCCTGTTATACACGAATTCTATGATTGTCAATATGAAATCATGTGACTTACTAAGATAATAGGTGACCTAGATGAACCCTGGTAGTTTCTTGTCCAGCAGTCCCTATGTATAACTATCTGGATCTCACTCTAGTGGGCAGTTTTGCTAGCACTGCTTCTATGTCATCTGTCTACGCTATTACATTTTGTAGTGGTTCGTGACTAAATACTCCCTAAGCATTAAAAACAACTATAAAAATAGCATTGTAATGAAATGTCCCAAGACACTTCAAAGGAGTATTATTAAATGCTTGAGAAGACAAATAAATTAGGAAACTATTCTTGTAAATAATTTGTGGAATAGGAGACTCATCAGGAATGACTGTGATTATGTTACTTCTTGGTGCTGTTTGGGGAGGAAATTCAAGGATCTTGACTCAAAATGAATATCAATATATTTCTAAATCAAAATGATACAAGATTTGGAGGTGATGGTCTCTTTCACCTGCTTCCCATGGGGTTTTAGAAGATGTTGTAGAAGCAACCGTTGTCAGTGACTGCAGTGCATCTTGTAAATAGGAAGGTGTTGGCGTTGCGGTAATGACACTAGACTAATAAACCAGAGACCCAGACTAAAACCCTGGGGCTAAGTGTTTCCAACAGCAGCTGGTGCAATTTAAATTAATTATAAGCTGAAAGCTAGTCTTAATAATGTGTCACAATGAAAAGTCTATCCGGTACATTAAAGATCTTCGGGATGCAAAGCCCACGTGTCACTCCAAATCTATTGCACAGTGGCTGACTATTAATTGTAATGCCTGAAGAAGCTATGCATTTGACCAAACTGCAATAAAGGTTGAAAAGGAATAAAATAGGAAAATCGCCTATCCTTTTAAGATCTGGTCTACATCAGACTCATAGGAATCCCTCGAATGTGGTGCAGGAAAAGCACAGCAGGTCAAGCAGCATCCAAGGAGCAGAAGAATCAACATTTTGGGCATAAGGCCCGTCATCAGGAATAACTCTAATCTCCAGCATCTATACTCCTCACTTTCTCCTCATAGCAAGCCCTAGAGAATTTTACGACACCCAGTGACATCATGGCCATCTGTGGCTTAATTTCATACACCTGCCTTTGGCTCATATCCTATAATAACTTTTGCCTAAAAAAAAGTATATATCTTAGATTTAAAGTAAACAATTGATCCAACATCCATAGCCATTTACGCGCACAAGCGTTTCCCAACATCTCTCCTGAAAGGTCTGGCCATAATTCTCGGATTATGCCCCTACATCTAGAATCTCCAACCGATAGAAATAGTTCATCTACCCAGTTTTGTTTCCTATTAACATCTTGACGACTGATCAGATCACACCTCTTTATAAATTCAAAGAGAAACAAACCCAATTTGTACAATCTCTCCTCATAAACCTGAAGTGCAAGTATCATACTTGTAAACCTGCTTTGTAGCCCGTTCAAGATCAAAAAACCTTCCTCAAGTTTGGTGCCCTGATCTGCTCTCAGTCCTCTAGATATACTGGCCAGCATTCCATCCAGCTTTCTTAATTATTTTCTGCACCTGTTGGTGACATTTTAAAGATCTCCATACCTGAATTCCCACGTCCCCTGGACATCCAATATATTTAACTTCGTACCATCTAGAAAGTACCCTCATCTATATTTTTCGGTCCAAAATGGATAACATAACACTTGCTTATGTTGAATTCCATTTGCCGCAATTTTGCCTATTCACTTAGTCTATCAGTATCCCTTCCTAAATTTAATGCTATACCTACCCATAATCACTACTTTGTTTCCTGCCACTCAATCAATTTCACTGCCACTGTCTCAATTCTGTGGGCTTCTACCTTAGTTAACAATCTGTTATGTGGGATTTTATCATTGCAAATGCGATGCCTAGCTGTTGAAGCTACAGTGCAAAGCTATTTCCATGGCAATCAGCAGACGTTCAGTGATCTCATTAACATCAGATCAAATTTCTACAGTTCTACCACATCCATGAGTACTAGTAGACAATTAAATATTGAAAGTGGAGGCTCCACAAATAATAACCCTGTCGTTAGTGCTAAGGGAGCCAAGATGTCAGAAATTAGATTAGACTTGAAATAGCATAGACAGCAAGTTCTGACTGATCTGGTTGGTTTAATGTCAGTAAAAGACCAGATGAAATGTACCCCAGGCTGTTGAGTGAAGGAAGGTAGGAAATAGCAACGGTGCTGGCAATAATTTCCAACTCCCCTCTGGCCAAAGGTGAGGTGCCAGAGGACTGGAGGTAGCCAGTTATTCAAGAAGGGAGCAAGGCATAAATCAGGAACTACTGTCAAGAACGCTAACCTTGATGATGGGAAAACTATTGAGGCAATTCTAAGAGACACTTGCTCTGCACTTGGAGAGGCAGGCATTAATCAAGAACCACCTGATGAAGGAGCAGTCCTCCGAAAGGTAGTGTTTCCAATTAAACCTGTTGGACTATAACCTGGTGTTGTGTGATTTTTAACTTTGTACGCCCAACTCCAACACCGGCATCTCCAAATCTGGATTTAAGGGGAGGTCATGTTGGCCAATTTGATTGGATTTTTTCAACGCAATAACCAGGTATGTGGATAAGGGCAGTTCATTTGACATAGTCTACTTCGACTTCAGCAAGACTTTTGACAAGGTCCCACTGGGAAGACTGATAGTGAAGATAAGAGCCCATGGCATCCAGGGAAACTTGACAAATTGGATCCAGCATTGGCTGAATAGCGGAGAGTGATGATCCAGGGATGTTTTTGTCACTGGAAGCCTGTGTCCAGTGGTATCCTGTATACAAGGGGCACTCTGCACAATGATGACATGCTCATTTACTACTATGTGTGCATGGCCTGCTTGATTCCATTTGCCATTTCACACACTCTTGCCTCGATCCCAATACATCCTATCTGAGAGAATTAGGTTAGAGCTTAAAATCCCTGTGTTCTTAATCATCCCGGCAATGTTTTTCTACAACCTCTACCGTCGGGGAAAAGGTACAGAAGCCTGAACACATGCATCAGCCGGTTTCGAAACAACAGTTTCTACACTACTGTTGTTAGAATACTGAATCGACTCACAGACTCTTAGCATTTGCCTCTACCTATGTTTTTGCCACTTATTATTTACTTAGCTATGCTATTTAACTCTATGATCTGCCTGTATTGCTTGCAGGGCAAAGCTTTTCACTGTGCCTTGGTACACGTGACAATAAATTCAATTCGATCCACCACCACCTCCAGACAGACTATGCTGGTGACTATAATCATAATGCTGTCATGAATTACTCCCTCAAATGTTTTTTTTTGTTAAGTTTGTCTCTGGTTTGAGTTGTAAATTCACAAAAAAAAAATTTTTATTACAGAATGAAGAAAAGGCAGAAAAGGCAGTTGAGGGGAGGTAAGCATGTTTTCATATTGATTCAGCTACAAACAGGTGCAAGACTTCAAAGATTTCATAAACTGACTGTCTTAAATGACCTACCCCTTATTTTATGTTTGAGGTGAGGAGGAACATCTTCACTCAGAGTGGTGAATCTTTGATTTTCTGTATTTTGGAGAGCTGTGGCAGTTCAATAAGTGAATATATTTGTGACAGAAATTGATAGATTTCTGGAGAATAATAACATCGAGGAACATAATGCAGTAAAGTGGAATTGAAATGGATGATTAGCCTTGGTCTACACCTGTTTCTAAGATAGCTGTATTTCTCTATCCCCATCATTGATTCTTGTTCATTGAGTTGACAATTCTGCCCCACAGTCCAAGTTAGACTCTGACCTGTGAGGTTCTTTAGGTACTTACCGAGACAGTGCGTCAGCAGTTTGTCAGCATCCTGACCTGTCTGATGCCCAAACAGGCACTTGCCACAGCAAGGCTCACTGGACAAATATGAGTTTTGCTTTCTGCTCCCTCTAGGGGTGCTCTCTTAAATTATAACCATTCCAGAACCCATTGTCAAGGTAAGCCTTCCTGGCTGAGGATGGTAAAGGCAATTAAGATTCCTTTTGATGTTTGGTTGGTTTTGATGTTTGTTTTGCTGCATCCATTTTAATTCACTATTCAAATATTAATCTTATTGTGAGCCATAACCTTGGGATTTTTTTCCCCCATTGAGTTGCTAAATCACATTGACGTATTTTCTTCCAGTTTCATAGTTTTGAGTGTGACCCACTGTTCCAGATTGGCAAACGATGTTGTGAGAGCAACTTCCAGATTGTGAAAGGGCAGTGGATGATCTGCTCCTCCAGTCCAAGCGAATATTTATAAGTGATTTTGTTTTTCAGTTGTAATAACACCAATGTGCCTGAACCAATGGAGACAGAAACATCTGGATCTGCAGAATCTAAAGATATTGAAATGACTGAAATTAATCATGAGAAAGCTGGGAAGACTCCAAGTGACCAAGCTACATCAGATTCAGTAAATCTAACTCTGGGGGTGACACCTGCAGAGATAACAACAAATACAACAACAGAGACACCTGTACAGAACCTTGTCACTGCAACTGTCAGTGAATCAGCTGCCGCTCTTAAACCTTCTGTGATCACTGCGAATGTGGCTAGTGCACCACTCACCACTAAATCTCCAAACCCTGGTGCTACTGAGATGCCTGCAGATACACCTATAAAGCCTGTGGCCTCGAATTCAGCTGGTGCTAAACCACATCTGGCCAGCAGAAATGCACCATCCAAACCTGCTACTCCCAGTGCAACTGCTAAACCACTTTGTAAACCTGCAGCTGCTATAGGCACTACTACCAAGCCTGCAGTGTCTGCTGTGAATGCACCTGCCAAGCCAGCACCTACTTCTGGTGCAATCCCTTTGAATGTGGCAACTAAGCCGGTCATTTCCAGCTCGGTTACCAAACCGGACCAGACTGCATCCAGTGTAGTGACCAAACCTTCTCAGGCCACAGACAGTGCGACTGCCAAGTCCACTGCAGTCGGGGTGAATGCTGCCTCTAAACCTGCACCAACTCCCACCAGCAAACCAGGCCAATCACCTGCGCAAGTAGTCTCTAAACCTATGCCAGTTACCAGTAATACCATCCCTAAGCCCATTGCTGCTAATGCTTCTGCCAGTGTAGTAACAAAACCAGCATCAACCCCTAGTGATTTAGCAAGTAGCCCTAGCAACTTGAGTGGAACAACTCCAACCATGGTACCCACTGCCAGTTCGCCAGGTATACAGACAGCTGCAAACCCTCCTGCAGACATGCCTGTTGGTGAGGCCACTGCTTCTCCAACGACCGAGAGACCTGTCACTCCAGCTGCCTCATCACCACCCAAAACCTCAGCTTCTTCCCCCACTACTACCAAAACTGCACCCCCAAAGTCTGTAGTGGCAAAACCAGGAAGCAGAGAGAGCAGTGCCTCAAAATTTAATGGGAAGAAAGTTATTCCTGCTAAAAAGGAGCATTTGGCAAAGGAACCTAGCAAATCCAGTACACCAGCTCGAGGTCGAAGTTCCTCCAGAGATCGTTCCAACAGAGAGGGAAGTGGCAGGAGTACCTCATTACATCAGAGGGAGAAGGAATCCAGGGCTGATCGCAGACATATCTCTGTGCATCCACGGGACAAGGATCATAAATCATCATCTAGGAGCAAGGTAAATGTTTGAAGTGATAAGTTTTCAGGGTGTTGATTATGTATATGTAATTTCCCCTCAAAGGCAGATCTTGTCCTTTTGTTGTTGGCTGTATGACTGACAGAGAAACAGCTTATTAGTCAAATATCTCCATACTATGATCATTACTGAAATGCAACTGCACTGTTAACCACCTGGGTTTCTCTCTGCTGTCCTTTCCCCATTCAGGTGTCACAGCTCATTGCTTTGCTTCTGACACTGTTGGTTCTCCTGTTTCTCCTCTCCATATGTATTTTTTATACTGAGCATAGACTAAGAGTGTGGCTGTGATTTCTTGGTAGAATTTAAAATTTATGGCTCATAAAATTTTATTAAACAAAAAAGGTGGTAATTAGTTATGTGTGTGAGAGAGAGAGAAAACATGAGTGTTGTAATAAAGACAAGATTTTGACTGGTAAGGTATGTTTAAGTGATGCCTACCTGAGATTTGTTTTGGGGTTTCAGTTTTTTAATACATTGAGCAATGTCTTGAGTGAAGGATTTGAGTTGTACATAGAGGTGTGTAGGTGACAGTATGCCATGAGCTGTGGTGAGTAGTGCAGTTGAGAGCGTAAAGCTGAAAAGAGACATTGACAGATTAAATGTGACAGGTGGAGGTCAGTGTGAGATAATGTGAAGCCATCTACTGTAGATCTGAGAAAGTCATCAGAATGCTAGTCTGCCATTGTGGTTAACTATCTAATTTGATCTTTCTCAACTTGTATGTAACTTTTCATATCATATTCCTCAAATATCTCCAAGGATCTATCCTTGGCCCCTCTCATTTCTTACCTACTTGTTGCGTTTAGATGACATCAGTTTTCACCTGTTTGCTAATGACACCCAGCTCTACTTAACTATCTATCTTGACCCCCACATGGTCAAAATTGTCAATCCGCTAATCCAATCTCTGATTCTGGAATACAAATATTTAATTTACAAATATTTGTAATCCAGAATTACAAATATTAGGAAGACACCTTTGCTATTTGTCTCCAGTTATTGCCACAAACTCCATCCTCTATGTCCCCACCAACCTCTTTCCTGGCCACTGTATGACATGGAATCAGCTTTTTGTGCTCTTGGTGTTTCACTTTACCCCAAGGTAAGTAACCAACCAAGCATCATGCCATCAATAAGAGTGCTACTTGCCAATTTTACTCTACGCTCACCTCATGTGGTTTAACAGTCATCCATGCCTTTCTGACCTCTAGACTTAACCACTGCAAAGTATTCATGCTGACCTAAGCTTTCACTCTCCGTAAACAAAAGTCGTCCTGTTATGGACCAGGCCAGACCCTTTCAAAATATTTTAAGGTGGTAACCTAGACCCTAACTTTTCCTTGTGCTAAATGTGAAGTGGATGTTCCAGGCGTGATGCACCTGGTCAAATCACTTGCTTTAAGCAAAACAGAATTTATTTAAACACTACAGTTGAAACATGAACAAAGGAAAGCAGAATTTAGAGTAATTTAACCGACCTGATAAAGCAACTTAACCAATTATCTGTTCCGATACAGTAGCATCCCATAAAAACACGGCTTGCCAAAAGGTAAATTCAAAAACAGATTCTTACAGATAGGAAGGAACAACATCCAGAGAAGTATTTCAGAGAGGGTCAGAGGAATCCTTTACTGGAGCTTGCAACTCTTCTGGACTGTCACATCTTGTGACTGATACAGCTTTAAAAAAACTAAAAAAAGACCTGAACTGGGAGAGCTGTTATTAAACTCCTTAGCACCTCTGCCTTTACAATCTCTCCTCAAATAAAAAACACAAAGGGCAAAATCACCTTGTTAAAGTGACAGTTTCATCACAGTCCTTACTCAGGCTGAGTGCTGTTAATGCATCATCCAATGTTCAGCCCATATTCGCTTCCGGTCCAGCAAAAATTCAGGTTTTAAAGTTTTCAACTTTGTCATTTGAATTGATTTATTATTGTCACATGAGCCAACTACAGAGAAAAGTCATCCTTGGTTTGCCTTCCTCCAACCTTCAGACAAGTACTACCTCTAAAACTTGAGATTGTATGGCTGTTTTTCCTTTACATAGCTTTGTGTGATATATGTGCCTGGTATTTAACTGGAGCAAGAGCAGCAAAGTCTAGGCAGCTACATAACCTCACATTAATGCAATCTATAACCATCCTAGATGCTGCTTGCTTTTAATTTGGAAGTTGTACCTTCAGCTGCCAGGGCAATAAAAACTCAGCAATTCCCTCCTAAAACCCCTCTACCACTCTTCATTAAAACGTTATTTAAAACATATCTCTCTAACCAGTTCTTTGGGTCGCCTGCCCTGATAAGTCCTTGCTTTGTCAGTGTTAAAAGTGATATTTTACTAGAAGCACCTATCATGTGATTTGTGCATGTCACGCATTCTCAGCTTGTTCCATCAAGTGCAGAGCACATATACAGGCCATGCAGCCTGGGAGGTCCATTCTGGTGTTAATGTTTGACACAAATCTCCTCTCACTCTTCATCATGTCGTCCTGTCAGCATATTAATCTCTAGCCTCTTCCTTAGTGATTATCCAGCTTCCCCCAAAATGCATCATGCCACCACATCAGTCATTTCTTGTGTAACGTTACACTGCTTTGCTGCTCTTGGGTAAAGACAATTATTCTGAGTTTCTTATGTAACATATTACATTATGAATTGTGGGTTTTTTTTGGATTAGATTACTCAGTGTGGAAACAGGCCTTTCGGCCCAACAAGTCCATATCGACCCTCCGAACAGTAACCCACCCAGACCCATTCAACTAACACTATGGGCGATTTAGATTAGATTAGATTAGATTTAGATTAGATTACATTACAGTGTGGAAACAGGCCCTTCGGCCCAACAAGTCCACACCGACCCGCCGAAGCGCAACCCACCCATACCCCTACATTTACCCCTGCACCTAACACTACAGGCAATTTAGTGTGGCCAATTCACCTAACCTGCACATTTTTGGAGTGTGGGAGGAAACCGGAGCACCCGGAGGAAACACACGCAGACACGGGGAGAATGTGCAAACTCCACACAGAGAGTCGCCTGAGGCGGGAATTGAACCCAGGTCTCTGGCGCTGTGAGGCAGCAGTGCTAACCACTGTGCCACCGTGCCGCCCACAATTAGCATGGCCAATTCACCTAACCTGCACATTTTTGGACTGTGGGAGGAAACTGGAGCACCTGGAGGACTTTGCACTCTTACGACAAATCATACCTCAGTCCTCTGCACTAGCTTGTTCAGATTTTTCTTACGTGTATAACTGCCTATAATGGCATCATCTTTTGTGAACCTGTTTGTACCTTCTCCATTCTCTCTATCCTTTCAAAGATTTGTAGACCACAAACATTCACAGTACTCTGCATGGTCTAACCAAGTTTCAATGCATACTTCTCTGCTTTGTACTCCTCTGAAACAAGACTCTGATGCTTTTATTATAGTCTTGCAAACTTTTGTTGCTACTTGTCGTGATTTAGCTACTTGCACTTCTGTCCAATTTGGATATATTTTCATTACACAAAAAAGAAATGTTGAAACTGTGCATCTTTTCTGTAAGTTTGTTCATTTCCATGTAGTTTGCCACAGTATCCCTCAGTATTAATGAACCTCAGAACGTGGTTTATTCAATTTTGAATTGTAGTTGAGAATCCAGAATAGAAATGGTTTATGCACAGCAGTGATCCCAAAACACCATTTCTTGTGGAACCTCCCGCCATTTGTCTTTAACTTGCTTTTAACATCGGCATCTTAATTCATAGTTAGCTCCAAACCCATTGCACAGTCTGTCCCAATACCAGGTACTGGGACAATATGTTGCCTGCCATATCACATCTGCACTAGTCTGCTCCCTTTCAGCACATCACTGGCCCCTCTCTCATGCACTTTTCTTGTCAGCATGTCGCTCCCCTTTCTCTCGCCCTCCAGGTCTCTCTCTCTCTCTCTCTCTCTCTCTCTAACTCTCCCCTTCTCCCTTTC
>NC_057710.1:3250329-3262901 GCF_004010195.1 Chiloscyllium plagiosum
CTCTTTTCCCTGCACCTTATCACATCTCTCCCTTTTTCACTTCTCTTTCCCCCTCTCTTCACCTGTTTGTTCCCCTTCTTTCTGCCTTGCTCTGTAGTGCTCGCGCTCTCATCTCTGCACTTCCAACTCCCACCCCCCTTTCTTTCCCTGTCACTCTGTCTGTGTCTGTCTTCCAGCTTTTACTCTGTTTCGTTCCCTCCCTCCCTGGCTGTGAGTACCTGTGACAGTCCCTATTTTTCTATTCCCTGTTTTTTGCCCCCCAGCTGATTTTCCTCAATCTCTCTCTCTCTCTCTCTCTCTCTCCTTTTGCAGTCATTGTCAGAACATGTTGATGGAAGCTCGCAGGACAGGGAGTAGTTTGAAGATCATCTTTAAAAAAAAAGATAAACTTCTCATGTTTTTCAGACTACTTCTGAGAGAAGCATTAAAGATCGCAAGACTAGCAGCAAAATTCCAAAGAAAGAAGCGGTGATTTTCTCTCTCAGCTTCTCACTCTGCTCTTGCTCTATCCTAACTTTCCATTCTTATCTTTGACCATATGCCTCAGCCACACTGCCTTCAGTTTCATGCCTTCCCTCATCTCCCATCCCCACCATTTCCCATTTGTTCTCTCCTCTACTGTCATCCTCGTGGCTCGTTGCCCCCCAAATCTCTTGACTTTTTCCTATTACCTTCTCTCTATCTCTGGTTAGTGCTGCTTTGATTCTCTCCTTATGCTCATTTTGGACCTGCTCTCTTTCCTTGCTACTCACCCTGCTGCTTCCTTCTATTCTCCTCCTCATCAGATCTCCTCAACCCTGCTCTTCAAATCTTGTCTTATGGTTCTCAGTCGTCATTTTTCATCTTTTCCCAAGTAGAAGTTATTCACATTTGAACTTTGGCCAAGACAGAATGTGGTGGAGGGTTGTTTTGTGAACTGGAAGCCTGTGACCAGCGGTGTTTCACAGGAATCTGTACTGCATCTGCTTTTGTTTGTCATTTATGAGAGTGATTTGGGTGAGAATATGAGGCATGGTTAGTAAGTTTATGGATGACACCAAAATGGATAATATAGTAGACCGTGAAGAAAGTTATCTAAGATTACAAGAAGACCTTGATAATTGGGTCAATGGCCTGAGGAGTGGCAGATGGAATTTAATTTGGATAAATGCGAGGTATTGCATATTGATTAAACAAGCATGACTTGTACAGGTAAGCCCTGGGTAATGTTAAAGGACAGAGATCTAGGGGTTCGGGTACATAATTCTTTGAAATTTGCATCACGGGTAGACAGCGTGGTTAAGAAGGTGTTCAGCATACTTGCCTTGATTTCTCAGACCTTTAGAAGTTGGACGTTGTATTGAGGTTGTACAGAGAGTTGATGAGACCTCTTTTTCAGTACTATGCGCTGATCTGGTCGCCCTGCTGTAGATAGGACATTATTAAATTGGAGAGGGTTCAGAAAAGTTATTTTGAATTCGTTTGTGGATTGTGGACTTTGCTGGCTGACCAGCATTTATTGCCCATGCATACCTGCCCTTGAGAAGGTGGTGGTGAGCTGTTGCCTGAACCACTGCAGTTCACCTGTTCTGGGTTGAGCCACAACGCTATCACCCAAGGGTTTCCAGAATATTGACCCAGTGACAGTGATTGACACAAGTCAGGATAGTGAGTGGTTTGGTGGGGAACTTGCAGGGGGGGTGGTGTTTCTGTGTATCTACTGCGCTTGTCCTTCTAGATGGAAGGTGCTATCTGAAGATCTTTGGTGAATTTCTGAACTGCACACTGCTGCAATTGAGAGTCTGTAGTGGAGGGGGTCGATGTTTTTGGATGTAGTGCCAATCACATGGGCTGCTTTGTCCTGGATAGCTTCAAACTTGAGTGTTGTTGGAGCTGCACCTAGGCAAGTGGGAGGTATTGCATTACAGTCCGACTTGTGTCGTGTAGATGGTGGACAAGCTTAGGAGAGTCAGGAAGTGACCTGCTCTTGTGGCTACTGTGTTTATGTGGCAAGTCAATTGAGTTTCTGGTCAATGGTAACCCACAGGATTCAGTGAGGGATTCAATGTTGATAACAGCATTGATGTCAAGGGGTCGTGATTAGATTGTGTCTCATTGGTGATGGTCCAAGCCTGGCATTTGTGTGGCACGAATGTTACTTGCTACTTGTCAGCCCAAGCCTGGGCATTGTTCAGATCTTGTTGCATTTAAACGTGGACTGCTTCAGTATCTGAGAAATTTACCAGGATGTTCCCAGGAATGGAGGGTTTGAGTTATGAAAACAGGCTGGGACCTTTTCCACTGGAGAATAGGAGGTTGAGATGTGACTTTATAAGGGATTATAAAATCATGAAAGGCATAGATAGCTGAATTGCAAGGGTCTTTTTCCCTTGGCTGGGGGAGTTCGAAATCTAGAAGTTCATTCCACACATGAACCACTTTGTGTAAAAACATTTCCGGATGTCTTTTTTTAAATCTTTCTTCTCTCACTTTAAAAAATATGTCCCCCCTAGTCTTGAAATTCCCCACCCTAAGGAAAAGACATCTACTGTTCATCTTATCTATATCCCTCATGATTTTATAAACCTCTATATAGTTCAGTTGCCAAATATTCACTTGTGGCATATGTGAAATGGCGTGCATTTCTAAAGAGCCCAGACACACACAATGTGGCCGATTAGGAGTAGTGCATCAGTTTTTCATTTTTGAATAGCTATAAGACTTATAAGAAAGGGTTGGGATAAGCCCATAATCCTGAAGGACTGTGGGGTTGGGGAAATGAAAAGAAATTGAGGTCAGAGATGTGGAAGGGCATGACACAAATGCAATAGAAATGCAGGCAGGAACTGGACAGCGGATGGCTAAGTATGTACTGGGCAATGTAAGAACTCTTAAACTTAAGAAGCAAGAAATTATGACATAGGAAGAAATTATTCGGGTTCCTGTGAATGCATACATCGGTGACTGTCACTGGGAGGGACTGTAATAGACAATAAGTATAGGTCATTCACATTTGAAAGGGAAGGCATACAGTACTATGGTAGGGAGCGAGTAGAGCAAGAGGTTTAAGAAAAAGTTAATGTAGTTACATGAAGAGTAAGGAGGTAGAGAGACAAATAGAGATATCATGATGTGGTGCAGCATTAAGCACTGCTTTTCGTCATTTATGTAAATAATTTGGATGTGAATATAGGAAGTATAGTTAGTAAGTTTGCATTGACCCCAAAATTGGAGGTATAGTGGACAGCAAAGAAGGTTACCTCAGAATACGATAGGATCTTGATCAGGTGAGCCAATGGGCCGAGGAATGGCAGATGAAATTTAATTTAGATAAATGTGATTTGCTGCATTTTATAAAGGCAGATCCAGGCAAGTAAGATCCTGGGGAGTGTTGCTGAACAAAGAGACTTTGGAGTGCAGGTTTATAGTTCCTTGAAATTGGAATCAATGGAGTCACAGATATTTAGGATACTGAAGAAGGTATTTGGTATGTTTGCCTTTATTGGTCAGTGCATTGAGTATAGGAGTTGGAGGGTCATGTTGCGCCTGTACAGGACATTGGTTAGATCACTTTTGGAGTACTGCATGCAATTCTGGACTCCCGACTGCCGGAAGGATGTTGTAAAACTTTAAAAAGTTCAAAAAATATTTACAAGGATGTTGCCAGGTTGGAGGGTTTGAGCTTTTGGGAGCGGCTGAATCGACTGGGGCTATTTTCCATGGATTATCGGAGGCTAATGGGTGACTTTATAGAGGTTTATAAAATCATGAGGGGCGTGGATAGGGTAAGCAGACAAGGCTTTTTCCCTAGATGGAGGAGTCCAAAACTAGAGAGCATAGGTTTAAGGTGAGAAGGGGAAGGTTTAAAAGGGACTTAAGAGGTGACTTTTTCACGCAGAGAGTGGAATGAGCTGCCAGAGGAAGTGGTGAATTTAAAAGGCATCTTAATGGCTATATGCATAGGAACATGGGGAGGCCATGGCCTAGTGGTGTTATCCAGAGACCCAGACACCGTTCCAGGGATCCAAGTTTGAATCCCACCGTGGCAGATGGTGGAAATTGAAATCAATAAAAAATGATTCTGGAATGAACAGTTTAATGGTGACCATGAATCCATTGTCGGTTGTTGGAAAAACCCATCTGGTTTAGTAATGTCCTTTAAGGAAGGAAATCTGCCGTCCTTACCTGGTCTGGCCTACATGTGACTCCAGACCCACAGCAATGTGGTTGACTCTCAACTGTTCTCTGGACAATTAGGGGTGAGCAATGAATTCTGGGCCTAGCCAGCGATGCCCTCATCCTATGAATGAATTAAAAAATGAGGAAGGGTTCAAAGGGACATGGGCCAAATGCTGGCAAATGGGATTAAATTTATTTAATCTAGTTGGTATGGACAAGTTGGACCGAAGAGTCTGTTTCCAAGCCGTACATCTCTATGACTCTATAATTTTGGCATCTCTTCCTTTAAATGTTTAAAGAAGGTTTTGCTATCCAGCTTGATATTCCTTGCATGTTTATCCTCAAAGTTTATATTCTCCCTTTTTTTCTCTTTGGTCATGTTTTAGTTGTTTTCTTTAAACATTCCCAATCCTCTAGTTTAACACTAATCTTTGCTGCATTGTTTGTTTTATCTTTCAATTTCCTGATTAACCATGGTTGACATCCCTTTCCTAGAATCCTCCTTTCCACTGCAGTATATCTTTACTCTGAGCAATGAACTATCTTCTTAAACATCTGCCATTGATCTTCAACTACCTTTGCTGCTAAACTCTTCTCCTAATCCACTCCAGAAAGCTACTCACTTGAATTCTAACCACTTTTTAAACTCCTACATAGGCATGCAGACAAGCAAAGAAACATAAATGTGGAGTATCATGGTGCAACTTCAGTAGTTTGCAGGATTCAACGAGGAGTCATTTTTTTTCTTTTTCCAAGCCCTTCTGGCCTTTGATCATCATCTTTCACAAAGCCATACAACTCAGAAGTAGACCCTTCCATCTAGCCAGTCCATGTCAAGCAAAATCTCAAACTAAACTAGTCCCATTTGCTTGCGCTTGGCCCATACCCCTTCAAATATTTCTTATTCATGTTCTTATCTAAATGTCTTTAAAATATTGTAACTGTACTTGCATCTGCCACTTCCTCTGGAAGTTCATTCAAAACACGAACCGCTGTCTGTATTAAAAAAAAATGCCCATCATTTTATCAATCTTTCTCCCCTCACCTTAAAAATATGACTGAAGTCCTTCCAGTTCTTTACTAAATGTACTGGATGATTGACACACTGATTCTTCAGTCACTGATTAGAGGAACTAGTTTATAGCACATGAGTGAACATCCTTCAGTTTTAGGTTACTTCATTGCAGAGGCGATCCTATCTATCTGCCCGGGAACCAATCAGAAAGTTGGTATCATGTTGATGTTTCTTGGCCCAAACACCTGGTCCTGAATGAGAAACCAGTCAACAGTCTGTCACTGGGCAAAACCTGCCCTGAACGCAGACCCATTTTGAGTCTCAAATATCTTCCCTGCTCCCCCATTGTCTTTACTAAATTCATTCATGGGGCATGGATCTGGTTGGCTGAACCAGTGTTGACTGCCCATCCCTGGTTGCCCTTGAGAAGGTGGTGGTGAGCTGCATCCTTGCTCTGCTGCAGTCCATGCAACAGTCCAACTCTGACAGTTATTAGTAACTGTTACGTTTTAAAACTACAACATCTACAGTCCTGGTTCAAAGTAATATCTGTTTCCAATTCTGGTCCAACATCCAAATAAGGAAGAATAAAAAGATGTGATCTTTCCACAATCTGGATAATGGAACAAGCAGGAGAGCCAAAGTAGATAGTTTGGTGAGAGGTGGTGGAATGGATGGTGCTACTGGAAGAAAGGGAAGGGAGGAGGCAGGCAGTGGGATAGCTTGAAGAGATGGCAGGTGTGGGAAGGAATGGATAGTTCAGCAGAAAGGGAGTAGCAGGACAGCGCGAGGGTGCAAACATCAGGGAGAGACAGGAGTACAGAATTGGACAAAGGACAGCACAGAGTTGTCTTGAAGTCACAGATGTGTAAAATGGTGAATTATGACTGAAGCACTCTGTTGGTTTGGGGAGGAATGGAGCTGTACAGTTATGCTACTGAAACTGCAAGTAAGTCTATCATGTTAGAAAAGCCTCACCTCGGGGCATCAATGGCTTTATTTTAATGCAAAGGGAGTAGGTGAGGTTCTAATTTTCCTGCTTTTACATGAGAATGACTTGACTGCATTCCTTGTTGTACCTTTTTCCTGATCTCATGCTCAAAACTGAGAGTTGTACTGGATTATGTTCCATTCTGATGCTTTCAGCACAACTCCCTTCATTTACCTAAACGCCTTCTGAGCAGATTTGCAGTGGCCCTGTTTTATTCTTGCACCAATGGCAGTTGAACAGACCATTTTCTTTTAAACAAGAAGGAAGTTAAAATAGGAAGTTTCAACGAACCAGTGCTAATGTCCTGAATTTTCCTTCTAAGAAATATGTTTTGTTTTTCTATTTGCAAAGGAAAAGGACATCTTTCCCTTTAACCTGGATGAATTTGTAACTGTGGATGAAGTGGGTGAAGATGAAGTGGGTGAAGAGGAAGGCACTTCTGAGGATCAGGTTCCTGAAGGTAAATTTAAAACCAATGCCCAACCTTCAGAAAAGGCTGAGACAGAGGCAGCAATGGACATCAAGGAACAAGAACCAACTCCAGGTAAAGTCATTGTCCTGGATTTCTCACACAGTAACAGTCAACCAGGGAGGCCCAGGAATCAGAATTTACACATTCCACAGAATCTCTGGGTCCATCCAGACAGCACACCTAACACATCCAGGGTTCCAGTCCTGTGTTTGAACTGTGATGGAGGACAATATACAGTATGTAAAGTTGAATATCTTGGTAGTTTATTGAAATATAAACAGAAAATGCTGGAAGTGCATTTGCTAATTCATCAGACAGAAGTATTTCTTCACAGATACTGACAGACCTGCAGAGTATTTTGAAAGTTTAATTTCAGAGTTCCAGTATCTACTGTTATTTTCCTTCAGTATAATTTAAAAGGAATTGGGTAATTTAGTTGGGAGAAGAGAAAAGAAGTTGGAAATCTTGTGTAGTAGTTGGACTGTACCAAATAGCTTCTCCTGTGCTATAAATTCCACAGTGGTGCAACAGATTTGTCTCTCTGAATGTTGAGTTGTATGTTCGTCCATCATAAGGTCAAAAGTGTGGGTGTTCAGCACTGTTCGTATGGTCACTCCTGTCTAAGCCCAGTTTCTATGGAAAGTCTCAAACAATGAATAAAGAATCCAAAGAATAGTAGCTAAATTTACTGATGATACTAAGGTAGGAAAGTAAGTTGAAGTGTGTTCAACACCATTCACAATTCAATGGACTACTTCAGTACCTGTATTCAAATATAGCAAGACCTGGATAATATCTAGGATTGCACTGACAAGTAGCAAGTAACAAATGCGAGAGCATGATCATATCAATATTCAGTGGCCTTAGCATTGCTGGATCTCCCACCATGCATATCCTGGAGATCACCATTGACCAGAATCTGAACTAGACTGGCCATATAAATACTATGGCTTAAAGAGCAGATCAGATGCAAGGAATCCCGCAGCAAGAGCCCTGTCAACCATCTACAAGGTAAAAGTCAGGTGTATATTATAATACTCCCCACACTCAGCAAGCTCAGCACCATCCAAGACAAAGTAGTCTGCTTGATTAGCGCCACATCCACAAATATTCATTCCCTTCTCTTGCAGCATCCGTGCAAAGAAAGCAAAATTAACATTTCAAGTTTGATGACCCTTCATCAGAACTGATAGCTAGGAAAGATTGATACTTATGTTGATGGCAAGGGAGAGGGGTGGGTACGAAAAGAGTGAATCAATAGGTGGAGACGGAACCCAAAGTTAACGTTGTGATTGTTTTACCAGAATACTTCATACTACTGAGTTTGCGATCTCTGTCCATTTAACTAGTGTTTCTGTTCATCCTCCCAAAGTTAACAAGTTCACATTTCCCCATGTATTCCGTCTGCTAAATTATTGTCCACTCATTTAATTAGATTACTTTACATAAATTTACTTTCCTATCAACTTACTTTCCTACCTTAGTGGCATTGGTAAATTTAGCTACCATATTTTGGATCCTTAATTTTTGTTTAAGATTTTCCGTAACATCTGGGCTGAGGCAGGAATGATTGAAACTGGGCTCTACAACACAAAGGATGGTTATTCCAATTTAAGTTAGAGTTAAATCCCAACTCCAAAGGCATTACTAGGGAAGTGTGAAGAATACTTTTTTGAGATATCTGTGATAAGCTTCTGGATGTGGGGAGACTGTAACTGCATTTCCATCCCAGAAAAGAATTAATTGCAGAAATGGTGGAGATAGAGCATAGACCAGGTGGACTGAAAGGCCTCTTCCTGGGTTGTCAACTTGGTCTAACTTTATGCATACGTGTTCACAAGAAACCATGTCTTTGTCCCACAGCAAGTGATACATCGACAACGGTGATGGAGACAACGGATCTGAAATCTAAACCTGCAAGCCAGCCTGAACTCCAAGCCAAGGCCCTTCCCCAAGTCAAGCCCGAGCCTCAGGTCAAGACTGCTGCCCAGGCCAAGGCTGAACCTCAGGCCAAGGCCCTTTCCCAAGCCAAGGCTGAGCCCCTAGCCAAGTCTGCTTCCCAAGCTGAACCTGAAAACCAGCTTCAGACTGAGACAACTGTAAAGGAGGAGCCTATGGAGGCAGAATCGGAGAAAGCTCCAGCACAACCATCTGATACCCCTGCATCGGCACCCAGTAAAGTCCTTCCTCTATCAGACTCCAAACTAGAAGCAGCTGGGACCATTGCTGGCAAGAAGGAAGCAGCACCTTCATCAGGTGGGGATGGTGAACCTTCCTCCAAAACAGTGGGACAACCCAGCAGTCTAACCCCAACTCCTGCATCATCTGTTAGCTCTGGAGGAGACAGCACCAAGTCGACAAGGCTGGAGCAGCGAGCAGGTGAGTGATTTATACTGGGGAATGAACTGTTCAAGCTGAAGCTCCAGATGGAATATAAATTATTGGCAAACTTGCTGATTGGCAGGCAACAGAATGGACAAAATGGCCAGATACTCTAAATGAAACAAAGAACAGTACAGACCTTTGGCCCACCATGTCTGTGCCAACTATGGTGCCATTCTAAACTAATGCCATCTGCTTACACTAGGTCCCTCTATGCTCTGCCTATTCACGTGTCTTGTCCAAATGCCTCTGAAACATTACTATCATCTCTGTCTCTACCACCTTTCCTAGTAGCACATTCCAGGCACCTACCACCCTCTGTGTAAAAGGGAAAGCATGCTTCACACCTCCTTTAAACTTTCCTCCTCTCACCTTTGACATGTCTACAATGACTCTTACCAATTTTTGCAGATGTACCATAGACAGCATCCTATCTGGATGTATTACAGCTTGGTACACCGACTGCTCTGCCCAAGACCACAAGAAACTACAGAGTTATGAACGCAGACTAATTCATCACAAAAAAACATTCTTCCCTCCATTGGCTCACTCTGCACTAACTGCTGCTTTGAGAAAGCAGCCAACGTAATCAAAGACCCCTCACAGCCCAGTTATACTCTCTTGCACCCTCTTCCATCAAGCAGAAGATGCAAAAGTTTGAAAACATGCCAACAGATTCAAGAACACATGCTTCCACACTTATCAGGCTTATGAATGGACCTCTCTTATATTAGAGTTGGTCTTGCTCTGCAACTTCTCTGTGGCTGTAGCACTATATTCTGAATTCTGTTCCATTACTCTGATGTAAGGTATGATTTGTCTGGTTAGCAGACAAAACAATACTTTTCACTGTATCTCAGTATATGTGATGAAATTTATCAAAATCAAACCAGTGTCCCATAGTATTTGACATTTCCACCGTATCTAGGCCTGTCATAATTTTATATGTTTCTATCAAGTCACCTGTCAGCCTCTAACACTCCAGTGAAATCGGTC
This sequence comes from Chiloscyllium plagiosum, assembly GCF_004010195.1. Lineage (NCBI taxonomy): Eukaryota > Metazoa > Chordata > Chondrichthyes > Orectolobiformes > Hemiscylliidae > Chiloscyllium > Chiloscyllium plagiosum. The sequence goes on from NC_057710.1 coordinate 3,260,344, forward strand.
CAAGTTTGTCCAATCTCACCTTATAGCTATTAGACTTCAATCCAGGTCATATCTGGGTAAATCTCTTTTGCACCCTCTCCTTCCGAGAATGTGACCAGAACGCCACAAAAATATGGCCTAACTAAAGTCTTATACAACTAAATATTAGAAAATGACTAGTGTCCCACAAGGACCTATCTTGGGGGCTCAATTATTCATCATATTCTCTAAATGATGCAAAATTCAAAAACCACAGAGATTTAGGATTTCACAGAGAATAAACCATTAGTCTTTTCTGTTGAAGAATAGAATTCAAGTGTCTGTAAGTCATTCTTCAGTTATGCAAAGCCATTATCAGAGTACACTTGGAGAACTTTGCACAGCTCTGGACTCCACACATTAGAAAGGACATTGGCTCCCAAGAATGTACCTGCAGGGAGTTATAATTCCTGGAATTATAGAGTGGTTTAATCTAAGATTATGAAGATGATAGTGGCGTAGTGGTAATATTGACACTGAGCAAAGGCTGTGGGGACTCAGGTTCACATCCCATCATGTCAGCTTATGGAATTTTAATTCATTTAATGAATCTGGAACTTAAAGTTCATCTTATCTCAGTCATTGTGACCATTAAACACTGCTTGATTCCTTGACTGAACCTGCCTCCACCACACTGTCACGCTCTACATTCTAGTTCATAAATGTTTGATGTATCAGTTTTTGCTCATTCTGCCTTTGCTACTTTTGCCAATTGCCTTAAACCTATACACCCTGATTCCAAGTTCTTCAACAAATGGATTTTCCCTACTTATAGAATCATAGAGTCATACAGCATGGAGATCGATCCTTCAGTCCTCCTAGGCCATGTCAAACATGTTCCCAAACTAAACTAGTCCCACCTGCCTGTGCTTCATGTAGTTATCCAAATATCTTTTAAAAGTTGTAACTGTACCTGGATGTGCCACTTTGTCTTGCAGTTCATTCCACACATCAACCACACTATGTTTTAAAAAAAAGTTGTCCCTCATGTCCCTTGTAAACCTTTCTCCTCTCACCTTTAAAAGAATGCCCCCTGGTTTTGCACTCCCACATCCTGGGGAAAAGACCCTTGCCATTCACCTTATCAATGTCTTTCATGATTTTATAAACCTCTGTAAGGTCACCTGTCAGTCTCTTTCCCGTTGGAAAAAAGTCCCAGCCTATCCAGCATCACTTCATAACACAAATCCCCCTTTCCCAGCAGCAACATTTTCAAGATCCCACACGTTTTAAATACCTTTATCGAATTCTCTCTCATCCTTCTCGAAGGAAAAGTTACAACTTTCACAGTGTATCTGCATTATGGAAATTGCTCATCCCTTGAAATGTTCTCCTGTTTCTCTTTTGCACACTCTCCAGTGCCTTCACACCTTCCTAAAGCATGATGCCCAAACGTTTTCCAGTTGAGACTGAACCCAGTGCTCTGTGCAGCTTTAGCAAACCCTACTTGTGTTTGTACTCTGAGACCCTTTTCATAAAGTCTCAGGTGTTACATGCATCTGTCAGTACATCTGTTTGTCACACTCGGTACAGTTTGTGTATGTAACTCACTGATCCTGAGGATCTCTCAGTACAGGTTTGTATGTGTCTGTAACTCACTGATCCCAGGGATCTCTCAGTACATGTGTGTGTCTGTAACTCACTGATCCTGAGGATTTTTCAGTACAGGTTTGTATGTGTCTGTAACTCACTGATCCCAGGAATCTCTCAGTACAGGTGTGTGTCTGTAACTCTCTGATTCTGGGATCTCTCCGTACAGGTGTGTGTCTGTAACTCACTGATCCTGGGGATCTCTCAGTACAGGGGTGTGTGTGTCTGCAACTCACTGATCCTGGGGATCTCTCAGTACAGGGGTGTGTGTGTCTGTAACTCACTGATCCTGGGGATCTCTCAGTACATGTGTGTGTCTGTAGCTCACTGATCCCGGGGATCTCTCAGTACAGGTGTGTGTCTGTAATTCACTGATCCCGGGGATCTCTCCGTACAGGTGTGTGTCAGTAACTCACTGATCCCGGGGATCTCTCCGTACAGGTGTGTGTCTGTAACTCACTGATCCCAGGAATCTCTCAGTACAGGTGTGTGTCTAACTCACTGATCCCAGGGATCTCTCCGTACAGGTGTGTGTCTGTAACTCACTGATCCTGGGGATCTCTCAGTACAGGGGTGTGTGTGTGTGTGTTTGTAACTCTCTGATCCCGGGGATCTCTCGGTACAGGTGTGTGTCTGTAACTCACTGATCCCGGGGATCTCTCAATACAGGTGTGTGTCTGTAGCTCTCTGATCCCGGGGATCTCTCGGTACAGGTGTGTGTCTGTAACTCACTGATCCTGGGGATCTCTCAGTACAGGTGTGTGTCTGTAGCTCTCTAATCCCGGGGATCTCTCGGTACAGGTGTATGTCTGTAACTCCCTGATCCCGGGGATCTCTCAGTACAGGTGTGTGTCTGTAACTCCCTGATCCCGGGGATCTCTCAGTACAGGTGTGTGTCTGTAACTCTCTGATCCCGGGGATCTCTCAGTACAGGTGCGTGTCTGTAACTC
>NC_057710.1:3264099-3294706 GCF_004010195.1 Chiloscyllium plagiosum
CTGATCCTGGGGATCTCTCAGTACAGGTGTGTGTCTGTCTGTAACTCGCTGATCCCGGGGATTTGTCAGTATGGATGGGTCTGTCTGAATTCACTGATCCTGAGGGTATTTTCCTTTAAGTGGAATCAGCAGTCTTTCAGGTTCATGTAGTTATTTATGAACTTAATCTGAGGCAAATCTATAAAGGTTTTTGATACAACCGAAACACCAATTCCCTGGCCCTCTTTACTAAATGAAGTAGCTTAAGGAATTTTTAATATTTTATTTTTAAGATGCCAAGTTGAGAAGAGAGGCAACGTCTGAGCTGGAACCAGAAGCAAAGCGGACAAAGTTAGCTGGGCCCACCATTACTGAATTAAAAATGCCACCCTATAAACCCAACAACCCTATTGGTGAGTTGTGTACAAGATTGTTGCATGCGCAGCTTGGATTTATAATTACATTATTAATGTAATTGTTATCTGTGAATCCCAGAATACAATGTTTCCACAGAGACCCACCAGAGTGTCAGGAGTGTTAGCCTCCTGGGGAAATTACCCTTATTTATCCTGTGTCTTGTTTTCTCCTTTAAGCCACTTTTTATTTTGTGTGTGTTTGGTGTGGTGCGCATGCAGAGTGCCTGTGCGTTGGGCAGGGTGTGTGCATGGTGTACCTGTGTGTTAGGGAGGGTGCGCATGCGGTGTGCCTGTGCGCACAGAATGCTTGTGTGTTAGGGAGGGTGCGCACACGGTGTGCCTATGCGCACAGAGTGCCTGTGTGTTAGGGAGGGTGCGCACACGGTGTGCCTATGCGCACAGAGTGCCTGTGTGTTAGGGAGGGTGCGCATGCGGTGTGCCTGTGCGCACAGAATGCTTGTGTGTTAGGGAGGGTGCGCACGCGGTGTGCCTGTGCGCACAGAATGCCTGTGTGTTAGGGAGGGTGCACGTGTGGTGTGCCTGTGTGTTGGGCAGGGTGTGCGCGCAGAGTGCCTGTGTATTGGGGGTGACTGCCAGATTTGCAGTGTGGGAAGAGATCGAGTGCGTGAGACTGTGATGAGTGACGGGTTTTGAGATGAATGTTCGGAACATTTCAGATCACTGCTGACCTGTGTTCTGACTCTGCAGGTGTTGAGTTCATTGTTCCAAAGACCGGATATTTCTGTCAGATTTGTTCTTTGTTCTACACGAATGAAGACACGGCCAAGGTGACTCACTGTGGCACTGTGTTGCACTACAAGAATATGGAGGTAAGTATTTCACTGTAGTCAGGAATGCTGAACTGCAGGCCTGCTTATTAGTCAACAGCATTCCTGAGGAAGCATTACCAAAACTCAACTCCGGCTGCATCCTATTTTGTGGATCTGGTGAGGCTGCTACTGAATGGAGTGGATTCAGTAAGGTTTAAATGCTGGAATAATCTATATTTGGTTGTGATTGGATAGTGCTTTTCATTGGTGGTTTAGAGTGGGGACTAAGTGTGTCAAATGACACACATGAGTGGCAAAGTGTGCAGAGGACATTATAAGTCTGCAGAGGGATAGAGGGAGGTTCAGTGAGTGGGCAAGGGTCTGGCAGATGGAGTACAACGTTGGTAAATGTGAGATTATCCATTTTGATTGGATTAACAGCAACATGGACAATATTTCAGTGGTGAAAAGTTGCAACATGCTGCTGTGCAGAGAGACCTGGATGTCCTTGTGCAGGAATCACAAAAAGTTGGTTTGCAAGTGCAGCAGGTAATTAAGAAGTCAAATGGAAAATAATCCTTCATTATTAGAGGGATGGAGTTTAAAAATAGGAAGATTATACTGCAGCTGTGTAGGGTGCTGCTGGTGAGGCCACAGCGTGTGTACAGTTTTGAGAAAGGATGTAATGGCACCTGACGGGGTGCAGAGGAGGTTCACTTGGATTTGAGGGGATTGGCTTATGAGGAGAGATTGAGTAGGCTGGGATTACATTCATTGGAATTTAGAAGAATGAGAGGGGTCTTCTAGAAACATATAAAATTATCAAGGAACTAAATTGGCCAGAAGCAAAGAGGTTGTTTCCACTGGTGGGTGAAACCAGAACTAGAGGACATAGCTTCAAAATAAGGGGGAGCAGATTTAGGACTGAGTTGAGGAGAAACATCTTCACCCAAAAGGTGGTTGATCTGTAGAATTCTTTGCCCATCCGTGAAGCAGTTGAGGCTACCTTGTTGAATGTTTTTATGGCAAAGATTTTTGAACAGGAAATTAAAGGTTATGCTGAGAGGGCGGAGAAGTGGAACAGAATCGATGAAAAGATCAGCACTGATCTTATTGAATGGCAGAGCAAGCTGTCCGGGTCAGATAGCCTACTCCTCCTATTTCTTATGTTCTTAATGCCAAGAGCAGTGTGTTGGGAATCTCATAAGTGAAAAGTCAGTCCCGTGATCCACCTTAGTGCTGGGAAGCCTTTCAAGACCATTCTTTCTGAATAAGAAGCATACTGTCCGCTTGTGTCAAACATTTGTTGTTTGGAGGGCAAAGGAATAGAGCTGTATGTAGATGATCATTGGGGCTGTAATCGGTGAGGGAGCCGTGCTGTGATTTGTCCATCAGAGTTCAATTGATTAAGGTATTCTCTGTTTATAGAATGTCTCTGCACATAGCAAGCGCTTTTTTGAAAAGTGATGAATCTGTAAGCAGCTAAATGTCTGCAGGTTACAGCTAAATGACTATGATGTGCTGGGTCACCACATAGGCAACAGTAAACTTTAAACAAAAAGATTTTCAAAAGGTTCACTGATCTCTGCAAGAGAAATGAACACTAAACATAAAACGTACGCATTAATTTACAGAAATATGTGACACAGCGACAAGAAGAGCTCCGAAAGCAGCAGGAACGCATGGCCAAGCAGGAGAAGTGACGTGAGCCATACCCACCCAGCACTGACTTCAGTCAAAGTATATTTTGGGTCCAAGTGTTCCCTTTCTCTTAATTTACTGGTTTAACTAGATGGTTACAACATTGTACAAATGATCTTTCCACGCTGTAACGATTATGGAAACTTGTTTTCAGGTTAGTATTGTTGTCTTGTGTTTTTACATAAATTGTTGTAACAATTGGCGATTCTGTTATAAATCAATTAAACACAATTATGTTCTAGTGAAAGTGTTTGCTTTAAATTCTTTCACAATCTTATTTTGTTTCGTGCAACTATGTAGACTGTTCCAATTTCTCACCATGCACAGTTTGACTTTGGCAGTTTCTGACGATTCAGTGGCTGTGAACAGTCTTTGACCATGTACAGTGTGCCTGTATGGATAATCTCTGACTGTCAACATTGACTGTATGGACAGTCTCTGGTTGTGTGTAGTGTGACATTACAGTCTCTGACCATAAACACTGATTATCTGGGCAGTCTTTTACCATGTGGGGTGTGACTCTGACTATGCAGTGTAAAAGTGAACCCTGACATTCATTGGCATTGCCAGTCAGGAGTGTGATGGAATGCTTCCCAGTTGACTGGATGAGTGCAATCAAGGACAATGCAGTCCATTTGATTGACACCACATCCAGTAACATCCATTCTGTTTACCAGAGATGTTGGTAACAGCACCTTCCAAACCCAAGGACAAGAGCATCAGATTCAAACTTGCCCTTCAAACACTCACTGTCATGAGTCTGAAATATCAGTGTTCCTTCACTGTTGCTGGTGTCAGAATCCTGGAACACACTAATGACGCTTTGAGTGTTCATACAGAAGGCAGCTCACCACTGCCATCTCCAGGCTAATCAGGGATAGTAACTAAATGTTGCCCTTGCCAGTGACACCCTCTTCCTGTGAATGAAAATGAACATTTATGTAAATGACTTGGAAAAAGAATCAAAGGTATGACTGTTAAAATTGTTGACAATACAAAGTAGGAAAATAAGTTGTGATGAGGACATAAGGAGGTCACAAAGGGATATGGGTGGGTTAAGTGAATGGGGGCATTAAATACAAGAGGTTATGCTTCAATTATACAAGGCATTGGTGAGACCACATCTGGATACTGTTTTTTAATATCGGTCTTTTTATTTAAGAAAGAATGTGAATGTATTGGAAGCAGATCAGAGATGGTTTACTAGTCTGATACCAGGGACAGCGAGTTGTCTGTTCTGACAAACTTCGAGATTGGAAGATAAAAAAGCAAATTGATTGAAACATATTAGATCCTGAGGCATCTTAAGGATGGGTGTGAAAGTTGTTTCCCTCGTGGGTGAATGTAAAAGTAGGGGTCACTTTAAAAGTGAGGTTTCTCGTTTAAGACAGATGAATTCTTTTCTTTCAGACTTATTCATCTTTGGTGTTCCTCAAAAGATGGTAGACTCAGAGTCTTCGAAGTTTGTTTTTAAGATGGAGCTGGCTAGATTCTTGATGAGCGAGGGGGTGAAAGGTTGTTGAGGGGTTTGGCAGCAACATGGAGCAATTATCTGACCTGAATGGTGGACTCAGTCCCTGAGTGGCCCTGCTGCTCCTAATTCCTGTATACGTTGGCTAAGAAAGTACATAGGAACCTTGATTATCCATCATTCGATTATCCAGATTTCTGATGATCCAAACACGTTTGCTTGGCTAAACTATGTTATCCGGCATTCAATTACCCGAACAAAATACTCCCCACCTGTGTCCTTCGGATAATCGAGGTTCCTCTGTATACCATCTTACCCACCAATACTTTCAATTTACTCGTGCAATGTGGCCATCACAAGCTGGGCCCAGCATTTATTATACGTCCCTAGTTGGCTTTGAGAAGGCGGGGGTGAGCTGCCTCCTTGAACTGCTGCAATCCATGTTTTGCAGGATGACTCAATGCTCTTAAGAGAGCGAATTGCAGGATTCTGATCCAGTGTCAGTGAAGGAACGGTGATATATTTCCAAGTCAGGATGATGAGTGGCTGGGAGGGGAACCTGCAGGGGGTGATGTTCCCATGTATCTGCTGCACTTGGCCTTCTAAGTGGAAATAGTTGTGGGTTTGGAAGGTGCTTTCTGAGGATCTTTGGTGAATTTCTGCAGGGCATCTTGTAGATAGTACACACTGCTGTACTGTGCGTCAGTAGGGAAAGAGTGGATACAAAGAACTAAGAAAATTTACAGCCCAGGAACAGCCTTCAGCCCTCAAAGCCTGAGCCAATCCAAATCTACAGTCTAAAGCTATCACCCAATTCCTAAGCATCTGTATCTCTCTGCTCCCCACCTGCTCATGCATGCGTCCAGACGCATCTTAAATGAATCTACCATGCTTGCCCCTACCACCTCTGCTGGCAACGCGTTCCAGAGGCCCACCACCCTCTGTACAGTACTTTCAGCGTGTATCCCCCTTAAACTTTTCACCTCTCACCTTGAAAGTGTGACCTCTCGCTATTGAATCCTTCACCCTGGGAAAAAGCGTGTCTCTATCCACCCTGTCTATACCCTTCATGATTTTTCAGACCTCAAACAGGTCCACCCTCAACCTATCTTCATAGCTAGCACCTTCCACACCAGGCAACATCCTCGTAAACCATCTCTGCACTCTCTCCAAAGCATCCACATCCTTTTGGTAATGTGGCGACCAGAACTGTACACAGTATTCTAAATGCGACTGAATCAATGTCTTGTACAATTTTAACGTGACCTGCCAGCTCTTACACTCAATACCCCGTCCAATGAAGGCAAGCATACTATATGCCTTCTTGACTACTCTATTCACCTGTGCAGCAACCTTCATGGTACAATGGACCTGAACTCCCAGATCTCTCTGCTCATCAACTTTTCCCAAGGCTGTTCCGTTCACTGTATAATTCGCTCTAGAATTAGACTTTCCAAAATGCGTCACATCACATTTACCTGGATTGAACTCCATCTGTCACTTCTCCACCCAACTCTCTCCAGTCTATCTATATTCTCCTGTATTCTTTGACAGTCCCCTATGTTTTCTGCTACTCCACCAATCTTCGTGTCATATGGATGCAGTACCTGAAAAGGGGGCTGCTTTGTCTTGGATGGTGTCAAGCTTTTTAAGTGTTGTTGGAACTGCAGCCATTCAGGCAAGTTGGGAGTATTCCATCACCTTCCTCACTTGTGCCTTGTAGATGGTGGATAGCCTCTGGGGTGTCAGGTGAGTTACACACTGCAGCATTCCTAGTCTCTCACCTGCTCTTATCACCATTATATTTATTTTGCAAGTGGTCCTGCTCATCAATGGTCTCATTAATGGTCCTACTGCTGGCAGAAATATGTGGGCATTCGTTTTAAGGTCTGTCACTTCCTCTATATCTTAAGAAGTCTCCACTGCACCCCTATTGACATACCTTAACATCTTGTGTAAACTCATTAGTATGCAATAGTACATAAGAGCAGGGTATTATGCTTGGTTCTATAAATCATTATTTCAGCCATTACTTGATAACTGCATTTGGTTCTGGTCACCTCATTACTGGAAGCATGAGGGTGTGCAAAGGAGATTTTCAAGGGAGTTATAAGGACAAGAAGAATGCACCAGTAGCTTTGAAGCGGTAAACAGGCCCCTCACAATTTGGTTCTAGTATTGTGAGTATGAATATATAGTAGTCCTCACGTACCCAAGGGGGTTAAGATCCAAGACCTACTGCAGATAGTAGCGAGCCCAGTCATTTAAATGGGAAATTTAGCTTCCCGGCAGCCCCCAGTCCCTCATTCTGGAATGTTCCATGTAATGTGTTCGGGCCATGACAAACTGTGGATAACTGAAACCACAGAAATGGCCATCACCCTGTATATATCAAATGGTTTGGACATGTTAGGAAACTCCTCTTTGGTAAGTAAGAAATAGCTTCTGGCCCAGGGTGGGGAATGTTTCAACTGCACAACAAAGTCTTTTCTGAGAACACGTCCGTAACTCTAATAGCTTTTAAAATAGTGATGGAAAAGGATAGGTTGGATCTGGAAGTCAAATTTCTGAATTGGAGGAAGGCCAATTTTGACGGTATTAGGCAAGAAGTTTCAAAAGTTAATTGGGGGCAAATGTTCACAGGTAAAGGGGTGGTTGGAAAATTGGAAGTCTTCAAAAATGAGGTAACACGAGTGCAGAGACAGTATGCTCCTGTTAGTGTAAAGGGCAAGGCTGGTAGGTGTAGGGAATGCTGGATGACTAGAGAAATTGAGTCTCTGCTCAAGAAAAAGACATATACACAGCAAGGATCAAGTATAAAGTCAGAAGTATAATTAACAGTGAAATTAGGAGATAGCTTTGGCAAATAGGGTTAAGGAGAAACTAAAGGGATGCGACAAATACGTTAAGGACAAATTAGTGACTAGGGAGAGAATAGGGCTCAACAAGGCTACCTATGTGTGGAACCATTGGAGATAGGTGCGATACTAAACAAGTATTTTGCATCAGTATTTACTGGAAGATAGAGAACTTGGGGAAATAGCAACGTCTTGAAAAATGTCCATATTGCAGAGGAGATGGTGCTGGATGTCATAAAACTCATAAAGGTGGATAATTCCCCAGGACTTGATCAGGTGTATCCTGAACTCTGTGATAAGCTAGGGAAGTGATTGCTGGCCCCTTTCTGAAATATTTGTATCGTCGATAGCCACAGGCGAGGTGCTGGAAGACTGGAGGTTGGTTAACATGTAAAGAAAGGTGATAAGGAAAAGCCAGGGAACTATAGACCAGTGAGCCTGACACCGGTGGTGGGCAAGTTGTTGGAATCCTGAGGAATAGGATTTACATGCATTTGGAAAGGTGTGATTAGGGATAGTCAACATGAATTTGTGCATGGGAAATAGTGTCTCACTAACTTGATTGATTCGTAGATGCCGGTGTTGGACTGGGGTGTACAAAGTTAAAAATCACACAACACTAGCCTTCAGAGCGACGCTCCTTCATCAGGTGGCAGTGGAGGGCTCGATCGTCACACAGAATTTATAGCAAAAATTTACAGTGTGATGTAACTGAAATTATACATTGAAAAATTAATTGTCTGTTAAGCCTTTCATCTGTTAGAATACAGTGATAGTTTCACTTTATGTGTAAATCACAAAACCTTTTTTTGAAAAGTTGCATTCTCAGGTTAGCTGTTAACAATGGTGATAGCTAGACAATATGTTGAAGGTGTTGGCACCCTGTGTTCTCTGTCTATGCCATGATATTTAGATTGATTCTAATCTAAAAAGTGAGATAATGGAGTTATACATGAATGCATGCAGTTTTTGAGCAAAGTACAATGTAACCCTGCAAGTAAATGTGAGGTGAATTTGTACTTGCAGAGTTACATTGCACTTTGCTCAAAAACTGCATGCATTCATGTAGAACTCTGAGCTCAAATGGATAAATGTGAGGTGCTGCATTTTGGAAAGGAAAACAAGGCAGGATTTATACACTTAATAAGGTCCTGGTGAGTGTACCAATGTTGGGTAAGGGTGAACAAAGTAAAAAAAAAAAATCACACAACACCAGGTTACAGTCCAATAGGTTTATTTAGAAGTACTACCTTTCAGAGCACTGCTCCTTCATCGGGTAACTGTTCTAGGTAATCTAGCAGTTGCATGACTTGTGATCTTTTGCTATAAATTCTGTCTTATGACTTTGCCCCACCAGTTACCTGATGAAGAAGCAGTACTCTGAAAGCTAGTACTTCCAAATAAACCTGATGTTGTGATTTTTAATCTGAAGAAGAGACCTTGGAGTGCAGGTTCATAGTTCCTTGAAAGTGGAGTAACAGGTTGATAGGATAGTGAAGGTGGCGTTTGGAACGCTTGTCTTTATTGGTCAGTTCATTGATTATAGGAATTGGAAGGTCATGTTGTAGCTGTACAGGACATTGGTTAGGCCACACTTGGAACACTGCATTCAATTCTGGTCTCCCTGCTATAAGAAGGATGTTGTGAAGCTTCAAAGGGTTTAGAAAAGATTTGCAATAATGTTGCCAGGGTTGGAGGTATAGGGAGAGGCTGGATAGACTGAATATTTTCCTTGGAGTGTCATAGGCTGAGGAGTGCCCTTTATAGAGGTATGTAAAACCAGGAGGGGTATGGATGTCCTTTCCCCACAGTGAAGGAGTCCAAAACTAAAGGGCATATGCTTAAGGTGACGGGGAAAGATTTGAAAGGGACCTAAGGGGAAACTTTCACACACAGGGTGGCATGTGTGTAGAACAAAGACAGGTAGTGGGACCGGTAAACTGAGGCAGGGAGGCTGCAGAGGGATTTGGATAGATCAGGAGAATGAGCAAAGAATTGGCAGATGGAATACAACATGGGCAAGTGTGAGGACCATGCACTTTGGACGAACACAAGCATGACTATTTTCTACATGGGGAGAAAATTCAAAAGTCTGAAGTGCAAAGAGACTTTGGAGTTCTCGTCCAGGATTCTCTCAAGGTTAACTTGCAGGTTGACTTGGTATTTGCGCTCCTAAAGTTTGGGCTATGCCTCATGAGGGAAGTACTGGCCCTGGAGAAGGTTCATGAGACTGATCCTAGGAATGAAAGGCTTAATGGATGAGGAATGTCTGAGGGCTCTCGGTCTATACTCAGAATTTAGATGGATGAGGGGGATCTAATTGAAACATACAGAATACTGAGTGGCCTGAACAGAGTGGACTTTAGGAGGATGTTTCTATTGGTAGATGAGGTCCTGAGGGCACAGCCATGGAGTAAAGGGAAGACCTTTTAAAATGGAGATAAGGAGAAACTCCTTCAGCCGGAGAGTGGTGAATCTATGGAATTCACTGCCACAGAAGGCTGTGGAGGCCAGGTCATTGAGTATATTTAAGACTGAGATTGATCCCATTGACAATCAGGAACTATCTAAGGTAATGGGGGAAAAGCAGGGTTGAGAAACTGAGTACCATGATTGAATGGAGGAGCAATTTAAATTACATTTAAAAGGTATGTAGATGTGTATATGAAAAGGAAGGATTGAAGGGGATATGGGCCAAATGCTGGCAGATGGGACTAGATTTATTTAGAATATCTGGTCAGTAGAAATGAATTGGACCAAAGGATCTATTTCCATGCTCTATGACTATGTGTACAGATTTTGTGATCTCCTGCCTCATCAGACATCTGGGTCCTTCCATCTGCTCACACTATCACCTTGAGGTTCTGAGAGTGAACTCCTCACCCTGCAAGGTATACATTGAGCTACCTTCTGGACTTCGTGTGCTGTTGGGAAGAAAGAGAGCTCGAAGAGTTTGACCCAGTGACAGAGGGGGAAAAAGTTACCACTGTGCATTCGAGATCCAACAACATAGGTAGAACAACCAACAAGGATTTGTGGAGTGATTCAAAGGAACTTAATTAAAATGTATTCCTTCATGGGATGTGGGTGTTGCTAGATCAGTAAGCATTTATTGCCTGTTCCTGCATAAATTGTAAAGGAAGAGAGTGGGTAAAGTAAACATTGGTCCGTTAGAAGGAGAGACAGGTAATGGAGAAAAAAGGAAATAGCAGAAACAATGAAATATTCTTTCTGACGTTGTTGGGAAAACACTGGAAATTATTAGTCTTAGTGATAGTTAGAAAATTGTAGTGTGATCAGACAAAGTCAACACAATATTGTGAGATTAGTTTTTAATAAGCTTAAGAGTCAGAGTTGCTGGGACAGTTGAGGAAGCCAGTAGAAAATATGCTGGGACTTTTCTTACTGGAGTGCAGGAGGTTGAGGGGGTGACTTTAGAGGTTTATAAAATCATGAGGGGCATAGATAAAGTGAATAGCAAGGGATTTTTTCCCCTAGGGTTGGGGAGTTCTGAATTAGGAGTCTTAATTTTAAGGTGAGAGGAGAAAGTTCTAAAATAGACATGAGGGGCAACTTTTTAAACAGTGGCTCATATGTGGAATGAACTGCCAGAGGAAGTGGTATTCATGTCTTTTATAGTTACAACATTTAAAAGACATGAATAGGAAAGGTTTGGAGGGAATGTGGGACTTAGTTTAGGAACATGGTTGGCCTGGATTAGTGGACCGAAGGATCTGTTTCTATGACCTTCACAAAGTATTGTGTTAGACTTGTTAGCAAGGTTAGAGCTCATCAAATTATGGGGAGATTAGGTGAGGGATAGTGTGTGCTGGTAAAGAGCTGGTTTTCTGACTGGAGGGAGGTGTGGTAACTGTCAGGTTAAGTCATTAGGACAAAGGCAGCATACTGACAGACTCTGGCAATCTGTAATTAAAATGCTCAACACTCAGCAGGTCTCTGCTGAGGATGTGCCTTTGGGCAGCTTGCCACTAATGTTTCCAAGTGAAACTTCATTGTGTCCCATATTAATTGCTATAAGTTTCTCCAGGAAGGTATGAGGCTGAGTGCTCTGCAGATGGTGGGTTACTCTCTTGGCTGTTAGAAACAGGAATATTCTCCAGTCCTGTCATGAGTCACACACAAGGATCAGAACACTGTTTGGAAGGCTTTGTAATTCCCAACCTCCCCTTACAATGGACTTAAACAGACAGTGACATTCCTAGGAAATGCTGCTAATCCTCTGAAGAACATCCAATTATTTCCCTACTGAAATCCCTGGTTTAAGCATCAACTTTGGAGCTGAATTGATTATCAAAGTCTGAGATTTCTCCATTACTATTTTTAAAAGCACTAAACCTCATCCTCGACAGTAACTAACAGCCAGCCTGCTCCAAAAACTCGCCCCATTCAGACTCTCACCACTATCAATGAATTAATATCCTCTTTCTCTAAAGATCTCAGTGAAAGGAAAAGCTTACAAGTTGTCATCGATTTTTACCAGACTGCCCCAAAGTGGCTGCAAGTGATGAGACCATTTTAATTTAAATATCTTTATTTACATTTGAGTAGTTTTCACAGTAAGGATGAAATCTCTAGAACCAGGCTCTGCTCACTGCCAGGATACCTTCCTTCCCAACACATGGTTTGTGATCTTCTGCACAGAAAATGAAGGTAGGAGAAGAATGTTAGACAACATACAAACCTTTCCTAAGACTCAGCTTTCAACACACATCAGTGTTTCCCAACTTTAACATCAGATTGAGCGATAGTACAGCTAGGGCAGGTCTCTCACTCTCCCCCCATTTTAGGGCCAGACAGGCTCTTCAGTATTGAATTCTTAGCTGTGTATTCCAGTTCCCCACCCAGAGTACACTGTATGCCCTTAACACACATGGTGTTGAACAGAGGAGTACTGATTCATCAGCCGAGAGAGGATGGTACAGAGTAATTGGCAGGAGATTTCCTCACCCATCTTTAACCTGAGACTTTGAGGTATCTGCAGTCAACGTTGAGGACTCCCCGGACGTTCCCTCCTGATTGTATATCACCGTACTGCCCCCTCCAGTGGGACAGGTGCTGATTGTGGTGTCCGGGACATTGTAAGGTGTCAGGCTGTTGCTTGAGTAGTCTGCGAGATAGCTCTCCCAGTTTTGGCACTAGCCCCCCCCCCCAGATGTTAGTGAGAGGGGGGCTTGGCCAGCTGTGTGTCTGGTTTCCATTAACAGCTGATAAAATCAAGTGGCTTGCCTGACCATTTCAGAGAGCAGTTGAATGTCAGCCCTTGTGTAGGCCTGACCAAGTGAAGGATGGCAGATTCCCTTCCCTTAGGGCCATCAGTGAAGCTGACGGCGGTTTTCCAACAGTTGGGGATGGTTTAGTGGTCATCATCAGAGTTTTAATACCAGCCCCTTTCCCACTGCAGCCCCCTGCTGTGGTGGGTTGCAGATCTGGTTCTCTGGATTACTACTCCAGCAGCAATGTTTATGTACATACACACACACACACACACCCTCCCCTCAGTCAGTGCAGGGCTCAGCACTGACCCTGGGTAGAATTCTTGCCCAGCTCCTAAGTATGGTGTGAAATAGCTGTGCATCTAAGGTAGCACAGTGCTGTGCCTGCCGAGTTGTTACTGGGAAGAGATTACCTGCTTGTACAGCTGAGCCTTTAGTCTGTTGGTCTGATATTCCCTTTTGCGTTTTTCCTCTTCCTTTCTCCTGGTGACCTCAGGAAGCTGCTCGTACAGACTGTAACGAGTGGAGGGAAAGACATGGGTAAAATCGGACCATTTCACCTCCTGTGGAGAGGCTCTGAGCTGGGAGCTGGAGCAATAGAGTGAGGTGGAAGATTGCAGCTGAGGGAAGGGTCAGGATGAGATAAGAGAGGCAGGAGGAGAGTGAAGGATCAGCTCACATGCTCAGCAGCAGTGGGGACACGGAATTACTGGAGAGCTTGCCTAAAGCAGCTGACACAATGTGAAGAAAATAGAGCTTCCCTGGAAGATCCTGATATTAATCCCGTTGCAGTGCAAGGACACAGCCACGTCAAGCCAATGCTTCAAGTTCCCTCTCTGTTCTCTGTTGAATGAACTTCAGATTTCCCAATTAGTGTAGACATGGTCAGGTTTATACCCGTCGGTCCCCAAAGGTCAACACTGAGTCCTGGGCTATAGTCATGGTCACAGGGTCAAGGGTCAAGGGTCAAATCTGGAAAAAGGTTTGGAAGAGCTGATTGAGTCTGCATCGGTCAGTGCTGCAGCTCTCTTGGACTCTGACGGAGACTTCTCTCAATGGGAACGGTCATTCTCTCACAGAGGTTTGCAATGAGAGTCGACCATCGTGTGGGTCAGCGGCTCAGAGTGGCTGAGGGGAGCAGACTCCCATCCCTGAAGGACAGTCATTACTGTAGCTGGGGTTTTAACGATGATCTGGCAATGTTAAATGGCTTTGGTTGGTGTCAGCTGGAGACAAGGAACCAGACTTATTGAACTGAATCTGTCTCAGTCTGCCGTGGTGGGATTTGAACAGACAATCAGAGAGTCAGAGATATATAGCATGGAAACAAACCCTTCGGTCCAACCCGTCCTTGCCAACCAGATATCCCAACCTAATCTAGTCCCATTTGCCAGCACCTGGCCCATATCCCTCCAAACCCTTCCCATTCATATACCCATCCAGATGCCTTTTAAATGTTGCAATTGTACCAGCCTCCACTACATCCTCTGGCAGTTCATTCCAGACACGTACCACCCTCTGTGTGAAAAAGTTGTCCCTTGAGTCCCTTTTAAATCTTTCCCCTCTCACCCTAAACTTATGCCCTCTAGTTCAGGGCTCACCCACACCAGGGAAAAGACCTTGTCTATTTACCCTATCCATGCCCCTCATGATTTTATAAGGTCACCCCTCAGCCTCCGCGCTCCTGGGAAAACAGCCCCAGCCTGTTCAGCCTCTCCCTATAGGTCAAATCCTCCAACCCTGGCAACATCCTTGTAAATCTTTTCTGTTCAAGGAGCTACGAACCTGCACTCCAAGTTCTCTTTGTTGAGCAACATTCCCTAGGACCTTACCATTAAGTGTATAAGTCCTGCTAAGATTTGCTTTCCCAAAATGCAGCACCTCGCATTTATCTGAATTAAACTCCATCTGCCACTTCTCAGCCCATTGGCCCATCTGGTCCAGATCCTGTTGTAATCTGAGGTAACCCTCTTCGCTGTCCACTACACCTCCAATTTTGGTGTCATCTGTAAACTTAATCTCCGGGTTACAGGACACCCCTGAGAATAGGGGCTTGAGGGATGGAAGGGAGAATATCGGGCGTGTGGTCTGTCAGGGGGTACGACACAAACAGAACTAACAGCACCATCAGCTAAAGACACACTCACCGCTTGGACCGATCGAACATCTCCCTCTTTGGGATTTTCTTCTTCAGTAGAATGGCATCAGCTGAAAAACACAAAACAGAGGGAAAGTGACACTGGGTGAACAGCTCAACGTGCTGAGCACAGGCAATAGAAACACAAGACCAAAGTATTGCTGATCAGGATATCAGGGGCCCTTTGCCATTCGTGACAGCTCAGTGGCTTCATTGACCACTCCAGAGGCTTCTATGGGATCGGAGTCACATCTCAATCAGACAAACTATGGTTTCATTAACGAATCAGACAGTCAATGACCACAAACCCATGGTCACTTCAACTGATCCCAGCTCCTTTCTGATGTCAAACTGTGATGAGAGTCCTCAGGTTACTGCTCCACACAGTGCCGGGTCAGGCGAGATACTGATTAGATTTGTTAGGATGGAGTGTGGGGAGACGCAGAGTGTGTATGTGGAGCTGCTGACCTGTTCCGCTGTTGTATATTGGGTGTACGGTCACACTCACCCAGTGCACAGCCCTTCCTGCTCCTGCGGCCTCTCTCTTGGGGCTGGTTAAAAAGTCTCTCTCGCTCACTCTGCAGGATGCTCTGTATCTTCCTCTCTTCCGTCAACAACTCCAGGCGCCTCACCCGTTGCCGAGAATGGGAGATAAAATCTGGTCTGTTCATGTGTAAGGCCTCCTGGCAACAAAATAAACCAAACAAGAAACAGTGTGAGAAAAACAGAGGGCTGGGTGTGGGAAGAGATGGACAGAGATAGAGAGTGAGCGAGCAACACCTGGGCATTCCTGCTCACGAACCTGATTAGAGCAAGGACTAAGCCAGCTCCCGGGATACCGAGTCTCAGCTAAGTCAGCTCCTTGTGGACTCACTCATCATTCCAGCTCATGCTCCCTCAGACTCTCTGAACAAGTCTCTGGCCTGTGTGAAGATCCCCCACCAACACCACCTCCCAAACAATTAAGCTCAACCCTCTCCACCAACCTCTGAAATAACCTCATCCCCACCTTCAAACTACTAAACTGAACCCTTCCACGTTAATAACGTGCTCTCATTAACTGGAGAATGGGGCACCTTCTGTCAGAAAACAGATTTGAGGAGAAACAATTTCTCCCAGAGGGTTGTGAATCTGTGGAATTCACTCTCCCCAAAGTGCGGTGGATGCTGGGACAGTGAGTAAATTTGAGGAGGAGTTAGACAGATTTTTAATTGGTGATGGGTTGAAGGGATATGGAGAGAAGGCTGGAGAATGGGGGTGAGGAGCATCGCAGTCATGACCGATGGCGGAATGGCCTAATTCTGATCCTATATCTTATGAACTTTTGAAGATCTCTCGTGTTCACGAGCATGGAAGGTGATGTCATCGAAATCTGAACATCTACGTGACGGTGGTCAGAGTAGACACTGGGAAGCTCAGGGAGTGAAGTTATTGAGTTATTGAGGATAGTCAGGGCATGGGACTGACAGACGTTTGGAAATAAAGTAAATGGAGTGAGACTTCAGAGCCAGGCTTCAAGTCCTCTCCTGCTCCTAATCCTGAGGTAACAACATTGGAAACATTAACCCATAGAAGTTGCAGTAGACAATTTGGCCCACTCCTGCCCCATCACTCCATAAAACCCTCTGGCTCTTCATCCTTTTGGGAAACAGACTCACCTGATCTTGTCAGACAGCATCTGTGGAGATGGCAACTGTGTTAACATTGTGTTTGGGATTAAGTCTACTCTCTCCGTGTCTCTCAGAAGTGGGAGGTCAGCGACTCACAAAAGGAGTGCAAATGAAGTCAAAAAGGGTTTTATCAAATGTTTGTCTTCTGGAGCAATACAAAATTGTTTTGCTCCATAAACCATTCCAGAAGCTGGTTTTAAAATGTGCAAGGTTTAATTTTCCTACTTGTTTTGGGGTGCAGATTTGGAAAGACAGTGAGAAATTGAAAGATCACACTGAAGATTCCCAGCGGTGTAACTTTGCAGCGCTGTTTCCCAACTACAGCCACACAGTCAGCTTTCCTCGATTTGTACATGGATTCTGGAGCAGCTTGTATCATGTTTATTCTTTCAGGGGATGTGGGTGTCACTCGCAAAGCCAGTATTTATTACCCATCCCTACCTGCTCCTGGAGTGAGTGGCTGGGACATTTCAGAGGGCAACTGAGAGTCACCTACATTGCTGTGAGTCTGGAGTCACATGTAGGTCAGACCAGGTCAGACATTAGTGAATCAGATGAGTTTTTATATACGCACAGGAAACAGAAGTAGGCCACTCGGCCCTTCAAGTCTGCTCTCCCATTCAGTAAGATCATAGAGGATCTGATTTTAACCTCAACTCCACACTGAGAATCCATCAATCTCTGCCTTCAAGATATTTAAAGATTCTGTATCTACCGCCTTTTGACAAAGGGAATTCCAAAGTCTCTTGATCTTCTGAGAGCAAAATGCTTTCTCATTTCCGTGTTATTTGGATACACCTTTATTTTTATACTATGACCCCTAGTTTTCTCACGAGAAAACACTCCACACATTTCAGGACCATCCATGTTAGTTTCAGGGTCACTATCATCAAGAATGGCTTTTAGTTCCATATTTAGTCAGTGAATCAAAATGCCACCAGCTGCTCCCATGGAGGGAACTGAGCCAGTGTTCCCACAGCCTAAGTCTGGCCCTCTGGAATACTGGCCCAGTCACGTGATCGCTACAACACACCCCTCCCAATCTGCCTCAGCCACATGGACAGCTTTCTCCAATCACGAACACTCTCCTCTGACACCATGAACTGTCAACCTTGAACTGTGACCTGTCTGCCCAGTCCGTCACCATCCCCCCCAACCCCACCCCTTCCCAGACGGTCACATTGGAGGGGAATTTGAGGGAACACAGTGCTCATCCAGGAGATAGGAATCTTGATGTGCCGTGTTGCTGTGCACAGACACTAGGAGCTGAACCAGCTGCTCCTCTATAGTTCTAATAACCAGTGGGTATGTACCAGGGTGAGTAGTGACTGGGTGACTGTGAAATACTTGGCTGTTAAGTGTGGGCTTGGCCATCGTGTGAGTATCACACATCCTCACTGGGCCATACATGAGCTTCAGAACATGCTGCTGAAATATCCTCTAACCCGAAAACATTAACTCCCTGCCTTCCTTCCTTTCACATTGCAAGATTAAAAGCAAAGCATCTACTTTCTCATGTTGTCCAGCCCGCTCCATTTACCCTCCTTTAGATCGGAAAGTAGGCCCATGTACGGATACTACAGAGACAGCAATAAATCCAAACCCATGAAAGACCTTTCAGACATATGAACATACAAAGTAGGAGCAGTAGCATACATGCTGCGGAACTCGAAGTCAAACCAGTCCGCCCCTCAAGCCTGCTCCACCATTCAAGAAGATGCGTGTAGATGGTTTGAATTCCACGCTCCCATCAAACTCAGTGTCTAACAAGAATCCATCATCTCCTTGAAGCAACAACCAGAAATCAAAGTGAAGTCCAGAAGCAGACAATGATACATAAACCCCCACACACCTCTACACCATGTAGTCCAGGAGAGAACTGATCTTTCCTACTGCTGAGATGGACTTCCAGGTAATGGCAGATGGGAAATGTCAAAGACTCAGAGATGTACAGCACAGAAACAGACCCTTCGGTCCAACTCATCCATGCTGCCCAGATATCCTAAATTAATCTAGTTCCATTTGCCAGCACTTGGCCCATATCCCTCCAAACCCTTCCTATTCATATACCCATCCAGATGCCTCTTAAATGTTGCAATTGTACCAGCCTCCACCACATCCTCTGGCAGCTCATTCCATACACGTACCACCCACTGCATGAAAAAGTTGTCCCTTAGGTCCCTTTTATGTCCGAAACATTGATTCTCCTGCTCCTCGGATGCTGCCTGACCTGCTGTGCTTTCCAACACCCCACTCTCGACTCTGATCTCCAGCATCTGCAGTCCTCACTTTCCCTTTTAAAGATTTCCCACCCCCCCCTCACTCAGTCTAAAACGATTGCATATTAATATGCGGAGTGCAACAAGATCAGTCACTATCGCTCTGAACAGTAAAGCAGAATGCAGAGACTGGAAAGACATACTCCAAACATTCCTCTAATCTTAAACAAACAATTAGAAATTGTTTGAGTCTTGGTTTGTTCTGATGTATTCTCCCGGCCAACATTCCTCTCACCCGATGTTACTACTGCGGGGAAATGTGATTCACCAATCTCCAGCAGACACTGCTGTTTTATTGAAGAGTGGTCAGGCTGGTGATTATCAGAGCAGTAATCTCCCCTCAATGCCCTCCTGATTCACAGGAACTGCGTGTATGTTTAAGGATTATTCAGAACAATACTTGCTTCCCTTACCTTTAAGGTGAGGCGGACGAGTGGGGAAGGGTGCTTGGCTGCAGTGTCAGACAGAGCAGGTTCAGAGTTCCAGCCGTTCACAGTTTCACTGGCCCACTGCTGCTGAAGGTGCTTCTCACGAAGGGGCACCCGCCCCACACTGGAGGGTGGGACCAAATCAATCCAACTTGAAGTTGAACTGTGACACCATCTTGGAACATTCTCCTTCCTCCAGCTGCACTTCAGTTCGGCAGCAGGAATAAACCAGGCTGTACAGTTGGTGAAAAATAAACACAGGTTAGCAGAGAGCAGGCAGCTCCCAGCCACATTACAGCAACCCCCAACCCGACAGCACGTTTTATATACACACACACGGTCCCGAACATAAACACAGGTTAGCAGAGAGCAGACAGCTCCCAGCCACATTACAGCAACCCCCAAACCCCGACAGCACGTTATACACACAGACGGCCCCGAACCCCGAAAATAAACACGGGTTAGCAGAGAGCAGGCAGCTCCCAGCCACATTACAGCACCCCCAAACCGACAGCACGTTATACACACAGACGGCCCCGAACCCCGAAAATAAACACGGGTTAGCAGAGAGCAGGCAGCTCCCAGCCACATTACAGCACCCCCAAACCGACAGCACGTTATACACACAGACGGCCCCGAACCCCGAAAATAAACACGGGTTAGCAGAGAGCAGGCAGCTCCCAGCCACATTACAGCACCCCCAAACCGACAGCACGTTATACACACAGACGGCCCCGAACCCCGAAAATAAACACGGGTTAGCAGAGAGCAGGCAGCTCCCAGCCACATTACAGCACCCCCAACCCGACAGCACGTTATACACACAGACGGCCCCGAACCCCGAAAATAAACACGGGTTAGCAGAGAGCAGGCAGCTCCCAGCCACATTACAGCACCCCCAACCCGACAGCACGTTATACACACAGACGGCCCCGAACCCCGAAAATAAACACGGGTTAGCAGAGAGCAGGCAGCTCCCAGCCACATTACAGCACCCCCAACCCGACAGCACGTTATACACACAGACGGCCCCGAACCCCGAAAATAAACACAGGTTAGCAGAGAGCAGGCAGCTCCCAGCCACATTACAGCACCCCCAACCCGACAGCACGTTATACACACAGACGGCCCCGAACCCCGAAAATAAACACAGGTTAGCAGAGAGCAGGCAGCTCCCAGCCACATTACAGCACCCCCAACCCGACAGCACGTTATACACACAGACGGCCCCGAACCCCGAAAATAAACACAGGTTAGCAGAGAGCAGGCAGCTCCCAGCCACATTACAGCACCCCCAACCCGACAGCACGTTATACACACAGACGGCCCCCTGGCGTTATCACAGCCTGGGGATTATCACAGCCTGGGATTACCACAACCAGGGGATTATCACAGCCTGGGGATTATGACAGCCTGGAGATTATCACAACGGGGGGGGGGGTTATCACAGCCAGAGGATTGTCACAGCCTGGGGATTATCACAGCCAGAGGGATATCACAGCCAGAGGATTATCACAGCCAGGGGATTATCACAGTCTGGGGATTATCGCAGCCAGGGGATTATCAAGCCTGGTATTATCACAGCCTGGGATTATCACAGTCTGGGATTATCACAGCCTGGCGATATCACAGCCTGGGATTATCACAGCCTGGGGATGACTACAACCAGAGATTATCACAGCCTGGGGATTATCACAGTCTGTGATTATCACAGCCTGGGATTATCACAGCCTGGGATAACCATAGACTGGGGTTTATCGCAGCCTGGGATTATAACAGCCGGGGTTTATCGCAGCCTGGCGTTATCACAGCCTGGGGATTATCGCAGCCTGGCGTTATCACAGCCTGGGGATTATCACAGCCGGGGATTATCACAGCCAGAGATTATCACAGCCTGAGGATTATCACTGCCAGGGGATTATCACAGCCGGGGATAATCGCAGCCTGGGGATGACCACAACCAGAGATTTTCACAGCCTGAGGATTTTCGCAGTCAGGGATTTTCATAGTCTGGGATTATCACAGCCTGGGAATTATCACAGCCCGGGGATGATCACAGCCCGGGGATGATCACAGCCCGGGGATGATCACAGCCGGGGATGATCACAGCCGGGGATGATGACAGCCGGGGATTATCACATTTTGAGGAATATCACAGCCTGGGATTATCACATCTTGAGGATTATCACAGCCAGGGATTATCACAACCGGGGATTATCACAGCGGGGGGGATTATCACAGCGGGGGGATTATCGCAGCCTGGGGATTATCGCAGCCTGGGGATTATCACAGCCTGGGGATTATCACAGCCTGGGGATTATCTCAGTCTGGGGATTATCTCAGTCTGGGGATTATCTCAGTCTGGGGATTATCACAGTCTGGGGATTATCACAGTCTGGAATTATCACAGCCTGGAGATGACCACAACCAGAGATGATCGGAGCCTGGGGATGATCGCATCCTGGGGATGATCGCATCCTGGGAATGACCACAGTCTGGGATTATCACAGCCTTGGGATTATCACAGCCTGGGGATTATCACAGCCTGGGAACTATCACAGCCAGGGAACTATCACAACCAGGGAACTATCACAGCCAGGGAACTATCACAGCCTGGGGATTGTCACAGCCGGGGATTGTCACAGTCTGGGGATGACCACAGCCAGAGATTATCACAGCCACAAATTATCACACACTGGGGATTATCACAGCCTGGGATTATCACAGGCAGGGATTATCACAGCCTGGGGATTGTCACAGCGGAAACCGGTACGCTCCCTCCCTCCATATTAAACCGGTACGCTCCCTCCCTCCATATTAAACCGGTACGCTCCCTCCCTCCATATTAAACCGGTACGCTCCCTCCCTCCATATTAAACCGGTACGCTCCCTCCCTCCATATTAAACCGGTACGCTCCCTCCCTCCATATTAAACCGGTACGCTCCCTCCCTCCATATTAAACCGGTACGCTCCCTCCCTCCATATTAAACCGGTACGCTCCCTCCCTCCATATTAAACCGGTACGCTCCCTCCCTCCATATTAAACCGGTACGCTCCCTCCCTCCATATTAAACCGGTACGCTCCCTCCCTCCATATTAAACCGGTACGCTCCCTCCCTCCATATTAAACCGGTACGCTCCCTCCCTCCATATTAAACCGGTACGCTCCCTCCCTCCATATTAAACCGGTACGCTCCCTCCCTCCATATTAAACCGGTACGCTCCCTCCCTCCATATTAAACCGGTACGCTCCCTCCCTCCATATTAAACCGGTACGCTCCCTCCCTCCATATTAAACCGGTACGCTCCCTCCCTCCATATTAAACCGGTACGCTCCCTCCCTCCATATTAAACCGGTACGCTCCCTCCCTCCATATTAAACCGGTACGCTCCCTCCCTCCATATTAAACCGGTACGCTCCCTCCCTCCATATTAAACCGGTACGCTCCCTCCCTCCATATTAAACCGGTACGCTCCCTCCCTCCATATTAAACCGGTACGCTCCCTCCCTCCATATTAAACCGGTACGCTCCCTCCCTCCATATTAAACCGGTACGCTCCCTCCCTCCATATTAAACCGGTACGCTCCCTCCCTCCATATTAAACCGGTACGCTCCCTCCCTCCATATTAAACCGGTACGCTCCCTCCCTCCATATTAAACCGGTACGCTCCCTCCCTCCATATTAAACCGGTACGCTCCCTCCCTCCATATTAAACCGGTACGCTCCCTCCCTCCATATTAAACCGGTACGCTCCCTCCCTCCATATTAAACCGGTACGCTCCCTCCCTCCATATTAAACCGGTACGCTCCCTCCCTCCATATTAAACCGGTACGCTCCCTCCCTCCATATTAAACCGGTACGCTCCCTCCCTCCATATTAAACCGGTACGCTCCCTCCCTCCATATTAAACCGGTACGCTCCCTCCCTCCATATTAAACCGGTACGCTCCCTCCCTCCATATTAAACCGGTACGCTCCCTCCCTCCATATTAAACCGGTACGCTCCCTCCCTCCATATTAAACCGGTACGCTCCCTCCCTCCATATTAAACCGGTACGCTCCCTCCCTCCATATTAAACCGGTACGCTCCCTCCCTCCATATTAAACCGGTACGCTCCCTCCCTCCATATTAAACCGGTACGCTCCCTCCCTCCATATTAAACCGGTACGCTCCCTCCCTCCATATTAAACCGGTACGCTCCCTCCCTCCATATTAAACCGGTACGCTCCCTCCCTCCATATTAAACCGGTACGCTCCCTCCCTCCATATTAAACCGGTACGCTCCCTCCCTCCATATTAAACCGGTACGCTCCCTCCCTCCATATTAAACCGGTACGCTCCCTCCCTCCATATTAAACCGGTACGCTCCCTCCCTCCATATTAAACCGGTACGCTCCCTCCCTCCATATTAAACCGGTACGCTCCCTCCCTCCATATTAAACCGGTACGCTCCCTCCCTCCATATTAAACCGGTACGCTCCCTCCCTCCATATTAAACCGGTACGCTCCCTCCCTCCATATTAAACCGGTACGCTCCCTCCCTCCATATTAAACCGGTACGCTCCCTCCCTCCATATTAAACCGGTACGCTCCCTCCCTCCATATTAAACCGGTACGCTCCCTCCCTCCATATTAAACCGGTACGCTCCCTCCCTCCATATTAAACCGGTACGCTCCCTCCCTCCATATTAAACCGGTACGCTCCCTCCCTCCATATTAAACCGGTACGCTCCCTCCCTCCATATTAAACCGGTACGCTCCCTCCCTCCATATTAAACCGGTACGCTCCCTCCCTCCATATTAAACCGGTACGCTCCCTCCCTCCATATTAAACCGGTACGCTCCCTCCCTCCATATTAAACCGGTACGCTCCCTCCCTCCATATTAAACCGGTACGCTCCCTCCCTCCATATTAAACCGGTACGCTCCCTCCCTCCATATTAAACCGGTACGCTCCCTCCCTCCATATTAAACCGGTACGCTCCCTCCCTCCATATTAAACCGGTACGCTCCCTCCCTCCATATTAAACCGGTACGCTCCCTCCCTCCATATTAAACCGGTACGCTCCCTCCCTCCATATTAAACCGGTACGCTCCCTCCCTCCATATTAAACCGGTACGCTCCCTCCCTCCATATTAAACCGGTACGCTCCCTCCCTCCATATTAAACCGGTACGCTCCCTCCCTCCATATTAAACCGGTACGCTCCCTCCCTCCATATTAAACCGGTACGCTCCCTCCCTCCATATTAAACCGGTACGCTCCCTCCCTCCATATTAAACCGGTACGCTCCCTCCCTCCATATTAAACCGGTACGCTCCCTCCCTCCATATTAAACCGGTACGCTCCCTCCCTCCATATTAAACCGGTACGCTCCCTCCCTCCATATTAAACCGGTACGCTCCCTCCCTCCATATTAAACCGGTACGCTCCCTCCCTCCATATTAAACCGGTACGCTCCCTCCCTCCATATTAAACCGGTACGCTCCCTCCCTCCATATTAAACCGGTACGCTCCCTCCCTCCATATTAAACCGGTACGCTCCCTCCCTCCATATTAAACCGGTACGCTCCCTCCCTCCATATTAAACCGGTACGCTCCCTCCCTCCATATTAAACCGGTACGCTCCCTCCCTCCATATTAAACCGGTACGCTCCCTCCCTCCATATTAAACCGGTACGCTCCCTCCCTCCATATTAAACCGGTACGCTCCCTCCCTCCATATTAAACCGGTACGCTCCCTCCCTCCATATTAAACCGGTACGCTCCCCCTCTCCATATTAAACCGGTACGCTCCCCCTCCTCCCCGCTACGCTCCCTCCCTCCATATTAAACCGGTACGCTCCCTCCCTCCATATTAAACCGGTACGCTCCCCCTCTCCATATTAAACCGGTACGCTCCCCCTCCTCCCCGCAGGCTCTAACAGTGATGTACAGTTGGAGGTGGTCGCTCAGTAACAGCCTGTCCATGCCCATGAGTGACTTTTGGGCCCACATACCTCACAGTATGGGGCTGTTCCCTCATCAGCACGTGTCTGAATGTTAGTGGGTAACTCCAGACTGAACGGAAGGAGTGTTTACCTGGTCCAGCTGATGTCCTGCCCGTTTTGCCAGGTCTCCGCTCAGTGTGAGAGCTCTTCTTCTTCCTGTCCCTGGTACTGGAGGAGCAGCGGGCAGTGGGAGACACTGAGTGATGTCGGTGACTACCCACTGTAGCTGGTCGTTTCAGGCTCGGGTTTGAATCAGGCGAAGGGTAGGTCACACCCACATCCCGAGTCAATCTTCCTGACGTGCTTGGGACACCTTCCAGAGACTCTAACACAAGACACGGAGCGTGTTTGTTATAAACAGAGAGAATTAGGCTGGGGTGAGAGAGTCTGTCTTTATGATAACTGTGATCGGGCAGCACACTGAAGGAAATGGCCCATGTCACACTCCATCTGCCTTCTACTTAAGCTATTGACATCTCTATGCAGCCTGTGTGTGTGTGTCCACCTCACAGCTGACATTCCTAATGAGCTGCACAGTTTCAGCACATCTGGATTTCATGTCTTTGTCAAAGTCATTACTGTAGGCTACAAATTGCTGAAACCCAGCTCTGACCCTCACAGAATTACTCAGTAAAAAAACTAACTTGATAACACTGGGATTCATTCCTTCTGTCCTCTATCCTGTTAATAAACTATCCTAAAATACAGGAGGCTTCTCCTCAGGCATTAACCTTTTGTGCTTGTCCAAATCAAAAACCAAATAAGCTTGCCACACAGCGTGGAAACAGACCCTCCAGTCCAACTGGGCCATGCCAACCATATTCACCAACTAATCTCGTCCCACCTGACTGCATTTGGCATCTATCCCTGTAAACCTCCCGATTCATGCACTTACCAACATACATAGAACATTATAGCGCAGTACAGACTCTTCAGCCCTCGATGTTGCACCAACCCGTGGAACCAATCTGAAGCCCATCTCTCCTACATTTTCGTCCATACGTCTATCCAATGGCCATTTCAACGCCCTTAACATTGGCGAGTCTACTACTGTTACAGGCAGGATGTTCCACACCCCAACTACTGAGTAAAGAAACTACCTCTGACATCTGTCCTGTACCTATCACCCCTCAATGTACAGCTATGTCCCCTCGTGCTAGCCATCACCATCCGAGGAAAAAGGCTCTCACTATCCATCCTGAATAACCCTCTGATTATATGTCTCAATTAAGCCACCTCTCAACATTCTTCTTTCTCATGAAAAGAGCATCAAGTCCCTCAGCCTTTCCTCTCAAGACCTTCACTCCAGACCAGGTAACATCCTAGTAAATCACCTCTGAACGCTTTCCAAAGTTTCCACATCCTTCCGATAATGCGGTGACCAGAACTGTACGCAATACTCCAAGTGCAGCCTCCCCAGAGTTTTGTAGCTGCAACATGCCCTTGTAGATCTGAAACTCGATCCCTAGTAAAAGCTAACACACCATATGCCTTCTTAACAACCCTATCAACCTGGGTGGCAACTTTCAGGGATCTATGTACCTGGACACAGAGATCCCTCTGCTCATCTACACTACCAAGAATCTTACTATTAGCCCAGTACCCTGCATTCCTGTTACTCCTTCCAACTCAAACTTTTTCACATTAAACTCCATTAGTCACTCTGAGCCCAGCTCTGCAGTTTACATATGTCCCTCTGTAACCTACAACATCTTTCCACACTGTCCATAACTCTACGGAGAAGAGTGCCAACCGCAAATTTACTAACCCATCCTTCTATGCCCTCACACAGATCATTTATGAAAATGACAAATAGCAGTGAACCCAAAACAGATCCTTGAGGTACTCCACTAATAACTGAATGCCAGGATGAATATTTCCCATTAACCGCACCCTCTGTCTTCTTACAACTAACCAATTTCTGATCCAAACCACCAAATCGCCCTCAAACCCATGCCTCCGTATTTTGTACAATAGCCTACCGTGGGGAGCCTTATCAAACACCTTGCTGAAATTCATATACACCACATCAACCACTTTACCCTCATCCACCTGTTGCTGGTGACCATCTCAAAGAACACAATAAGGTTTGCGAGGCACGACCTAC
Source organism: Chiloscyllium plagiosum (assembly GCF_004010195.1). Lineage (NCBI taxonomy): Eukaryota > Metazoa > Chordata > Chondrichthyes > Orectolobiformes > Hemiscylliidae > Chiloscyllium > Chiloscyllium plagiosum. Next base: position 3,291,145 of record NC_057710.1, read on the forward strand.
CCTTCACAAAACCATGTTGACTATCCCTAATCAACTTACTCCTTTCTAGATGATTATAAATTCTCTTTTATAACCTTTTCCAACACTTTACCCACAACCGAAGTAAAGCTCACTGGTCGATAATTTTCAGGGTCGTCTCTACTCCCCTTCTTGAATAAGGGAACAGCATTTGCTATCCTCCAGTCTTCTGGCACTATTCCTGTAGGCAATGATGATACAAAGATGAAAGCCAAAGGCTCTGCAATCTCCTCCCTGGCTTCCCAGAGAATCATAATTGTCCTAAATCTCTTAAATGTAATAACTATACCTGCATCCACCAAAGTTGTTTCAACACACAAACGGCACTCTGTAAAAAAGAAGTTGCCTCTTACGTCCTTTTCAAATTTCTCTTCTCTTACCTTAGAGATATGCTCCCGAGTCTTGAAATCTCTCACCCAGGGAAAGGACACCTGCCATTCACCTTGTCTATACCCCTCATTACTTTATAAGCCTCTCTCAGGTCACCTCTCAACCCCCTATGCTCCAGTGAAAACAGTCCCAGTCTTTTCAGCCTATTTTCTATTGGCTTCCTTGATTGGCCCAACACTTAAACATTAATCAGCTTAACAAGCATAACTTAACTTAAGTCACTTTGTCTGGTCACACAACAATTTTTTTAACTATTATTAAGACTTTAATAGATTCCAGTGTTTTCCCAAGAGATTCCATATTTCAGAAATGTAACTGGAGTCTTCTACCGAGAAGTCAGATAAAATATATCACTGATCCTGCTATTTACCTGTCCTGTCTCTCCTTCTAACGGACCAATGTTTACTTTACCCACTCTCTTCCTTTACAATTTATGCAGGAACAGGCAAGAAATGTTTACTGAGCTAGCAACACCCACATCCCATGAAGAAATACATTTTATTTTAACAAGTTCCTAATTGCCCAGACAGCAGTCAAGAGTCAAGCACATGGCTAAGAGTCTGGATTCACATGTCAGCCAGAGCAGGTAAGGATGTTTCCTGCCCTGAAGGATATTAGTGAACCAGGTGGGTTTTTCCAACAATCGACAATGAATTCATGGTCACCATTAGACTCCTAATCCCAGATTTTTGTTTTAGTGAATTCAAAATCAAACATGTGCAAGATTTGAACTCAGGTCTGCAGAACATTACCTGGGTTTCTGGATGAAGAGTCCAATGATAGCACCAAGAGGCCATCACCTCCTCTAACCTGTCCTTGGGTCAGCATCAGTTTTGAATCAGTGTGGGCAGAGTGAGAAGATTGTGGTCTGGGTCCCACTCCAGAAACATAAGCACACACGAGCGCACACAGCCCCAGTTGGAGGGGCTGCTTCTCGGAGGAAGCTTGAATCAAGGCTCCCCATCTGAGCCCTCCTCATGGGAGAATCCCTGACCCATCACCATGAAAGAAACCATCTGGTCATCATTTAACTTCTGTTTTGGGATCTTGCTCTGCACATTACCACGATGACCACTTTTTAAAACAAAGTATCTGATCGATTGTGAAGATTTTTAGGACATTGCGAATCCATGAAACATTGCACAAACCTGTAGGTGTTCTCTTTCTGAGCCGAGGGCTCACAGCCTTCCACAGTAGGCTCCTAAATAAGTCACACTGCTCTCACAACAACCGGCCAACCCCCCTGCAAGGCCCTTACCTGTTTGTACCCCCTGGCTGACCAGCCTGGTGCACTTCTTATTGATGAGTTTGCTGGAGGGCCCTCGGGGCAGTGGGTGAGAGGGGCTGTCAGCAGACAAAGGGTCGGAAGTGCTTGTGGAGACCTGTGGATAAAAACACAGGGATTACGACTGAACCATCTGCCCCCTCTGCTGATGTGGGGGCATGCTCCCACAACACAGTGACCACCCGACTGACGAAGGAGAGAGAGTGGGCTGGCTGGCTCCCTCCCACCTCTGTACCCAGCACAGGGAACAACTGATTCCAGCAGAGCTATGTGTGTGTGTGTGAGGGGAGTGAGTGAATGAGCAAGAGAGCACACCATTGCCAGAGATCTCTGAGTGAAGGAGTAGTGATCATTCGTGATAGAATTGAAGTGAACTGGGTAGATAGATTAACAGGAATAAAAGCAAGCAGCGGCAGACAATGAAGGAGTTAACTCATGACTGTCAGCAAAAATATATCCCACAGCAAGGAGGAAAGATTCGAAGAGAGGGATAAATCAACCTTGGCTAATCCAAGAAGTTGAGGAGAGTGTTAAGTATAAAGGCGGATTAAAAAGATAATATATACAAAGATAATAAATTCAGAGGGCAAACTCGCAAGGAATATGAAAAGTCACAATAACAACTTTGTTAAGTATATAAAGAAGTGAACACAGGCCCCTTCAAAAACAAATCTGTGGAGACAGTTATGGGGAACAAGGAAATGGCAGAGGAATTTAACAGATATTTTACATCACTCTTTACTTCAAGCATCCAATTAGTAAAGATACAGGGGGGAGGAATTAAGTAACATCACTGTCACTGAAGTGGTATTAGACAAACTCATGGGCCTGGTCCCCTGGTCCTGACGGCTTATATTCTCGGATCCCAAAAGAGGAGTACAGAGATAATGGATGCATTGGCTGGAATTTTCCAAAGTTCCTTGGATTCTGGAGAAGTATTATAGAGTTTTACAGCACAGAAACAGACACTTCAGTCCAACTCGCCCATGCCAACCAGATATCCTAACATAATCCTAACATAACCGAGCAAAGGCTACGACAACGGATGAATGGGCACTGCACAACAATCAACAGACAGGAGGGTTCCCTCCCAGTTGGGGAACACTTCAGTGGTCCAGGACATTCAGCCTTGGACCTTCGGGTGACCATCCTCCAAGGTGGACTTCGGGACAGGCAGCAGAGGAACGTGGCCGAGCAGAGGCTGATAGCTAAGTTCAGTACCCATAGGGAGGGCCTCAACCAGGACCTGGGGTTCATGTCACATTACAGGTGATCACCATTGCACTACACACACACACACTCAGGTACACACAGACGTGCACACACACCCTTCTAGACACCCACACTCCCACACATGCACCCCCTCACAGACTTAAGAAACTCTGCACTCACTACACACACACACACACTCTCACTCTCTCTCAATCACAACCCCCACCCCAGACAGACACACACACAGGCAGACAGACAAAGACCCACATGCACACATATATTTTGTGTGGTGGATTTGTACTTGCAGAGTTACATTGCACTTTGCTCAAAAACTGCATACATTCATGTAGAACTCTGAGCTCAAAAACTGCATGAATTTATGCAAAACTCTGTTACCTCACTTTTTAGATTGGAATCAATCTAAACATCAGGTCATAGACAGAGAACACGGGAGCTAACACCTTCAACACATTGTCTTGCTATCACCATTGTTAACAGCTAACCCGAGAATGCAACTTTAAAAAAAAGGGTTTTGTGATTTACACATAAAGAAGTGAAACTATCACTGTATTCTAACAGATGAAAGGCTTAACAGACAATCAATTTTTCAATGTATAATTTCAGTTACATCACACTGTAAATCTTTGCTATAAATTC
>NC_057710.1:3297821-3306301 GCF_004010195.1 Chiloscyllium plagiosum
CACTCCCACACTCACACATGCACCCCCTCACAGACTTAAGACACTCTGCACTCACTACACACACACACACATACACTTTCTCACACTCATAACCTCCCACCCAGACACACACACAGACAAAGACCCACACGCACACATATATTTTGTGGGGTGAATTTGTACTTGCAGGGTTACATTGTATTTTGCTCAAAAACTGCATGCATTCATGTAGAACTCCATTATCTAACTTTTTAGATTAGAATCAATCTAAACATCATGGCATATGTAGAACTCTGAGCTCAAAAACTGCATGAATTTATGTAAAACTCTGTTATCTCACTTTTTAGATTAGAATCAATCTAAACATCAGGTCATTTACAGAGAACACAGGGGGCTAACACCTTCAAGATATTGTCTTGCTATCACCATTGTTAACAGCCAACCAGAGAATGCAACTTTTTTTAAAAAAGGGTTTTGTGATTTACACATGAAAGAAGTGAAACTATCACTGTATTCCAACAGATGAAAGGCTTAACAGACAATCAATTTTTCAATGTATAATTTCAGTTACATCACACTGTAAATTTTTGCTAGAAATTCTGTGTTACGATCGAGCCCTCACAATCACCTGATGAAGGAGCGTCACTCCGAAAGCTAGTGTGCTTCCAATTAAACCTGTTGGACTATAACCTGGTGTTGTGTGATTTTTAACTTTGTACACCCCAGTCCAACACCGGCATCTCCGAATCATAATCTAGTCCTATTTGTCATCCCTCTAAACCCTTCCTATTGATATACCCATCCAGATGCCTTTTCAGTGTTGTCGTTACAACAGTCCCCACCACATCCTCTGGCAGCTCATTCCATAGACGTACCACCCTCTGCGTGAAAGAGTTGCCCCTTAGATCCCTTTTATATCTTTCCCCTCTCACCTTAAACCTACGCCCTCTAGTTCTGGACTCCCCCACCCCAGGAAAAAGAACTTGTCTAATTACTTTATCCACGTCCCTCATGATGTTATAAACCTCCATAAGGTCACCCCTCAGCCTCCAACGCTCCAGGGAAAACTGCCCAGCCTGTTCAGCCTCTCCCTGTAGCTCAAATCCTCCAATCCAAGGCTTGGAACCTGCTTTATGTGACACGCCTGTTCAAAAAAAGGGAGGCAGGAAGTGGGCCAATGTAGGCCGATTGTCTGACATTTAATGTTGGAAAAGTATTCTTAATGAGGTGACAGTAGAATATTTAAAAAATCATAACCTAATCAGGCAGAGTCAGCATGGCCTCAGGAAGGGGAAATCATATCTGAGTAATTTATTCGAGATTTATTTTAATTAAGTCTCAACCAGTAGGTGTGTCATATCTGAACTTCCAGACAGTGTTCAGCAAAGTTGCGTCATAAAGGCCACTGCGTTGGAGACAGTATATTGGCATGGAGAGAGAATTGGCTGATGGACAGGAAACAGTGAGTGGGGATAGGGGGAATCTGTTACAGATGGCAACCTGTGACCAGTGGGATTCCACGGGGATCAGTGCTGGGACTGCAACTGTTTATAACGTGTACTAATGACTTGGAGAAAGTGAATGCTCTGTAGCCAAGTTTGATGACAACACAAAAGTAAGTGGAAAGGCAGCTCAGAGAGCAATGCAGTTTAGAGCGAGATATTGATAGGTTAAGTGAATGAACAAAATTTTGAAAAATGGAGCATAATGTGAGAAATTGTGGAGTTGTTAATTTTGGAAGGGAATCGCAGAATATTACTTGAATGGAGAAAAACTGCAGAAAGCTGCAACACAAAGGGACTGGGGGGAACTTGTGCACAAAGCTAGCACCCAGGTACAACAGGTAATCCGGAAGATTAATGGAATGTTGGCCTTAATTCAAAGAAGTTGGACTATAAGAGTCTTACTGTAACAGTACAAAGTGCTGGTAACACCACATCTGCAGGATTACAAGCAGTCTGGGTCTTATTTAAGGAATGATATTTCATTGGAGGCCGTTCAGAGAAGGTTTACCACAATGATCCCCAGTAAACAGGATTCTTTTATGAGCAAAGGCTAAACAGGCTGGTACTCTATTCAATCGGATTTATGCCTGCAGGAAGTGCTGGAATAATTCAACTGGTCTGGCATCTATGGACAGAAAACTAGCTTCCCCTCATCAAAGAGTCGAGGACCAGAGGGCACAGTCTCAGAATGAAGGGGCACCAATTTAAGACTGAGATGGGGAGGAATTTCTTCTCTCACTGGGTTGAGAATCCTTGGAACTGCTTGCCACAGAGAGCTGTGAGGGCAGAGTCCACCTGTATATTTAAGGCTGAGATAGACAAATTCTCGATCAGTCAGAGACATGGAGATGTACAGCACAGAAACAGATCCTTCAGTCCAACTTGTCCTTGCCAACCAGACCCCAAATTAATCTAGTCCCATGTGCCAGCACTTGGCCCATATCCCTCTAAACCCTTCCTATTCATATACCCATCCAAATGCCTTTTAAATGTTGTAATTGTACCAGCCTCCACCACTTTCTCTGGCAGCTCATTCCATACACACACCACCCTCTGTGTGAAAAGGTTGCCTCTTTAGTCCCTTTTAAAACTTTCCTCTCTCCTAGTTCTGGACTCTCCCACCTCAGGGAAAAGACCTTGTCTATTTACCCTATCATGCCCCTCAAGGGAATCAGGAGTCTTCGGGAAAGGGCAGGAAAGTGGACGTGAGGAACATCAGATCAGCCAGGATCCTACTGAGCAGTGGAGCAGGTTGGAGGGGCTGAATGGCCTGTTCCTGATCCTATTTCTTACAGTCTTATGGAGGGAGCACACACGAGACACCCGGATGGTGCTCTATTCTACAAAGCCACTGCTCACAGTAGAACAAGCAGCTTTCCAGCAGAGAGGGAGAGGGGGCACTTAGTCAGGGAGACACTGAGGCAGTGTGAACAAATACATTCATAAAATCCCTACAGTGTGGAAGCAAGCCATTTGAGTCCACACCGACCCTCCAAAGAGCATCCCACCCAGACTGACCCTCTCTACCCAATAACCCTGCATATGGCATGGCCAACCCATCCAGCCTGCACATCCATGGTTGCTATGGGACAATTCAGCATGGCTAATCCATCTTTGGACTGTGGGAAGAAACTGCCCACTCTCTCCCCACAGCCCTGTATCAATCCCAAGCTAATCCCACTGCCCCACTCTCTCCCCATAGCCCTGTATCAATCCCAAGCTAATCCCACTGCCCCACTCTCTCCCCATAGCCCTGTATCAATCCCAAACTAATCCCACTGCCCCACTCTCTCCCCATAACCCTGTATCAATCCCAAACTAATCCCACTGCCCTGCTCTCTACACAGCCCTGTTTAGCACTATGTCAAGATGCTCACTGGGAAAGCAATGGCCTCCTTCTGTGGTGTAACACGTCTGTGAAGCTAGAAATCAGCATCAATCTACAGGAGACATCACTCACATGCTGGTCAACTGGAACACTTCGAGACCTGCTCTCTGCCCTCCTTAACCTCCCTCTCCTGTGAATCGAGCTCTCTTTCTGCCTTTCAATCGTGCCATACAAGCGGGGGAGAGGCTGGACTGTGACACGCTCAGGTCCAAAGGCCCTGATCAAACGGTCTGTGTCGATCGTTGAGACAGTGCTTCCTGTCTCCGTCTGTGTCTGAGGATCTGTCTCGGCTGGGACCGTGGTGTCTGACTCTGTTGTGGATACAGCAGCCAAGCTGCCACTCTGCAGACCCCTGTACTGCCGATGGTCCAGGATCAACTTGATGCGATCAGTGGAGATTTTCTCCAGGGAGTCAGACCTGTCAGGTTGTGTGGCAGCAAGATCATACAGATCCCTGACTGGATCCTCCCAAGCTCTCTGCCTCCTCCCCCTCTCTCCCAGCCTGCGCTGTCCAGCCCTCCTCTCAGCACAGAGGAGAGAGTGATGTACTGGGTTTTTCAGCATCCGGGCTAGTTCATCCAAACGCTCGAGCAGGGACAGCTCACTGGCACTGCTTGAAGCCAGACTCTTGTACTGTTCATGCCTCTCCTTAAATTTCTGCCACAGTTTGTCCAGGCTGCTGTATCTCACTGCCTCTCGGGCACCAGGCTGACACTGGAATCCCTCTGTTCGGCGGCTGACACGATCAGCCACGTCGCCTCCAAGGCAAAGCTGACCCCGAGAGTTACCCTGCCGGGACCTGCTGGTAGCCACCTCTGTCTGTTCCACACGTGAGGGGGCAGGATGCCTCCATTCACCCCCCCGATGCCTCTGGGCTTGACGGACGGCTGGATATGATCGCGAACCCCTGCTGCTCAACTCCTGCTGTGATGCTCGCTGCCTTCTCTCAGCGTAACGTGGAGAGTCTCTGGTCTGGGACTCCAGGGAATTTCTGACGTCATGCTGGAGGGGACCACTGGTGATAATGTCACCGTCGCCTGTATCTTGCAACAACATTCTCGACGGTAAAGTTGCTGCGCCAGGGGTGAGGGAACTCTGTGGTCGCCGGATACCTACAGTGACAGCACAGGGAGTTAGAGTAAAGCCAGGAGGCCCACACACATTTGACTACTATCCTAACTTGAACTGAATCCAAGTCATCCTCGCCTCTCCTCACTAAATGAAATACAGCAATTCTCTGATATCAGTTATCGCTCCATAAAGCTTTAGCCATCCCCATTTCTATACTCTTCACCAACCACACTCCCCACCAAGATAGCAACTGAGGAGCCCAACAAGCCTGACCCACCATTCAATAGGAACATGGCTGGTCAAACACTTCAATGCCTTTTACTCAGCACTGTACACCACTGGTCATCTATCTGTCTGAAATACACTCAAACAAACTGCGTCTCCACAGCCCTCAGGTTCACAAACCTCAGAGTAAGATCATTTTTTCTCATCTCAGACCAAAATGGAATTTCCCTTATTTTTAAATTGTTTCCCTTGTATAAAGATTTCTCAACCAGGGAAACATCATACCTATATCTACCCTGTTTCTGCATCTCCTGAGTTACAATGGGATCACCTCTCATTCTCAACTACAGTCCTGCCATCCCGGTGAACACATCTGGCGCACCTTGTTGTTCTCCCTCTATGGCAATAATAACTTTGCCAAGGAGACCAAAACTGCACACAGCACTCCAGGTACAGTCTAACCAATTAAAGCAAAACCTCCTATTACTGTACTCAAATCCTCTTCAGATAAAGGCTAACTTTCCATTAGCCTTCCTAACGCCTTCCTGCACCTGCATGTGAAAAGGTTGACAGATACTTCAGTACAATTTGGACAAGGTGAGTGAGTGGGCAAATGCAAGGCAGACGGAGTATGATGTAGCTAAATATGAGGTTATCCACTTTAGAGGGACCAATAAGAAGGCAGATTATCTGAATAGCGATTGGCTATTCAGATACATTCACTGGAAAAAGGGAAGTGCAACAGGACCTGGGTGTCCTCGTACATCAGTCATTGAGACATACAGGTGTGGCAGGCAGTGAAGAATTCCATAGTGAGAGCATTCCAGTTCCCGATGAGTGGGGAGTCCAGAACCAGGGGTCACAGTCCAAGGATTAGGATAGCCCATTTAGGACTGAGATGAGAAAATTTCTTCAACCTGAGCTCGGTGAAGCCTGGGCAATTCTCTACTACATGAGGCCGAAACATTGAATGCTCCCTTGAAGTTAGAGATCATTCTCAGGGCCAGTGAAATCAAAGGATGTGGGGAGAAAGCAGGAACTGGATACTGAGCTGGGTGATCAGTCACAATGTCATTGAAAGACAGAGTTAGCTCAAACAGCCAAATGGTCTACTGCTGCTCCTAGTTCCCTCACAACACACTGTGTTCACAACTGCATTCTGAAGAAGGGTCACTGGACCTGATACATTCATTCTTCTTTCGAACCACACAGGATGCCAGATCTGTTGCAATTTCTGGAATTTAGCAATTTTTAAATTATCTACTAAGCCCATCCTTTATACTAGATTGCAGTATTTCCCCTAATATTGATGTGATCCACAGGAATGTTTCCAGAATTTATACAGCTTTAGAAGATACATTGAGGATCTCCTTCAACACCCTGTGAAGATGATCAGCAGGCCCTCGAATTTAACAACTTGCAGCCCCATTTAATTTCTCCAGTTCTTACTAACAATAATCTCCTGTAATTCCTCAATCTCCCTGGTCACTTGGATGTCTAATTCTGCAAGCTTTCTTGCACCTTTCTTAGTGCAATCAGAGAAGTAACCATTTAGCTTTTCCACTGTTTCTCTGTTCCTCTTTATAAATTCCCTGCTTTCAATGGACCCCCACATTCATTGTAATAAAACGTTTCCTTTTTACAGATCTACAGAAACTTTCACTGTCAATTTTTTAGTGTTTTCCTTTTAATCAGATTGAATTCATGTTCTATTCTCCCTTAATTCATCAGCTTCTTGGTGCTCCTTTACTGAATTCTATAAATCCATATCCTCAGAATTACTGCACTTTCCAACAATTTTATGGATTTTTTTCTTTTAACCTGATCCAATCCTGAAATTCCTTTGGGAATCATGGCTGACCTTATGTGTGTTTTGCAGCTTAAAAGATGTTTAGTTGTTGCAAGCTATGCAATTGTTCTTCAAGCAATTGTCCAATGCCCATGTACAATCATGCCTTTTATTGTATTTTCCCAATCCATGCCAATGCCTTCACAACTCCCCTCATTAAACTTTAACAGCCCTGCTTCAGAACAACCTCACTTTCAAACACAATGTACAATTCTTTCATATTACAGTGACTCATTCCTCAAGGGTCTTTTACAAGGTCGTTAATTGGCCTGGTTTTAATACATGATACTGGATTTTAAATCGCCTGTCCTCTATTCCTGTCTCAGCATGCTGTTCGAGAAGACCATCCCTAAGAAACTCCAGGAACTCACTCTCCATTGCATTAGTCCTCAGTTGGTTTACCCAGTTTACATGCAGATTGAAGAATCCCATGATAACGGTGTTGCTCATACTAAAGACTTCCCTCAACTCCTGATTAATGCCATGCCCCACATCACCACTCATATTTGGAGGCCTACCAACAATTCGAGCCAATGTCTGTGACCACTTGTTGTTTTGAGTTCCACCCAAACTTGTTTTTCAAATCCGAGCTCCTCCCTTCCCTTGGTTTTATTCATTCACCTGATGCAGACCTGACTGGCCAGGCCCAGTACCTAATTGCCCCAGAGGGCAGTTGAGAGTCAACCACATTGCTGTGGGGCTGCAGTCACATGTAGGCCAGACCAGGTAAGGATGTGTACCAGATGGATTTTTCTGTCAATTGGTAATGGATCCACCCACCTTGCCCAGTTTAAACCCTTCCCAGTGACACCAGCAAGCCTCCGTGCGGGAATACTGGTGCCCCACCAGTTTAGGTGCAACCGAATCTACCTTGTACAGGTCCCACCTGTCCCAGAACACATCCCAATGATAGACATAACTGAAGCCCTCTGTCCTACACTAGCTCTTTCGCCACCTATTTAACTATATTATTTTCCTACTCCTAGATTCACTGGCTCATGGCACAGGAAGTAATCCCAAGATTACAACCCTTGACACCCTGCTCTTCATCATCCGACCTAACGCCTCTGCAGGACTTCACCCCTCTTTCTGCCTATGTCATTAATACCAAAACAGAACACAACCACTCACTGCTCACTCTCCTCCTTCAGAATATCTAGTGTCCGCTCAGAGATGTCCTTAACCCTGGCACCAGGGAGGCAACACCAGCCTGCAGGCTCACTTGCAGCCACAGAAATGAGTCCCCCTGATTACTGAGTCCCCTATCACTACTGCTCATACACTCTGACCACCACTGCCCCCTTCCCCCCAAATATTTAACTGTTTAACTCTTGCATTCTATGCCCCTATTGTCAACCTCAAGTTTTTATTGATCATTTTATTCACATTTTCACATATGCATCACAATTTTGGAATATTGGTATCTCTAGTTCTCTGTTCAGCCACACTCTTCATTTTCCCTCCCATCTGATATGACTTGGCATAAATTTATATTAAACTGTATCTGTCTGCCTTTCCCATGATGTCTGCCCTGCCATGGATCTCCACAGCACATCCTTACCTCTTTCAAACAATCTCATTTTCTCCTCCTCCCTGGGCTTCTTCGAGGCTGCTGCTTTGCTCAATGCTCTGCCTTGCTGCTTCACTGGCTTCCTGGATTGACCGCAGCTCCTGACGTCCAGGCCCTCAGTCAGGATTCTAGTAGGACGTGTATGCCGTGAATCTGAGAATGAAACAGAGTTGACGTCAAACTAGCTGGATCAGAACTTGAGAGGGCAATACTTATGAGAAATCAAAGAGCTGACCTGTCTGCAAGCTTTCACTGCTGCTCTCAGGATCCAGCTGGGCAGTTTGGCTCTTTGCCCCTGCCTTTGGCATGTAGAATAGTTCGGTGCTCCCTGCAGGTTTGTACGGCAACATGACAGGAGCATCTACAGGGAAGCAAAAATATCTCAGCATGTCT
>NC_057710.1:3306801-3332801 GCF_004010195.1 Chiloscyllium plagiosum
TGTTCACAATTCTTAAACTTTGTTCAGGTATCTGCTCCTACCATCTCCCCTGGCTACACATTCTGGTCACCTACCACCTGCTGGTAAAACCTTTTCTCACACATCTCCTTTAAACTTTCCCCCTCTCACCATAAACCTATGTCCTCCAGTATTTAACATTGCCACCATGGCCATGCCCCTTATAATATAATATAGTTCTATCAGGTTGCCACTCAGGAAATACACTTGAACAAAAACAATTCAGGTTTGTCCAACCTCTACTTGTAGCTAACACACTCCGATCCAGGCAACATCCTGGTAAACCTCTCCTGTACCCTCCACATCCTTCCTATTGTGTGGCGACCAGAACTGTACACAATACACTGAATGTGCCCCCTTGTTATTGATCCTTCAATGAAGGGACATAGCTGCTTTCCATTTAGACAGTTGCTGCTACATTTCAATGTAAAGGGAACATGTTGGGCCTGTACACTCCCCATTTTCACCATCCTTAAAGACAGCACATCCAGATGACAACTCACTGTGTAAATCTCAATCTCCACTTTGGACTTTTTGCCAACTTTCTTAAATCTGAGCCCACTGAAAACCATTTCGCCTTATCTCCTCTCGAAAATCCCTTCAATATTTAAACATGTCCATTAAGTCTCCCCTTAACCTTCCCTGCTTTAAAGAGAACTACGCTAGAAACAGAAAGCTGTCAAGTTAATGTGATATATTATCAATCATTGTGACAGACTATGGCAACATGGTGACTCAGTGGTTAGCACTGCTACCTCACTGCGTCACGGTCCCAGGTTCGATTCCAGCCCCGGGCAACTGTCTGTGTGCTGTTTGCACGTTCTCCCTGTGTCGGCGTGAGTTTCCTCTGGGTGCTCTGGTTTCCTCCCACAGTCCAAAGATGTGCAGGTCAGGTGAATTGGCCATTGCTAAATTGCCCATAGTGTTCAGGGATGTGTAGGTTCACTGTGTTAGTCAGGGGTAAATATTTCGGATAGGGAATGGGTTTGGGTGGGTTACTCTTCAAAGGGTCAGTGTGGACTTATTGGTCCGAAGGGTCTGTTACCACACTGTAGGAATTCAAATTCTATTTCAGTACAGAGACAGACACAGTATTTGAAGAGTGGATAATTGCAAATACTACACCCCTGCTCAAAAAACGATGTGAGGATAAATCTAGCAGTTACAGGCACATCACTTTAACCTCAGTGAAGGAAGGCTTTGAGAAAAGATATTCTGACAAAACTGACCATCACTTGGGCAAATGTATACTAATTCAGGAAAGCCACAACAAATTTGTTAATCACAGATAATGTTTAACTAATTTGAGGTTTTCAGTGTGGACAACATTAACACGGGTAATGTGGTTGATGTGATGTACGCAGACTTACAAAAGACATTTGGTAACATCCTCAGAACAAGCTTCAGGGGAAGTTAATCCTTCGGGAATCAAAGGGACAGCAGTGACATGAAAACCAAGTTCACATAGTGACAGGAAAGTGGCTAATGGGGCACTTTCAGACTGGAAGGACTGAAGTTCTCTACAGGCTGTTAGTTGGACCACTGCTTTTTCTGATACATATTCATACTCCAGACTTAAGAGTGTCTGGAACAATTTTAGCATTTCTTGAGAATATTGTGCACTGTGAGGGCGGTGATAGATTTCAGGAGAAATGGATAACCTGGTGGAAGAGTGGACATAGAGTCACATGTGGCAAATAAAATGTTTTTCAGAGAATTGTCAAGTATGAAGTATTTGATTTTGTCAGAAAGACCGAGGTAAGGCTGCATAATTTAAGGGATAATATTCTAATAGGCATTTAGGAGTTGAGGGGGTCTGTGGTTTTATGGATACAAATCATTGATTGTGGAAGGACATCAACATAGGAGGGTGTGGGGTGACCTTATTGAGGTTGATGAAGTCATGAGGGTCATAGATAAGGAGAATAGCAAATGTCTTTTCCCTCGGGTGGGGGAGATCAAAACGAGGAGGCATATTTTTAATGTGAGGGGAAAAAGATTTAGAAAGGACCTGAGGCACAACATTTTCCACACAGGGTGGTTCATATATGGAATGAACTGCCAGAGGAAGTGTGACATGAAGGTACAGTGACAACATTTAAAAGGCATTTGGATAGGTACATGAATAGGAAAGGGTTAGAGGGATTTGGGCCAAATGCAGGCAAGTGGGTCTAGTTCAGTTTGCTTGACATGAATGGATTGTACCAAAGGGTCTGTTTCCATGCTGTATGACTCTATGACATTGCAGGCTGGAGTTGTATGCCCTATAGTAAACAAGGCAGCCATAATGTAGAGGTCCTGGACACAGGTCAGAAGTCACACGACACCAGGTTATAATCCAACAGATTTAGCTGAAGTCAGAAGTTTTCAGAGTGCAGCTCCTTCATCAGGTGGAGTGAATACATGACGAAGGGACTACACTTCAAAAGCTTGTGATTTCAAATAAGCCTGTGATACTATAACCCAGTGTCGTGTGATGCCTGACTTAGATCAGGGAAGGCCTGGGGTGAGGGAATGGGAGGGGGGGGGGAGAAACAGACACACGCACACAGTTACACACACACCGGATTCAGGTGGAGAAGTGGCACGATGGCACAGTGGTTAGCACTGCTGCCTCATAGCACCAGAGACCTGAGTTCAATTCCTGCCTCAAGCAACTGTCTGTGTGGAGTTTGCACATTCTCCCTGTGTCGGCGTGGGTTTCCTCCGGGTGCTCCGGTTTCCTCCCACAGTCCAAAATGTGCAGGTTAGGTGAATTGGCCACGCTAAATTGCCCGTAGTGTTAGGTGAAGGGGTAAATGTAGGGGAATGGGTCTGGGTGGGTTGCTCTTCAGAGGGTTAGTGTGGACTTGCTGGGCCGAAGGGCCTGTTTCTATACTGTAAGTAATCTAATCTAAAGTATTTGAGAGGCACAGACACAGTAGCAACTCTTCCCTGAAGTAAGGGGGTTGATAATGAGAGAGCAGAGTTTTAAGGTAAGGAGCAGGAGGTTTAGAGGGGATTTGAGGAAATATTTTTCACCCAGAGAGTTGTGGGTATCTAGATCTCACTGCTGAAAAGCTCATCAAGATGAGGACCCTCCAGACATTTAAGCAGTATTTAAATGAGCACTTGAGCTGGAATACCAAGCTTCAAGCCAGTGTTGAACAACAAGATTAGAGTCAAACAGTGTGGTGCTGGAAAAGCACAGCCAGTCAGGCAGCATCTGAGGTGCAGGAGAGTCAACGTTTCACACTTAAGCTCTTCATCAGGAATGGGGGGTTGGCCCAAGGGAGCTGAGAGATACATGGGCGGGGAAGGTTGCTGGGAATGTGATAGGTAGATCAAGGTGGGAGTGAAGGTGATCGGTCAGACAGGAGAAGGAGCAGATAAGTGGGAAGGAAGATGGACAGGTAGGGCAGTTCAAAAGGGCGGTGCTGAGTTGGAAGGTTGGATCTGGGATTAGGTGGGGGGAGCAGAAATAGGGAAACCGGTGAAATCCACATTGATCCCGTGTGGTTGCAGGGTCCCAAGGCCAAAGGTGAGGCATTCTTCCTCCAGGGATCAGGTGGTTAGGGTTTGGTGTTGGAGGCGGCCCAGGACTTGCATGTCCTTGGCGGAGTGGGATGTGAAGTTAAAGTGTTTGGCCACAGGGCAGTGAAATTGTTTAGTGCGTTTGTCCCAGAGATGTTCACTGAAACGTTCTGCAAGTCGGTGCCCTATCTCCCTAATTGTAGCGGAGACTGCATCGAGAGCAACGGATACTGTAGATGATGTGTGTGGAAGTACAGGTCGGATGTGGAAGGATCCTTTGGGGCATTAGACAGAGGTGTGTGGGGGAGGTGGGCGGGGGGGGAGGAACGGACTCTCTGCTCCTCAGATGCTGCTTGACCTGCTGTCCTTTTCCAGCACCACACTCTTCGACTATTATCTCCAGCAACTGCCATCCTCACTTTCTCAGAATACGATTACAATGATCACCAGCACAGATAGAATGGGCTGAAGGGCCTCTTTCTGTGCTGTGAGAGATCCAAGACTCTGTAAAAGATGATTGTAGGACGATGAATGATTGGGCTGCATTCCAGAGTCAGGAGATGAAGAGCCAGGAGCTGCCTTTCTCAGGTACCTACCGGTATCCTGTCCTCCACATTGAATTGGTTGGCATCTGGCGTCAGCCGTGATGGTGTCCAGATGGGAACGTAGTTATCAACTTCCAGGCTGGTCAGTGAGTGGCCTGACATGGTCAGTGTCTGCTCTCCTGCCCGACTGCTCTCCTGTGAGCTGCCCGGCAGTTTGAGCTCATCCTGTGGGGAGGCAACACTGAATCGCTCAGGGCAGGCAGCGACACTTGAAGGGTGTGGGCCAGGTAAGGTGGTACCAGAGGATCTTGCGGTCTGTCTGGAGCTGCTGTTCTCCCTTTGCTCAGCAAGGGTGGGAGACAGAGGGGCCTCCTGCATCAATGGGCTGTCTCCGCTCTGGTGGGACAAATGGCATTCAGCCAGGGTACTGACAGACTCAAGTGAGTGAATGCTAGATGCTCTGTCCCAATTTAGGTGGCAATGAGGTGGGTCAGCTTTACAGAGAGAGGCATCGTCGTGGTGTCCTCTCCTCTCATCTGATTGTGACATCCTCCTCAGAGCAGCTGGCCTCCCAGGCCCAACAGGATGGTCACTGCCGGTTCCTGACAGATGACTGGTGCTCTGGCCTGTCCTCTGGGTCCTCAGTTGGTGGCCAGTCTGCAGGTGGGCAGTTCCAAAGGTCGCTGCGATACGCCGCTTTGGTAGACAGCTGGACGTTGGAGCCGCATTGATCCGTGACAGGATATTATTGAGCGAGTCGGCGATAGCACTGTAGGCCCGCTGTCGGGGAGACACTCCTCTCAGGCCATGTAACACCAGGCTGTCAAAGGTGGGCTTGCCACCTGGGCCATGGTGTATGTCCCAAGCTCCAACTTTCTCCATGTAGTTCAGGGGAGCCATGGACTGCAAGACACTTGGACAGGCCCAGCTGCTGGTGGAAGTGGTAGTGGTGGTGGTGGCGGCATTTTTACTACTCTTGGTCAAATCCTTCTTGTTTGATAAGGATTCCACTGAAACCTTGGAGATGCCAGAAGCAGCAATCTGGCTTTCCAGGTGGTGAATGACCACTCGCCTTGCCTGACCCAACAGAGCAAGGCCCTTGGCTGGTGCATTCAAGGGGACGGCTGGTGTGGACTGACAGACAGGGTCAGCTAAGGAGGTGAGGAAAGAGGAATCCGTGACATTTGCTGGACACACTGTGGGAGAGAGCTCAGTGTCCTTCTGCTCCTGCTCTATGCTGTAGCCAGACAATGCTGTGCCATCACTCTTGCTGTCGGTACTTTTTGTGGTCTTCACCTCCGTGATGGTATCAACCTTCCCGTTGGATGAGGTGGTGGGCTCCATGCAGGCAGACCCTGGTCCAGCTCCTGATGTAAAGCCATTCTTGGATGGAGCAGATAAAGAGAAAGAAGTTGGTTGACGCTGCAAACTTGCTTCAGAGCAAGCGGTTTGACTGGTCTTGCTCACTTGCCAGCCTTGTGAACGGAATAGGGCGTCAGAAACCTCTGACCTGTCTGGGCCTGATGGAGCCAAGTTCCCTTTTCCAAGAGGATCCGGACAGGCGTTGCAGGGCTCAGGCAGGGTTGGCTGCTCGTGGAGCATGGCGTGATCAGGGCTAGAGCAATCTGGAGAAACGAGAGCCGACTCGGGGTTCAGGGGTGGCTGCTCAGTTGCAGCTGACTCCCATTCCTTTCCAAGAGCTGCAATACCATGTTTAACTGCTCCTGCAGCCAGCAAACTGCTCCTCTGGTTATCAATAAGGGGCCCACTCACTTCAGCTCCTCTCCTGGAGCCAGAGCTGCTGGGCAATTCAACAGCCTCCTCCAGCACTTGGGGAGCAGGCAACTCTCCACCCAGAGGTAACTTGTGCTCAGAGAGAGGAGCTCTGTATATGCCACCTGCCCGTGGCTGACATCCATCCCTTTTGATGCTCGGAAGCTCCATGAAGTTCTGGTCACCAATGTACTTCTCTGCTCGAGTGAAATCTTCATCTTCTGTTGCCTCTGACCACCTTGGGCTGGGGGGCGTCAGGGAATGCTGTGACAGGGAATCCCTGCTGCTGCTGTCTCCAAACAGGTGCTGTGACAGTGGGGGGCTCTCTCTCTCACAGTCTGCGGAAGCCTCAGGTATTACTGCCTCCTGGAAGCTGCTTCCTCGGTAGGCTCGTGTGTATCCCTCACTCAGAACTCCAGATAAGTCAGGGCTCCCTCTGAAACAGAAGAGAATAGAAATTGGTGAACCTCGATGGGGAGACAGAGTAAGGAGATCATGTTGATTGGGTGAGTTTAAATAGAACTGTTTGCGATCATTAAGTATCAACATACATGACTGCGTTCAGACATAATAGTTGCACAGCGGCCCAATGGTTAGCACTGTTCCCTCACATCACCAGGGATCTGGTTCAATTCCAGCCTCAGGTGTCTGTCTGTGTGGAGTTTGCACATTCTCGCTGTGTCTGCTCCAGTTTCTTCCTACAGTCCAAAGATGTGCAGGTTAGGTAGATTGGCTATGCTAAATTGCCCATAGTGTCTAGGGATGTATAGGTAAGGCGGATTACTACAGGGACCATTGCTCCATACCCACAATATTTATTAATAATTTATATGAGACAACTAAATGTTATATCTCCAAGTTTGCAGACGACACAATGCTGTGGTGAGCTGTAAGGAGGACACAGAGATGCTTTGGTATGAATTGGACAAATTGAGTGAGTGGACACATACATGGCAGATGAAGTTGTTACATGTGAGATTGCCCATTTTGGTAGCAGAAGTAGGAAACAGATTATGATCTTAATGGTGATAGATTAGAAAAAGGGGAGGCACAACAAGGCTTGGGGGTCCTTGTATACCAGTCGCTGAAGCATGCAAAAGCAGCAGGTAGTGGCCTTCGTAGCGAGAGGATTTGAGTACAGGAACAGGGATGACTCGCTGCAAATTGAACACAGGTCCCTTAAAAAATGAATCTGGGGAGGTGGTTACAACAAAGGGGGAACTGACAGAGGAGTTGAAAAGATATTTTATATCAGTCTTCACAGTGGAAGTTGTTCAAACATCCAATTATTACTAAAGAATATGGGTAGGAACTAAGTACCATCACTAGATAAGTTGTATTAGACAAACTAATGGGACTAAAAGCAGATATCTCCCCTGGTTTTGATGGTAGTTCCTGAAAGAAGCAGCTACAGATATAATGGATCCATTGGTTGTAGCTTTCCAAAAATCCTTGGATTCTACTGAAATACCAGAGGATTGGAAAACTGCTAATGTGACACTGCTATTCAAAAAGGGAAGCAAAAAGTGGGTAACTGTACACTGACTAGTCTAACATTTAATGTTGAAAAGGCATTGGAATCAATTAGTAAGTAATTGCAACATATTTGGAAAATCATAACTTAATCAAGCAGAATCAGCAAGGTGCTTTGTAAGGAAGTCACATCTGACTAATTAATCAGAGCTTTTTGAGGAAGCTCAACCAAGAGTAGAAAAAGGGTAACCAGTAGATGTATTGTACTTGGATTTGCAGAAGGCATTAGACAAAGACATTTCATAGAAGATCACATCATAAGTTAAGAGCCTATGGTTCATAGGCAGGAAACAGCAAGTGTGGATAATGGATTCTTTTAAAGGTTGGCGACCCATTATCAGAGGTATTCCACAGGGATCGGTGCTGGGACTGCAACTGTTTACAATATATATTAATGAGAAAAAAGTGAATGTACTGTAGCCAATTTGCAGACAACACAAAAATAGGCCAAAGGGCAGGCTGAGAGAGGGTTACAGTTTACAGAGAGATAGGTTCAGTAAGTGG
Source organism: Chiloscyllium plagiosum (assembly GCF_004010195.1). Taxonomy (NCBI): domain Eukaryota; kingdom Metazoa; phylum Chordata; class Chondrichthyes; order Orectolobiformes; family Hemiscylliidae; genus Chiloscyllium; species Chiloscyllium plagiosum. The sequence continues at coordinate 3,314,688 of NC_057710.1, forward strand.
ACAATAAGTTGGCAAATGGAATATAATGCAGGAAAATGTGAAGTTGCTAATTTTGGAAGGGAGAACAAAAGAACAGAACATTACTGACATGGAAATAAAGTGCAGAAAGCTGGACCATAAAGGGACTTGGGGGAACTTGTGCACAAAACACTGAAAGCTAGCATACAGGGACAATAGGTCATCAGGAAGGCCAAAGGAATGTTGGCCCTAAATTCAAGAGGGTTGGAGAACAAGAGTAGGAAAGTTCTCCTGCAACTGTACGAGGTGCTGGTGAAATCACATCTGGAGTACTCTGAGCAGTTTTAGTCCCCTTATTTAAGGAAAGATATTGGAGACAGTTCAGAGAAGGTTTACTGGAATGATCCCTGGCATGGAGCGATTGGCTTCTGATCAAAGACAAAGCACTCTATTCACTGGAGCTTAGAACAATGAATTGAACCACACTGGACTCTCCGGGGGCTTGACAGGATAAATACTGAGAAGATGTTTCCCCTCATCGGAGAGTCTAGCATCAGAGCGCAAAGTCTCAAAACGAAGGGTAGCAATTTTCGACAGATTTTTTTCTTTTATGAGGGTTGAAGATCTTTGGAACAGAGAGCTGTGGGAACACAGTTTTCTGTATATTTGAGATAGAGAGTTTCTTGATCACTAGGGGAATGAAGGGTTATGGGGAAAGCTCAAGAAAATAGAATGTCAGATCAACCATGATCTTACTCCTGTTAGTATTTCTTATGGCCTCATGGACAGCATAACTGCAGGAAGGATGTTCCTACTGACCAGACAATCCAGAACTGGGGCACAGTACAAGGGTATAAGATAGACTATTTAGGACATTGGTTAGGCCACTTTTCGAATATTGTTTGCAATTCTGGTCTCCCTCCTATAGGGAGGATGTTGTGAAACTTGAAAGGGTTCAGAAAAGATTCACAAGGATGTTGCCAGGGTTGGAGGATTTGAGCTACAGGGAGAGACTGAATAGGCTGGGGCTGTTTTCCCTGAAGCGTTGAGGGGTGAGAGGCTTAGACATTTAAACAATCATGAGGGACATGGATAGGATAAATAGACAAGGTCTTTTCCCTGGGGTGGGGGAGTCTAGAACTAGAGGGCATAGGTTTAGAGTGAGGGGGGAAAGCTATAAAAGGGAGATTAGGGGGCAACGTTTTCACACAGAAGGTGGTATGTGGACGGAATGAGCTGCCAGAGGAAGTGGTGTAGGCTGGTACAATTACAGCATTTAAAAGGCACCTGGAAGGGTATATGAGTAGGAAGGGTTTAGAGGGATATGGGCCAAGGGCTGGCAAATGGAATTAGATTAGGTTAAGATATGTGTTCGGCATGGACAAGTTGGACCAAAGGGTCTGTTTCCGTGCTGCACATCTCTATGAGTCTGACTGAGGTGAAATATCTTCACCCTAACCTTGGTGAGACTGTGGAATTCTCTGCCACAGAAAGCAATTTGCCTTCTGTGAAAAATTGAATTGTTTCAGGAAGGAGCTAAATAAATCAAAGGGTATGGAGGGAAAGCAGGAATAAGGTACTGAATTGGAACATCAGCCATTAACTTATTAAATGATGGAGCAGGCTCAAAGGGCCAAATAGCCCACACCTGCGACTATATTCCATGGTTCATCACACTCAGATGACATACTTTTCTGCAGAAGCAACATTATGATTTTATGCTGATTTTGATCAGCTGTCTGAAATCAACCAGCCTACGCCAACTGCCTATGTCTTTCTCTAGACAAGTAAATTCTGTTCACTGTGGCCTTCTGCTTGGTCAATAAATAGACTTTTACACTGAAAAGGTTCAGAGATTCAGAGCAAAAGCCTTACCTCAGAGGGGCAAACTCCACTGGAGAGCAATGAAAAGTCACGTTGGAAAGTTTTACATCTTCCGGACTCTGCCTGGTGTAGGAGGCCAAGAGCGGAGGAGCTGAAGACAACCCACTTCCCTGCAGCTCTGTTGAGAAAAGCAACAATGGCCTGTCAGCACTCTCAGCTGAAAGGATTACTCATAGGTGTAACACCTCTCATGAAAAAGTTTCGAAAACCTTCAGGACCTGTGTGATCCCAGATTAAATCAGCCTTGTCACACTCTGCACATTTTCCTTTAAGAAATTTTGAGTGGTTTCCTGGGCTCATATTGAATGTCTAAGAGGGTCGGAGAGAATTTTTTCAAATACTTTACACACATCCAAAGATTAGTGTGGGTCTTTCACTTCTCCTCAGAAATCACGAAGCTTTAGTCACATATATACAATACAGTACACATTGGTCACATATATATAGTGTATACAGGTCACATGTATACAGTATTGATGAGCTCGGTCAGTCACACACCTAAAAGGTCACCTCTGCTTTTCTTGCTTCCATAAGAGACCAACTCAATGTTCCAAACATTTCTGCAGGAATTGTAAAGTCTGGGTATTTTTGTTTTTCTTTATTTTGCATTGGTGTCCAAAATCTTGGTTTGAAACCAAGGACTGTGCAAAGAGATGTTGCACTTTTACAACAAGTTACTGGAAGTCAGTGAGTTATGTTTACACTGCTGTTTTGTTTCCGCAGTTAGGGAAGATGCCACAGCACTGTGGGCGTGCAGAGCAAGTTTCACGTAGAGATAGAATGCTCAGTCCCTCAGACAGAAACTCTGAAACGCTGAACAATTTGATTTCAATCTTGAACTTCTCTAAAAGCCCCAAAGTAATGGGACTCTAGCATCAGCACAGTTTCCCAAGTGCAACACTTCTAAAACCTCCCTATTTTTATACTCTAGGCCTATGTTCCAAAAAATATTCTTATAGGCGAAAGTGAGGACTGCAGATGCGGGAGATTAGAGTCAAGATTAAAATGGTGCTGGAAAAGCACAGCAGGTCAGGCAGCATCCAAGGAACAGGAAAATCGATGTTTCGGGCAGAAGCCCTTCATCAGGAATGAGAAAAGAATTCTTATGCCTTATGAGCTTCAGGGATCTGTGGACATTAATTCCTAAATCCCCTGTTACTCTATAATTCTCACTAAAATAGAATCCCTACAGACCATTCTGCCATTTGAATCCATGCCAACCCTTCATAGAGAGAGTCTCACCCTGACCGACCCTGTTCCTGTAACCCTGCATTTTCCATGGCCAATCCACCTAACCTGGATACTGTGGGCAATTAGCATGGCCAAGCCACCTTAACCCGCACATCTTTGGATTGTGGGAGGAAACCAGTCCACCTGGAGGAAACCCACGCAGACATGGGGAGAATGTGCAAACCCACACAGACAGTCATCAGAGGTTGGAATCAAACCTGGATCCCTGGTGCTGTGAGGCAGCAGTGCTAACTACTGAGTCACCATGCCACATTCCCACTGTTTATTGGGGAATCCCTTTGTTCTCTAAATACATCAGCTCACACCTCTCCAGATCAAATTCCACATTCTGTCCACTTGCAGTTTACATCTAATCGATTGTGATCGAACACAGCCAATTTTTATATCATCTGCAAATGTTCTAATCACGTTCTCTCCATTCAAATCACTGACATGAACAAAGAATCACGAAGTACCCAACTCCGAAGCACCTTAAAGGAACCCACCATCCAGTCACAAAGCACCTTTCGATCATTACCTTTGACTTTCTGCCACTGGAACCAATTTTGGATCCAATTTCCCACTTGATCTAATGGATCCAATGTGTTCTTAAAGTTCTGGCTTGTCAATTAGGAGGGACCTTGTCAAAATCTTGCTAAAATCGATATGATTGCCTGAAATGCATTATCCTTGTTGGCCCTCCTTGACACTGCCTCAAACATTCTTATTCATTGCGATTGACTAATGTTCCCTTCACAAAACCATGCTGAGTGGCCTTGACATTTCTCAATGAGGCTGAATACTGTCCCACATGAGCTTTTAAACATTTTTCTATCAACAAGGTTAGGCTGAGTAATTTTTAGTTAGGTGGTTGATCTCTTGCCCTCTTTTGAAACAACATGCTGAACATCAGGCAGTCATAGTCGTACGGCACGTTCAGTCCAACTTGCCAATACCGACCATATTTCCCAAGCTAAACTCGTCCCATGTGCCTGCATTTGGCCCATGTCCCTCTAAACCTTTCCTAATCATGTAAGAATGCGTGTAAGGTATGAGCAGGTAGGGAAAGTGTTAAGTTTAGGGTTGTGAGACAAAGGCTCAGCTAGCATGACTTCGACCAGATAAGAACTTGCAGTAAAAACAATGAGGTGCTGGAGGAAAGGGTAGTGGGTTAATGAGATGAATTGCATCCATTGTGTAATGCCAGTTAACGAAGTGAGGAACATGTATTGTGTAATGCCACATGGCTTAATCTTTACAGCTGATACTCGCTAGTTGTATCAATCACCCAATCAATATCAATGTTGCCTTATTTGGATGCTGCTCCCTGTGAGTGACTATATAATTCCTTAAGAATCTGCTGTTCGAGAGAAGACTGAGAACTCATGTCCTTGTGTACACAGATTAGAGTGGTGCTGCAAAAGCACAGCAGGTCAGGCAGCATCCGAGGAGCAGGAAAATTGATGTTTTGGGCAAAAGCCCTTCATCAGGAATGAGGCTGGGAGCCTTCGAAGTGGAGAGATAAATGGGAGGGAGGTGCGGAGAAGGTAGCTGAAAGTACAATAGGTGGATGGAGGTGGGGATGAAGGAGGGTGGAGCGGATAGGTGGGAAGGAAAATTGGCAGGTAGGACAGGTCATGAGGATGGTGCCGAGCTCTAACACCTTCCCCCCCTTCCTAGACCTCTCCATCTCCATCAATGATGACTGACATTTTTGACAAACCCATCGACTCCAACAGCTACCTGGCTTACACCTCTTCCCACCCTACCTCCTGCAAAAATGCTATCCCGTATTCCCAATTCCTCTGCCTCCACCGTATCTGCTCCCAGGAGGACCAGTTCCACCACAGAACACACCAGATGGCCTCCTTCTTTAGAGACCGCAATTTCCCTTCCCACGTGGTTGAAAGATGCCCTGCAACACATCTCATCCACATTCCGCCTCTCCACCCTCAAACCCCACCCCTCCAACCGTAACAAGGACAGAATCCCCCCGGTGCTCACCTTCTACCTTACCAACCTTCGCATAAACCAAATCATCCACCGACATTTCCGCCACCTCCAAAAAGACCCCACCACCAGGGATATATTTCCCTCCCTACCCATTTCCGCCTTCCACAAAGACCGTTCCCTCCGTGACTACCTGGTCAGGTCCACACCCCCCTACAACCCACCCTCCCATCCTGGCACCTCCCCCTGCCACCTGCGCCCACACCTCCTCCCTCACCTCCATCTAAGGCCCTAAAGGAACCTTTCACATCCATCAAAGTTTTACCTGCACATCCATCAATGTCATTTATTGTATCCGTTGCTCCCAATGCGGTCTCCTCTACATTGGGGAGACTGGACGCTTCCTAGCAGAGCGCTTTAGGGTACCCCCGGAACACCTGCACCGATCAACCACACCACCCTGTGGCCCAACATTTCAACTCCCCCTCCCACTCTGCCGAGGACATGGAGGTCCTGGGCCTCCTTCACCGCCACTCCCTCACCTGGAAGAAGAACGCTTCATCTTCAGCTTCGGAACACTTCAACCCCAGGGCATTAATGTGGATTTCACCAGTTTCCTCATTTCCCCTCCCCCCCACTTTACCCTAGTTCCAACCTTCCAGCTCAGCACCGCCCTCATGGCCTGTCCCACTTGTCAATCTTCCTTTCCACCTATCCACTCCATCCTCCTCGCCGACTTATCACCTTCATCACCACCTCCATCCACCTATTGTACTCTCAGCTACCTTCTCCTCAGCCCCACCCTCCTCCCAATTTATCTCTCCACCCAGAGGGTCCCTGCCTCATTCCTGATGAAGGGTTTTTGCCCAAAACGTCGATTTTCCTACTCTACGGATGCTGCCTGACCTGCTGTGCTTTTCCAGCACCACTCTAATCTAGACTCTGATCTCCAGCATCTGCAGTCCTCACTTTCGCCTCCTTGTGAACATAGGCAATCACGGTCTCTCCAGGGCTCAGAATAAAGATAAAGAAGGTACAGCCAAAATAAAACCCAGCAATGATACTTTAATACAGTACTCTCATCTAGCTAAAGCATGACCACTGACAATTGTTTTTTGAAGCAGGCATTGTAGAATTTCAAACAGATCAGGGGCTCAAGGCCCTCAATCATTTTGTTTTAAGGTTACATGTTTGATTATTTTAAAAAGGAGCCAATGTTGTATAATATTCATTTAATAACAAAATTGGCCCTATTACATAGCCCACAAAACACATTAAGATCTGATTCAAAGAAGGCAAAACAGTTACTTAAAAAGGATTTTCTGAACCAGTATTTAAAAACCAAAATATTTAAATATCAAACACTTTCAGAATGGCATAATTTATATTAAAACCTCCTTTTTCAACCCAAATATTAGTACATCCTTAATTTCAACATTTCTCCTTTTTTTCCATATCCTCTTGATGAAATTACACTTATATAAAAAAAGAGAAAGCCCTCGCAGTGGACCACACGGTGCTGCAGTCCATACCACCCCCCCTTCTCTCAGAAGGATTCGCCGAGTTGAACCCACAGCCCAGAAACGGAGACTCCCACAATAAAAACCCGAACAAAGCTTCCCTGGCAGGCAATGCACTTCATGTCGGGATCAGAGCAGACCGGCTCCACTTTTTATTCCCTTTACCCGGTGACGCCATGTTGTCCTAAAAGTCCTTCTAAGGGGAGGTATGGGGAATAAAGGTGATAACTTTAAGTACCACCAAATTTTGTTTAGATATTTATCATTGAAGTTCCTGGTTTCGAACTTGCTCCGAAGCCTCAAACCTAGTGTCTGCAGTACTCGAAATTCCTTTTTCCAGGGGACTTTAACCCCCTTTTACCGAGGGGACTCAAACCCCTTTCTCACTTTACTCCTCATGGGGACTCAAACCCCTTTTTTTACTCTATTTGTCCAGGGGACTCAAACCCCAATTAAAACCCAGGAGACTCGAACCTGTTTATCAGCGTGTTCACAAAACAGTGTCTTTCGAACGAACTAATTACTGTTCAAGAGTCCTTAGAATAGAAAGCGATTGAACAAGGAGACCATTTCCGACACACAGGAACATCCAGAGGGACCAAGGTTTAAAATCTTACCTTGTGGGCCCGTCCATCTCAAGATACTGGTGTTGTGGGCGATCGCTGACACCGTCCAATCGTAACTATTCATTGACCCTCACCTTGACCTCCTTCCACTATCGCATTTCCGACGCCCCTCCCCCAAGTCCCTCCTCCCTACCTTTTATCTTAGCCTGCTGGGCACACTCTCCTCATTCCTGAAGAAGGGCTTAAGCCCGAAACGTCGATTCTCCTGTTCCTTGGATGCTGCCTGACCTGCTGCGCTTTTCCAGCAACACATTTTCAGCTCTGATCTCCAGCATCTGCAGTCCTCACTTTCTCTTCCAGACAGAGCAATCAACAATGTACACCAGGACATGAGTTCTCAGTCTTCTCTTGAACAGCAGATTCTTAGGGAATTATATAGTCACTTACAGGCAGCAGCATCCAAATAAGGCAACATCTATAATGATTGGTTGATCGATACAATCAGCAAGCATCAACATTAAAAGATTAAGCCAACTGGCATTATACAATAGATGTTCCTCACCTCATTAACTGTAATTAGACATTAGATATCCTTCACCTCATTAAACCATTACCTTTTCCTCCAGCACTTCATGGTTGACTGCAAGTTCTTATCTGGTCAAAGTCATGCTAGCTGAGTCTTTGTACTGCAACACTAAACTTAACTCTATCCCTACCTGCTCATACCTTATACACATTCGCACATGTACCTGTCCAAATATATTGGCGGCACAATAGCCAGTGGTTAGCACTGTGCCTCACAGTGCCAGGGATCCGGGTTCGATTCCAGCTTCGGGTAACTGTCTGTGTGGAATTTGCGCATTCTCCCCTTGTCTGCATGGGTTTCCTCCAGTTTTCTCCCACAATCCAAAGATGTGTAGGTAGGTGAATTGGCCATGCTAAAATTGCCCAAAGTGTTCTGGGGTGTGTAGGTTAGATGCATTAGTGAGGGAAAATATAAAATAATAGTGTAGGGGGGTGGCCCTGGATGGTATAATCTTTGGAGGGTCGATGTGGATTTGTTGGGCCGAAGGGCCTGTTTTCACACTGTAGGGATTCTATTCTTCCAAATGTTGTAGCTGTACCTACGTCTACAACTTTCTCTGGCCATTTATTCCACACACAAAACACCCTCTGTGTGAACAAGTTGCCCTTAGGTATTTTTAAAATCTTTCTCCTCTCACCTTAAATACATGCCCTCTCGTTTTGAAGTCCCCTTCCCTACGGAGAAGAGCTTTGTCATTCACCTTAACTGTGCCCCTCAAGACTTTATAAACCTCTATCAGGTCACCCCTCATCCTTCTATGCTCGAATGATAAAAGTCCCAGCCTATCAAGCCTCTTCTTTTAACTCAAATCCTCCATGCCTGGCAATATCCTGGTAAATCATTTCTGAACCCTCTTCAATTTAATAACATCCTTCCAATAGCATAACGACCAAAACTGTATACATTATGCAGAAGTGGCCCCACCAATATCCTATACAACCTCAACATGATGTCCCAACTCCTCTGGCATGGCACGTTTAATCTGAGAGTATTGGAAAATAATAGGGAGAGCAGTCTCTGATTTTCACTTGCTTCTCTCAGATTTCATCTGTGGCTGGTGAGTTATCCATTTCAGAGATGTTCAACTCCTAAATATATCCTCTCCGGGTGGAGAGGGTGGAGGTTGTCACGTGTGCAAGCTATACTTTCTAGCGATGGGTTCTTGAATGCATTGGACCATGATTTTAAAGCTTGTATTGTTGAATTAGACTCTTAACTATGACTAAAACTAGTTTAACACAGAGCTTTCGGAGCTCAGAGGATGGGAATGTGTAACACAAATGAAAAAGAACACAAAGGCTGAATCCAGGACTAGTAATCCCCAAACAAAAGGCTCCTATCTCAGTTACTTTGAAGGAACTGATTGACTAAACTGGCCATACAATGGACTCGATTGGAACTGAAGTTTTGAATCAAACTGAAACAGGCAGGTCAAGAGAATTATGAGAGGGCGATAAAGTCCTGGAAAGCACGCCTCAGCCTTCGAAGGGCTTTCTGGCTGAGGTTAGTACCAGACAAAAGTGAGGACTGCAGATGCTGGAAACCAGAGTTTAGATCAGAGTGGTGTTGGAAAAGCACAGCAGGTCAGGCAGCATCTGAGGAGCAGGAAAATCGACATTTCGGGCAAAAGCCCTTCATCAGGAATAGATAAAGGTTAGTTACCACACAGGCTGCACAGACCTGCCAAATAAATCTGTGAAATCTACTGTCAATTGTGCCTGCTATTTAATATACAATTTACATAGTAAGCATTATCTGTCTATCAGTTTGTGTCCAGTTTATATTGACTTTGGTTTGATTGTTAACATACAAGTGATAAACGATTAATTGTTCTATTTGTTTCCACACTTGCGTTCTTTGGCAAATGTGGTTCTTCTGGTCACCACAAGAGTCTTAACATGATGTTTATCGCATTCAGTATTCCCTTCTTAGGTTTCACATCTGTCTTGTTCTGCCTTTACTTACCTGTAGCAAAAAAAATGTAGTTACATAGAAATATTCACTCTATCCACAACAGTAACCTTATCATCCATTCGGAGCCAAAAGCAGGGCAGTGCCCATATCTTTAATCACAGAGTCTCTTACCGAGTCTGGGTTGACGTTCCCTGAAGTCCCTTTGCGTACTCATCGATTCTTCAGTCACGGTGATCGTCCCTTTCTCTATGGTGGGGAACTCCTCAAAGCTCTGTTGGCACTTAGTACCAGCCAGTAACAACTGGGAAACAGATGCTGAAGTCATTCCCCCAATACCTGCTGCTGCTGCTGCCTGCAGCTGGGAACCTGACTCATTGCCCTACGGATAAAACAGAGGACACGACATGTGACTTTCTCTTTGGGCAAGGTTTAACTCAACCACAGGAGGGCTTCCCCCAAAGCTCAATGACTTAAACTGTACTGAAGCACCTTAATGTCACTGGATCATGTAATGCATCAACATTGGGATAGGTAGGCACTCCAAGCTCACTGCGAACACAGAAGATTAAGGGCTTTTCTAACTAAAGTGTTTAAGACGATGAAACAATTTGATGGAACAGACAAAAGCTCTGACTTTAGGTGAACGAGACTCGAACAAGTTGGGACAACTTAAAATTAGATGTTGGCTATTTGAGAATGACATTAGGAAGTCCTTCCAGACGTAAAGGGTCATGAAAATCTGAAATCTATGTCCAAAATGCCGCGGCAGCTGGAGGCCTATTGAAAACTGCAAAACTGAATGTAATCGTTTTTTTTGGTTAGGCAAGGGTGTGAATTGAAAGTGGATCAGTGCAGTGCAGACCCAGATCAGCCGTTACAACACTGAATGAGATGAAAAGAATGGTGATGCTGGAATCCAAACAGGAGGCTGAAGGGACACAGCAAGCCAGGTAGCGTCAGGAGGTTTCGGGTATAACCCTTCCTCAGCCATTGAATGGTCTCCTAAACGTAGACGCAAAGGTGCAATCAACTGAATGGAGCTGACATCTCAAGGTTCCACAGTAAACACGGCAACTTTCTAAAGCTTAATTAGGATGGTCAATTATGTTATCATTGAATTGGAGAGATTTTTGATACAGAGGAAACTGAGGGTTATGAGAAGCAGACAGGAATGCAGAGTTGCGACCACAATCAGATCAGCTGTGACCTTACTAAATGATGGAGCAGGCTGAAAGGCCAATGGTCTCAGCCTGCTTCTGAATCCTCAGTTCCTAACAAACTGCAACCAGGAGGGGCCTGGAATGACAATTCTAATCCTAGTTTGAGAAACTAAACATAGTTATAACAAATTTGGAAAGATAAAGCTATGATCCTTACCCGGTCAGGCCTGTGTAAGACTCGTTTTAACATTATTAACTGTTCAGAGTCCTCACAAGATACCCCGTCTTATCAAGCCCAATACAAATCAGCACTAGAGCACATTCTACAGAAAGTGCCCTTCACCATTAACTCCAGAGCAACTAGGTTTGGGCACTAAGTGTTTGCCAGCAATGCCCATATTGCCAGAAGCAGCTGATTGTATCATTTTCAGTTTCACTGGAATTTCTTCACCATTCTTTCTCTGCCACTGGGTCAACATCCTGGAATGGCTTTCCTAACAGCACTGTGGCTGTTCTGTTCTGTACAAAGTAAGCTGTTCAGGAAGGCAGCTCACCACCATCTTCTCCAGGTCAATCAGAAATGAACAACAATTGCTGAACACATGACCAACGTTCAATTCTCAAGGGAAAGAAAAATGAGAAAGCTGTTTGTGCAGGCCTCATATTTAGCAGGGTATGCTGCTGTATTAGGATATAACACTCTCAGCGATTCCTTGTCATTGACTCCAATATTCAGCTCGTTCCTTCCCATGGTATTACCTGCTTTGCTCTCTGGACAATAGCTTCTCCCAATGAGTAACCACTCACATTGGACAGGTGAGTCCCACTTTCAGGGCTACTAGCCTGACTGACCTGTTCCTCCATGCTCCAGGTCAGTGGTGGTGTCGTCACTATCACCTAAAAGAGACAACATGTTACAGCTGTGAAAAACAGTGTCACCCACATTGTGACCGCCTAATCCAACATCAACTCTCATTTCACAAGAATTAACGGTAATCCCAGGGGTTTTGCAAAGAACACAGTCCTTCAACTGAAAAGGCAGGAACACAGTTGAAGGGATACATTTCACCATATTTTGTGAAATATGTAATTCGATTATAATTTTTAAAAATGTAGTGTACATCAATTTGTTTATTTCTTTTATTCAGTAACTGAAATGACAAAGGTGGATGAAGATGATGTTCAGATTGCATGATGAGAGAAATTCATGGGCAGGCTACTACACTACCTGATGACAATGATGTTGAGTTTAAAATGCAGGTGTACAAATTTATGATATGAAAATGTTGGACACAAAATCTGGAATGAGATGTGACAGTAGGAAGTTGTGATGCTGACTGACTGCCACTGTTTTTCACAGCTGTCCAATGTGAGTGGTTACTCATTGGGAGAAGCTATTGTCCAGAGAGCAAAGCAGGTAATACCATGGGAAGGAACGAGCTGAATATTGGAGTGGGTAACACATAGGAGCAGAAATTAGGCCATTCAGCCCATCAAGTCTGCTCTGCCATTCAATCATGCCTGGTAAGTTTCTAAACCCCATTCTCCTGCTTTTTCCTGTAACCCTTGATTCCTTTGATAATGAAGAACCTATCTATCTTAGTCTTAAAAAAAAACTCAATGACTTGGCCTCCTCAGCCTTCTGTGGCAATGAATTCCAGAGATTCACCACACTCTGGCTGAAGGAGTTTCTTTAATTTCAGACTGTGTCCTCAGGTCCTAGTCTCTCTGACTAATGGAAACATCTTCCCAACATCTACCCTGTCAAGGCCATTCTGTATTCTGTACATTTCAATTAGATCCCCCCTCATCCTCCCAAACTCCATCGAGTATATACCCAGAGTCCTCAAACATTCCTCATATGTTTATCCTTTCATTCCTGGGACCATTCTCATGATGAGCATTTTGTTTTAATCAGAGTCGAGGCACACGTACAGTGGTGTACCCAGGGTCAAAGATGTCCTTATCTTTTGCAGAGATGGAATCATTTCAAAGCTTTCAGATGATGAAAAGCCTTGAAAAATAGCAAACAAAATACAGCGAAATGGGCAGTTACCGGGACAATGAAATTTATAGTGAAGAGTTGCATTTTCGTCGGAAGAATAAACCAAATATTATAATTTATAAGGGAATACAAAGATGGAGAGATTTGGATGTGTATTCACACACTTTAGGCAACAGGAGAAGGTTTCAGAGAGGATGCAGAAAAACAAAATAAATCAAATAGTTCCAGGAAACAGACATTCCAATTTCACACTTCATATTTTACAGCTCTTAGAGAACTTAAGCTTTGAAGGATTGTGGAAAAATTGATTTATATCAAATTTTGTGGAAATACTTGATATTACTTAGTTAAAAGAGGTTGTTGAAAAATTATAGACACTGGAGATTTCTTAAAACATGGCCTTCTAGCAAGGACATAACTGATAATAAACTGTTTGGTTTGCTATACACCCTGCTTGGAGCTGTTTGAACAGTGACTGGTTGGAGAAGTTTTGTATTTCTGAGAATGTGTACAGGGTACGAGCAGGTAGGGATAGAGTTAAGTTTCGAATTTTGTGAAACAAGAGGTTCAGCTGAGCACAACTCAGATCAGATAAGAATATGCAGTTAACAACGGGGTGCTGGAGGCAAGGGTAATGGTGGAAAAGCATTCATTGTGTAGATTCATTTAACAATATTGGAAGCATTCAGTATGTAAAGTCTGTTAACAAGGTTAAGAACATTCATTGTGTAACTGCAGATGGCTTAATCTTTACTATTGACACTCACTGATTGTAACGGTCACCCAATCAATATCTATGTTGTCTGGATGCTCCTCCCTGTAAAATAACTATATAATGCATTAAGAAACTGCTGTTCGAGTGAAGACCAAGAACATGTGTCTCTATGCACATGGGTGATCATTCTCTCTCCCTCCAGGGCTCGGATTAAAGATGAAGGAGGTAAAACTATACTGTGCCTCTGAGCATTTTGCTTTGACTGATACGGGGATAAGGAAATGGGATGACATTTCCAGAAAACTTGAATTAAATCAATTTTTCTACAATCTATCAAAACTTAAGTAGTGTAAAATATGAGGTATGAAACTGAAGACTCTGTTTCCTTGAACCATTCTTACAAATCTTTTCTGTATACTCTCAAACTTTCTCCTGTTTCCTCAATTTTGTGAATACACATCCAAATCTCTCTATGTTTCTCCTGTGCTCACCAAGTGATAACAAGATACTCTAAGGCAATTAAGAACATTTGCCTTAGCATCGGTGGATCTGTGTGAACAGGACACCAAATGATAATATTCACGGCCGTTCCCTTGTGAAATTAATGACAGTCCTTGATTCTGACCCTGAAACGAAACTCGGAACTATCAAAAGCTTTGTAATTGACGGTCAGATCCTGTCAATTATAATGGATTCTTATTACCCCTTGCAAGTGGGACAGACACAGAGAGAAAAACATCTTTGCTGTTAAAGACTCTGACTTCAGAGTTCAAAAGGACACCAGAGAGGGAGAGCATTTTAGTGCTGAGGCTGTCGAAAGCCAATAGAAAATTAACTCTTAGTGCTTACCTGCTATGGATTGAATTTAATTGCATTTTGGGACTTTATGATGATATTGAGTAGCCATTACCGGTTATTAAATACAAACTCTAAAAGGTAATATTGATGAAGTTTTAACTTACTTGCTGTTCTTGCAAACCACTCTACAGACCTTACAGATTGCCCACTGTCAATTCTAACTAATCGGATCTTATGTCTTATTTGAATTTGAATCACAACCCTGAAAAAAAAGGCATGCTTAATTCGAGACTAATGAATCAGTTTAAATGCAACCTTATGGTAACATCTCAGCCTCAGGTACAGAATGATTCAGTGCTTAAAAAGCAGGAGTCTGCTCCTAGCTTAGAAATTATTCTTGGCCTAATATTGAAGAGATTCTGGCACAATGTGTCAGGAAGCCATTTTATGGTCTAACATTTGCCCTCCTTGCTAAGGAGCCATTTTGTAAACAATTGTATCTGACATGTGAGCTGTGCAAGGTTATCTTATGAACTCTCCTTGGAATTTAGGACAGTCGGAATTCACACAACACCAGGTTATAACCCAACAAGTTTATTTGAAATCACAGGCTTTCGGAGCACAGTGTAGTGAGAGAGAAGAGCACACAGACACACAATTTAGAGGCAAAGAGATGAAAAGATCATACAATTCGTGTGAGTAGAGTGTTGGGTTGACTTGAAAGGGTTCAGAAAGGATTTATGAGGATGTTACCAGGGCTGGGAGGATTAGAGCTACAGGGAGAGGCTGAATAGGCTGGGGCTGTTTGTCCTGAAGCGTTAGAGGGTGAGGGGTGACCTTATAGAGGTTTATAAAATCATGAGAAGCATGGACAGGATAAAGAGACAAAGTCTTTTACCTGGGGTGGGGAAGTCCAGAACTAGAGGGCATAGGTTTAGGGTGTGACAGAAAAGATATAAAAGGGACCCAGGAAGCAATTATTTCATGCAGCGGGTGGTACATGTATGGAATGAGCTGACAGAGGAAGTGGAGGAGGCTGGTACAATTGCAACATTTAAAAGGTGTCTGGATGGGTATATGGATAGAGCGATATGGGCCAAGTGTTGGCAAATGGTACTAGATTAGGTTAAGATATCTGATCGGCATGGACGGGTTGGACCAAAGGGTCTTTTGTCGTGCTTCTCGATGAAGTGACCTGTACAAGAAGGACGGATTGCACCTAAATTGGAATGGGACTAATATACTGGTAGGGAGACTTGCTAGAGCTACTTGGGTGCATTTAAACTAGTAAGGTGGGGAGGGTGGGACCCAGGGAGATAGTGAGGAAAGAGATCAATCCGAGACTGCTACAGTTGAGAAAAGAAGCGAGTCAAACAGTCAGGGCAGGCAGGAACAAAACAGAACAAGGGAGGACTGAGAAATTAAATTGCATTCATTTCAATGCAAGAGGCCTAACAGGGAAGGCAGATGAAATCACGGCATGGTTAGGAACATGGGACTGGGATATCACAGCAATTACAGAAACATGGCTCAGGGATGGGTAGATCTGGCAGCTTAATGTTCCAGGACACAAATGCTACAGAAAGGACAGAAAGGGAGGCAAGAGAGGAGGGGGAGTGGCGTTTTTGATGAGGGATAGCATTACAGCTATACTGAGGGAGGATATTCCCGGAAATACATCCGGGGAAGTTATTTGGGTGGAACTGAGAAATAAGAAAGGGCTGATCACCTTATTGGGATTGTATTATAGACCTCCTAATAGTCAGAGGGAAATTGAGAAATAAACTTGCAAGGAGATCTCAGCTATCTGTAAGAATAATAGGGTGGTTATGGTAGGGGATTTTAACTTTCCAAACATAGACTGGGACTGCCATAGTGTTAAAGGTTTAGATGGAGAGGAATTCGTTAAGTGTGTACACGACAATTTTCTGATTCATTATGTGGGTGTACCTACGAGAGAAGGTGCAAAACCTGACCTACTCTTGGGAAATAAGGCAGGACAGGTGACTGAGGTGTCAGTGGGGGATCACTTTGGGGCCAGCGACCATAATTCTATTAGATTTAAAATAGTGATCAAATAGGATAGACCAGATCTAAAAGTTGAAGTTCTAAATTGGAGGAAGGTTAATTTTGATGGTATTAGGCAAGAACTTTCGAAAGCTGATTGGGAGCAGATGTTCGCAGGTAAAGGGACGGCTGGAAAATGGGAGGCCTTCTGAAATGAGATAACAAGAATCCAGAGAAAGTATATTCCTGTCAGGGTGAAAGGAAACGCTGGTAGGTATAGGGAATGCTGGATAGCTGGTGAAATTGAGGGTTTGGTTAAGAAAAAGGAAGCATATACAGATATAGACAGGATAGATTGAGTGAATCCTTAGAAGAGTATACAGTCGGAGTATACTTAAGAGGGAAATCAGAGAGCAAAAAGGGGACATGAGGTAGCTTTGGCAAATAGAATTAAGGAGAATCCAAAGGATTTTTACAAATACATTAAGGACAAAGGGGTAACGAGGGAGAGAATAGGGCAAGTTGTTGGAGGGAATTCTGAGGGACAGGATGTACATGTATTTGGAAAGGCAATGATGAATTAGAGATAGTCAACATGGCTTTGTGCGGGGAAATCATGTCTCTCAAACTTGATTGAGTTTTTTGAAGAAGTAACAAAGAGGATTGATGAGGGCAGAGATTAGGTTGGGATATCTGATTGGTATGGACGAGTTCGACCGAAGGATCTGTCTCAGTGCTGTACATCTATGACTCAATGCTTCTATGAGTGAACTGATCAGCTCTCTACCTATAAATCGTGTGTGTGTGTGTGTGCGCGCGCACACTCTTCTCTCTCGCTTCACTCAAAGGAGCAGTGCCCTGAAAGCTTGTGATTGCAGATAAACCTGTTGGACTATAACCTGGTGTCGTGTCACTTCTGACTTTGTCCACCCCAGTCCAACACTGACACCTTCACATCATGAAATTTAGAAGAACCAGAAGTGATCTTACAGAAATATATAAAATTATGAAGGGAATAGATAAGATAGAAGCAGGGAGGTTGATTCCACCGGCGGGTGAAACTAGAACTAAGGGATAAGGGGGAGCACATTTAGGAAGGTTATGAATCTGTGGAATCCCTCCCCAATGTAGTAGTTGAGGCTACCTTGCTGAATGTTTTCAAGGCATAGATTGATAGATTTTTGAATGGTAAAGAACATTAAGAGTTAGAATAAGCAGGTAGGTAAGTGGAGCTGACTCCACGAAAAGAACAGCCATAACTTTATTGTAGGCAGAGCAGACTCCTATTTCTTATATTCTTATGGTTCCTCCTCAAAGAACTCTAAAAGGTTTTAACAGCAAAATTCAATAAAGATTTGAATATATATATATTTGAAGGGATGAAATTTGCAGAGCTCTGGATAAGGATCAGGAGAGTAGGATCAAGCGTATAACCCTTTCACATGGGCAGCACAGAAATGACATGGCAAAGGCCTCTGGGCTGTATCATTCCACAACCATGGGTACAAAAACAAACTTCCGAGAATACACCTTGCCGTCAGTCACACTGGGGTGTTCTGCTGTTTCCAGCAGTTTCTTGCTCAAAAGTTTGTAAAAGTTAGGAGAAGCTACATGACATATTTTAAGTTCCCTCGGTGATGATGTCAAGGAAAAACAGGATTGAGCACTGCACACAGTGAGTAATCAAGCCCTTTGGCAATCACTGTTTACATTAACATACTCACTCTGACATGTGATACAGGCTGCTGATGATCTGTACCTGTGAGGCAGGTCCAGAACAAGTTGGGCACAATATGAATGTTCTTCTCAATCAGTTGTCCT
>NC_057710.1:3333301-3336983 GCF_004010195.1 Chiloscyllium plagiosum
CTCTCATTCCACACTGGGTCACTGCTCTCACTCAACACTGGGCCACTGCCCTCGCTCCACACTGGGTCACTGCTCTCACTCCACACTGGGCCACTGATCTCACTCCTCACTGGGCCACTGATCTCACTCCTCACTGGGCCACTGCTCTCACTCCACACTGGGCCACTGCTCTCGCTCGTCACTGGGCCACTGATCTCACTCCTCACTGGGCCACTGCTCTCACTCCACACTGGGCCTCTGCTCTCACACCGCACTGGGCCACTGCTCTCGCTCGTCACTGGGCCACTGCTCTCACTCCACACTGGGTCACTGCTCTCACTCTGAACTGGGCCACTGCCCACGATCGGCACTGGGCCGCTGCTCTCATTCCAAACTGGGCCAGTGCCCTCGCTTCACACTGGGCCACTGCCCTCACTCCACACTGGGCCAGTGACCTCACACAGCACTGGGCCAGTGCTCTCACTCTGCATTGGGCCACTGCTCTCACTCCACACTGGCCACAGCCCTCGCTCCACACTGGGCCACTGCCCTCACTCCGCACTGGCCCAGTGTCCTCAATCCACAGTGGGCCACTGCCCTTGTTCAACACTGGGCCACTGCTCTCACTCCACACTGGGCAACTGCACTCGCTCCAAACTGGGCCACTGCCCTCACTCCACACTGGGCCACTGCCCTCACTCCACACTGGGCCAGTGCTCTCACTCCGTATTGGGCCATGGCCTTCGCTCAACACTGGGCCACTGCTGTCATTCCACACTGGGCCACTGCTCTCACTCCACACTGGGTCACTGCTCTCACTCCGCACTGTGCCAGTGCTCTCACTCCACACTGGGCCACTGCTCTCACTCCACACTGGGCCACTGCCCTCACTCCACACTGGGTCACTGCTCTCACTCCACACTGGGCCACTGCTCCCACTCCACACTGGGCCACTGCTCTCACTCCACACTGGGCCACTGCTCTCACTCCGCACTGGGCTACTGCTCGCTCGTCACTGGGCCACTGCTCTCACTCCACACTGGGCTTCTGCCCTCACTCCGCACTGGGCCACTGCTCTCACTCCACACTGGGCCACTGCTCTCACTCCACACTGGGCCACTGCTCTCACTCCACACTGGGCCACTGCTCTCACTCCACACTGGGCCACTGCTCTCACTCCGCACTGGGCCATTGCTCTCACTCAACACTGGGCCACTGCCCTCACTCCACACTGGTCTTCTGCCCAAACTCCGCACTGGGCCACTGCTCTCACTCCACACTGGGCCACTGCTCTCACTCCACACTGGGTCACTGCCCTCACTCCACACTGGGCCACTGCTCTCACTCCGCACTGGGCCTCTGCTCTCACTCCACACTGGGCCACTGCTCTCACTCCACACTGGGCCACTGCTCTCACTCCACACTGGGTCATGGCCCTCACTCCATACTGGGTCACTGCTCTCACTCCACACTGGGCCATGGCCCTCACTCCACACTGGGTCACTGCCCTCATTCCACACTGTGTCACTGCTCTCACTCCGCACTGGGCTTCTGCCTTCACTCCACACTGGGCCAGTGCTCTTATTCCGTATTGGGCCACTGCCCTCACTCTACACTGGGCTACTTTCCTCGCTCCACACTGGGCCCCTGCCTTCGCTCCACTTTGGGCCACTGCTCTCACTCCACACTGGGTCACTGCTCTCACTCCATACTGGGCCACTGCTCTCACTCTGCACTGGGCCACTGCTCTCACTCAACACTGGGCCACTGCTCTCGCTCGTCACTGGGCCACTGATCTCACTCCACACTGGGCTACTGCTCTCACTCCACACTGGGCCACTGCTCTCACTACACACTGGGCCATTGCTCTCACTCAACACTGGGCCACTGCTCTCACTCCACACTGGGCCACTGCTCTCACTCCACACTGGGCCATTGCTCTCACTCCACACTGGGTTACTGCCCTCACTCCACACTGGGCCACTGCTCTCACTCCACACTGGGCCTCTGCTCTCACTCTGCACTGGGCCATTGCTCTCACTCCACACTGGGCCACTGCTCTCACTCCACACTGGGCCACTGCTCTCACTCAACACTGGGCCACTGCTCTCACTCCACACTGGGCCACTGCTCTCACTCCACACTGGGCCACTGCTCTCACTCCACACTGGGCCACTGCTCTCACTCCACACTGGGTCATGGCCCTCACTCCATACTGGGTCACTGCTCTCACTCCACACTGGGCCATGGCCCTCACTCCACACTGGGTCACTGCCCTCATTCCACACTGTGTCACTGCTCTCACTCCGCACTGGGCTTCTGCCTTCACTCCACACTGGGCCAGTGCTCTTATTCCGTATTGGGCCACTGCCCTCACTCTACACTGGGCTACTTTCCTCTCTCCACACTGGGCCCCTGCCTTCGCTCCACTTTGGGCCACTGCCCTCACTCCACACTGGGTAAAAGCCCTCATTCCACACTGGGCCACAGCTGTTGTTCCGCACTAGGCCACTGCTCTCACTCCGAACTGAGCCAGTGCCCTCGCACCACTGCCCTCGCTCTGCACTGGGCTGCTGCCCTTGCTCCAGAGTGGGCCACTGACCTCGCTCCGCACTAGGCCACCGCTCTCACTGCGCACTGGGCCAGTGCTCTCGCTCCAGACTGGGCCACAGCTTTCGCTCTGCCAAGCTCCACCTCAGGTTGCCAACCAAGTTCGCACATTACACCACTCGCCCTGCTCTGCATCAGGCCACTACCCCTCCCTCCCACACCGGGCCACAAACCCCAGCTCCCATACCGGCCCACAGCGAGCCGCTGGTGTCCATCTCCATGCAGTTGACCTCGCTTTGGAGGTCAGAGTTGGATTTCCAAGACTGAGAGTCTGAGAAGACAGAAAAGCAGAAGAAAATACAGAAGGAAGGAAAAGACGGGGGTGGGAAGAAAAAGAACAGGTGGAGGGGACAAGCTCTGGAAGTCCTACTTCCACTATTTTTACCAGAAGATTTATCCAAATTCAGACTTTTCTACTTCTCTAGCACCTTCTCCTTCGCTAATCTGCCACCTGACCCTCTTTAAGTTTTGGCATGTTACTGTGATCTTCCTTTGTGATTGACAGAATTATTCATTCCTCCACTATTTCTTTGTTCCCCATTGCTATTTCTCCAACCTCATTTTGCAGTGGTCCATCGACCACTCTTGTCGCTCTTTGACTGTGAGTATGAATAAATAAGCTGTTGCAATCTTCTTTGTGTTATGAACCACTTGGTTGTAGAAGGGGGTAGGTGAGTAGCTGTGATCAGGGACAAGGTGGAGCACACTCTGTTGAGTTGAGAATGGGGGAGGGGTGGGTCACTCTTGCCCGTCTCAAAGATGGCGGCGCCCACGCTCAATCCGTCATCGCAGCGGAGCGGACATGCCCGGCCGCCAGGATGGGTGGACTTCGGGTTTCCGGTTCCGGCCGGGAGGCTTGTTGTGAGGCGCGGGGCCTAAGGGAGAGCCCGAGGCGGATTGGCGAGTTAGGCCCCGGCCTCTGGGGCCTGCACCCGCCGCGGAGGACTCCGCCTCGCTTTGCTCATTTCACCAAATCGAGTGGCCGACATGAGCGGCAGTGGCGGCGGTTACATCGACCCGATCTGGTGGCGGGAGAATGGTGAGGGCACCGGGGAGGGGAGGGGAGGGGCGGTCTGGATGGGGGGGGTGGGGG
>NC_057710.1:3337754-3348812 GCF_004010195.1 Chiloscyllium plagiosum
GACAGACTAGATGGGAGGGTGAGGGGGAATGACAGTGAGCGGTGGGGACTGAGACTGGGATAGAAGAGGGAGACAAAGGAGCAGGAAAGTGAGAGGTGGATTTGGAGGTGGGGCTGGGAAGAGAGGAGGTTGATGAGTTGAGGGTAAAAGAATGAGATTGAAGAGTGAGATGGAGGGGAGAAGTTGCAGGAGATGTAAACCATTAACCTGTAGCAGGGAGAGGTGGAATTTGGAGTGTGTCCAAGCCATCAAAAGAAACAATGCCTTGGTTGAGGTATGTGATGAGTGGCAATGCTAGTAGTGGGGTGGTGGGTAGGAGAATGGAGAGAGGGCAAGAGAATTGGAAGTGATGGCGGTTGGTTGTGCATGTTGGGAGAATTGATCACTATTCTTGGAAGATAGTGAGATAATTTATAGGAAAACGCAAGGAATTATTAGAGTTGATAAGTGCAAATGTGAAGGCAGGTAATGGACCAAATTGCATGAATCCTTGAATCTGATGGGATGCACATTGTAGCTTAGACACAATATAGCAGAAGGTGCAACCAGTGTTTCAAACCTCTTCCGATCTAACAGTCGTGTGGAACTCGTGAATGGGCGAGCAAGCACACGAGCTTCAGAGGGGAGACGGAGTAAAGAGGTGAACTTGGATGATAGAGACTTCATCCAGTGGTTACCAAGCACTAGATTGTAGGGAGGGTTCAGTGTGCAGTTCTGGTCACCAAATTACTGATTGTTGAGACTAAAGAGAATACAGAGGAGAATAATGAGATTGTTGTCAGGACTGAAGAATTTTAGTGATGAGCAAAGGTCTGAACGATTTTGTTTTTGCAATGAAGGAAGTTGAGGGGCGATTTCAAATTGCGCAACATTGTGGGGCCTGGATGGAAAGGATATGTTGAAATTAGCACAGGAAATAGAAGCACGAGGAGGCTGTTACAACCCTTTGAGCCTGCTCAATCAAAGCTCTGCCACTCACTACATCATAGCTGATCATCGTCTCCTGCTCCTCCTTATTCCCCATAGCTTTTAGTCTCCTTAGCCTGAAGAATTTTGGGAAAGCAAATCTTAGCAGGACTTATACACTTAATGGTAAGGTCCTAGGGAGTGTTGCTGAACAAAGAGACCTTAGAGTGCAGGTTCATACCTCCTTGAAAGTGGAGTCGCAGGTAGATAGGATAGTGAAGAAGGCGTTTGGTATGCTTTCCTTTATTGGTCAGAGTATTGAGTACAGGAGTTGGGAGGTCATGTTGCAGCTGTAAGAGGGCATAGGTTTAGGGTGAGAGAGGAAAGATATAAGAGAGACCTAAGGGGCAACTTTTTCACACAGAGGGCGGTACGTGTATGGAACGAACTGCCAGAGGAAGTGGTGGAGGCTGGTACAATTGCAACATTTAAGAGGCATTTGGATGGGTATATGAATAGGAAGGGTTTGGAGGGATATGGGCCGGGTGCTGGCAGGTGGGACTAGATTGGGTTGGGATATCTGCTCTGCATGGACGGGTTGGACCGAAAGGTCTGTTTCTGTGTTGTACATCTCTGACTAATTATACCCTATTCCAAGTAGATAACCAGAGGGCATAGATTAAAAATTATTGAAAGAATGTTAGTGGTAGGGTTCTGGAACTTGAAGGGTGGTTGAAGCACTTCACCATCTTTTTTAAAAAGACGATTGTATACACCATCACCAAAATGCTGTACGTTTCTTTGTAGGCTGACACAGGTGCATTGGGCTGGATGGTCTTTCTATGTGAAACTTCAGAGCAGGAGCGTGATGTTCAGCCCCTCCAGCCTGTTCTGCTATTCTAGATCATGGCTGTCCATCTCACCTCAGCACCAAATCCATTGATGCCATATTTACTCTGTTTAAACTCAGTAACCAGACATTAGTTGGTCTGAAGTCAGCTGTGGGTAATCTCTTAGAACTCTATACATGGGATAGATTGAGGAGACCATTAGAAAAACCTGAATTACTCAGATGCAGCCAACGCAAACGTATCTGTTGAAGAGCAATCCTGTTTGAGTAATGGTGTATTGAAGCCAGATTAAAGAAAAAGCAATGCAATGGGTGTAACTTATTTGCATGTTCATCTCATTGAAGAAGCCTCGGCTCCTGAAGGGCTGTTAGAGAATCACTTTAAAAGGAAAAGGCTTGTAGTTATACAGCACCTTTCATGGTTGTTTCACGATGGTTTACAGCAGTAAAATGACTTGACATTTCACCGTTTTTAAAAAAAGAACTCTCTGTCGGAGGCAGTCGTGTGTTCTGAACTAGATAGATCTGTTTTTGTGACGTTGATTGAGTGATAGGTGTTGGCCAGAACTGAATGAGAACTCCCCAGCTCCTCTTCAAAGTGAGCACATTACTCTTCCAGTAATGCATTAACTGTCAGCCTTGATTTTGGAGGAGGACTTGAACTCAGAACATTCAGATTCATGCAACAGTGCTAGCCACTGAAGGACAACTGTCACGGGGGAGAGAGAAAAAACTATTTAAAAACAAACAATTGGTTAACACAGGAAGCAGAGACAAACGGGTGAAGCTATCTCAGCACAAATCCAACTTCCTTCAGAACCCACCGCTGACTGAAACATTGGTCATACTACCTGGTATCTGGTTAAATTTGATTTACATTTTGTGATTACAACTCAAAAGTGGTTTGAGAACTGAGTGGTTGCTTGATGTCTAAAAGAATTGGAACTGACTGCAGTTGCTAGGTATTTTTTTGTGTGTGTGGCTGATTGGTTATAGCAAACAAAATCTCAATCTGGAGTCCAGGATGGTTGTAGGCATGTTGTTGGAAGAGTTGGTTTAGAAGGACAAAAGCAGCAGATGTGTGGGAATACCATTCCCGACAAGTTCCCCTCTGAACCACTCCCCATCCTGACCTTTACTATGGAAGCAGACCCTTCGGTCGAATTAGTCTACGCCGACGATGTTCCCAAACCAAACTGTCCCACTTGCCTGTGCTTGGCCCATATCCCTCCAAACCATTCCTCAGTGTGACTGGTTCAAAGTCCTGGAATTCCCTTCCTAACAGCACTGTGGGAGACTCTGCAGGGGTTCCAGGAGGCAGCTTCCCAACACCACCACCACTTCCCAGGGAATTAGGGATGGCCAGTAAATACTAGTCCAGCCAATGATGCTCACATTTTGTGAATGACGGAATCTTTTAAAAAAAAAAAATCCATCTGGGCAAATGTGGTGTAATTTCAGGATTCCAATGTATTCGAACCATTTTTACAGCAGCTGACGATTCTGAAGTATCTTATATGCGGGAGGAGTAAATGTTAAGGTTTTGAAAATTTCAAATGTCACTGTTATTTTGGTGTTAGCTGAGATCCATTACCAGAGACAATGACTGAGTACTTGAAAAATGTGAGCTCATCTGAGAGTCAGCATGTATTTGTAAAGGATATGCCATGTCTGACTAATGTCATTGAGTTTTGAGAGATTGGTGGCTTTGATAGAGGAGTGGTTTTGAAGTAAAGAAGTACTTCCTGGATATGTGTGACAGTTTCTTCTCTGGAATCTATTTGCAAAGGTGAGATTGCAGAAGAATTGCAGTAACCTAATTGAAGCAGTAATTCTGGTTGGGATGTCGGAGGCAGTGGTATTCCAAACGCTTAATGGTTAATAATGATCCCGGTTACAATGCTGTAAACCACATTTAAAGTTGTATGTTTGCCAAGTGGTGTCTGAGTTTTAGTTTCGTTTCTGTTCAATCTTTTCCATTTTAACCAGTGACTCAAAAACAACTGGCCGGTTTCATCTGAGCAGTGCTGAGACAAAATATTAATTCACAGAAGGTTTTTATTTTCTCTTGTTAAGTGCCTTTTATATAAAAGAAATAGTTCTTGAGTGTAACTTATTTATCAGAATTCCAAGGCAGTGTTGGTGTCTTTTGTTTAAAGTTTCAAGACTCTATTCTTTCAGAAAAGGCAGTCTCACTCTCGACTAAAATCAGACCACAGTCGTGAAGTCCCTGGAGAACAGGCACTAATCTAATCGGGTAGATCGATTATTTAAGTATTATTTAAAGGAGGCAGCATGGGCTTTGAGACTTGTCAGGCTGGTAAAGGTTTGTTCCAGATTGCGCACTGGGTGGGAGGAAGTATTTTCCCCGTCTGTTTGCTTTGTATACTGTGCTGTGGAATGGTTGTCTCCATGCTCTGTCTCAGTGCTTACTGAGACATTGCATTCACGTTTCTGAGGAAGCATCAGATGAATACAATGCTACTGCTGTGGATGGATCAGAGGGACAGCGTTTCTTGAAAAGGTTGCAGTAAGCCACAATTGCTAAATCAGGTTCTTGAAAAGCAGTAATACCAAAGCGAAGTTTGGATATAGCTGGAGGTGTCTGATTAGCCTCTGTCGCTGCGTTTAAGCTGGTACCTGTCAGACATTTCGAAGTCAAGGGAGAACTGACTTTAAATTTTCAAATTAATTTGTGATATTAGCAGAATATTATTTAAATGGAAAGAGACTAGAGGAATGCTGAGGATCTGGGTTTCAGGTGAATTGCCAAAAGTTATGAAGAAATTAAGAATGCAACTGCAACGGTGACGTATTAAGGGATTATGGAGTATAAAAGTAGAGAGGTCTTACTGAAACCATTGGTTAGACCACACTTGAAAAAAGGCGTAGTTATGTTTCTCTGCTTAATGAGAGAGATTAATGAGAACAGTTCAGAGGAGGTTCACTCGGCTGATTGTGGGATGAAAGGATTGTCTCAATTAAGAGAATAGATTTTACACATTTAAGAGAACAAGTGGTTAATTTGTTCAAGGCATTATAAGATCCTGCGAGGTCTCGGCAGGCTGGATACGGAGAGAATATTCCCCCTTGTGTGGGAATCCAGAACTCTTGAGTGAGTTTCATGACCAGAGAATTCCATGACTGGGGAATTTTCTTCCCTCGGGAGCAGTGGAGGCAGTGTAATTAAGCATATTCCAGGATGGCGGAGACAGGTTTTTGATCTCGCTCAGGACTGAGGCTTTGGAAGCCAGCAAGTGGAGTTCAGAGCCGAAGCAGATCAACCTTCATCCTATCAAATGGTACAATAAGCTGGAGGGCCTGAGTGGCCTCCTAATTTCTCATTTTCCCTGGAGAAACTCAGCAGTTTTGGTAGCATCTGTTGGGAGAAGAACAGAGTTAACGTTTTGAGTCTTGTGACTCTGTTTTCTCCAGATTTTGCCAGACCTGCTCAGTTTTTCCATCAGTTTCTGTTTTTGTTTGTTTCAGATCTCCAGCATCTGTAGTTCTTTGTTTTGTGCAAGTCTTGTGCATCATAAGAATGTGTAAATCTTCCCATTGTGACAGTGGAAGATGTCCTGAACAAGAGTTTTAAATTGTTGTGATCTTCACCTTGTTGCTTTTGCAAGATACAAGAATATAATTTCACAGCTGCACCTCAGGAGAAGACCATGTAACTTCAAGTGAATATTTCAAGTCAGTATTACATAGAACAGTACAGCATAGTACAAGTCCTTTGACCCACGATGTTGTGCTGAGCATTTATCTTAATCTAAGATCAACCTAACCTGCGCACCCCTCAATTTACTGTCGTCCATGTGCTTGTCCAGCAGTCGCTTAATTCTGTCTCCAGTATTGGTAAGTTTTTATCCCTTGCCCCTTAGATGCTCAGCAACAGTAAATTTTGCTCCTGAGAGGCATTAAAGTGGATAAATCCCCAGGACCTGATAAGGTGTATCCTCGAAGCAAGGGAAGTGATTGCTGGGCCCCTTGCTGAAATATTTGGATCATCAATAGTCACAATTGAGGTGCCTGAAGACTGAAGGTTGACAAGCAGGAGGCTGGAAGAACACAGCAAGCCTGGCAGCATCAGAAGGTGGAGAAGTCAACATTTTGGGTGTAATCCTTCTTCAGAAGACTGGAGGTTAGCTAACACGGTGCCACTATTTAAGAAAGGTGGTAAGAAAAAGCCAGGGAACTATAGACCAGGGGGCAAGTTGTTGGAGGGAATCCTGAGGGGCAGGATTTGCATGCACTTGGAAAGGTAAGGACTGATTAAAGATAGTCAACATGACTTTGTGTATGGGAAATCATGTCTGACTAACTTCATTGAGTTTTTTTTTGAAGAACTAACAAAGAGGAATAAAAGGATGATTAGGATAGGAATCGGGCCAGTTCAAAGACAGAAGTGGGAAGTTGAGTATGGACCCTGTGGAGATCGGAGAGGTGCTAAATGAACATTTCTCACCGGTGTTCGCTCAGAAAAAGGAGAATATTGTAGAGGAGAAGAATGAGGGAAGAGATATTAGACTAGAAAGGATCGAGGTTAGTTGTGCACAGGTGTTATCTCGAGAAGGAGTGAAAATAGACAAGTTACCTGGGCCGGATGGGATTTATCCGAGGATTCTCTGGGAAGCTAGGGAGGAGATAACCGAGCCTTTGTCAGTTGGAAGAATGTTACAGGTTGCAGGGGGACTTGGATAAACTGCAGAATTGGGCTGAGAGGCGGCAAATGGAGTTCAATGCAGCTAAATATGAGGTGATGCACTTTGGGAAGAATAACAGGAAGGCAGAATACTGGGTCAATGGAAAGATTCTTGGTAGTGTGGATGTGTAGAGGGATCTTGGAGTCCATGTACACAGATCCCTGAAAGTTGCCACCCAGGTTGATAGTGCTGTTAAGAAGGCATACGGTGTATTAGGTTTCATTGGTAGAGGGATTGAGTTCCGGAGCCACAATATCATGCTGCAACTATATAAAATGCTGGTGCGGCCACACTTGGAATATTGTGCACAGTTGTGGTCCCCATATTTCGGGAAGGATGTGGAAGCATTGGAAAAGGTGCAGAGGAGATTTACCAGGATGTTGCCTAGTCTGGAGGGAAGGTCTTATGAGGAAAGGCTGAGAGACTTGGGTCTGTTCTCATTGGAAAGAAGGCAGCTAAGGGGGGATTTGATAGAGACCTACAAGATGATCAGAGGATTAGATAGGGTAGACAGTGAAAGACTTTTTCCTCGGATGATGACGTCAGCTTGTACGAGGGGGCATAACTACAAATTGAGGGGTGATAGATTTAAGACAGATGTCAGAGGCAGGTTCTTTACTCAGAGAGTGGTGAGGGTGTGGAATGTCCTACCAGCTAATGTAGTCAACTCAGCCACATTAGGGAGATTTAAGCAATCCTTAGATAAGCACTTGGATGATTTTGGGATAGTGTAGGGGGACAAGCTGAGAATAGTTCACAGGTTGGTGCAACATTGAGGGCCGAAGAGCCTGTTCTGCGCTGTATTGTTCTATGTTCTAGGATTAATGAGCAGTGGTTTTGATCGATGTGGACTTCAGTAAGGCGTTTGACAATGTTCCTCATGGTAGACTGGTTAGCAACGTGAGATCACACGGAATATGTGGAGAACTAGCCAATTGGTTATAGAACTAGATTGGAAGGTAGAAGACAGAGGTGGTGGTGGAGGATTGCTTTTCAGACTGAAGGCCTGTGACTAGTGGTGTGCCACAATGATCGATGTTGGGTCCACTACTTTTCATCATTTATATAAATGATTTGGATGTGAATATAGGAGGTATAATTAGTAAGTTTTCTGGTGACACTAAAATTAGAGGTGTAATGGACAGCGAAGAAGGTTACCTCAGATTATAACTGGATCTTGATCAGATGGGCCAATGGGCTGAGGAGTATCAGCTGGAGGACTTATACACTTAATGGTAAGGTCCTAGGGAGTGTTGCTGAACAAAGAGACCTTGGAGTGCAGGTTCATAGCTCCTTGAAAGTGGAGTCGCAGGTAGATAGGATAGTGATGAAGGCGTTTGGTATGCTTTCCTTTATTGGTCAGAGTATTGAGTACAGGAGTTGGGAGGTCATGTTGCGGCTGTACAGGACATTGGTTAGGCCACTGTTGGAATATTGCGTGCAATTCTGGTCGTCTTCCTATAGGAAGGATGTTGTGAAACTTGAAAGGGTTCAGAAAAGATTTACAAGGATGTTGCCAGGGTTGGAGGATTTGAGCTATGGGGAGAGGCCTAGGCTGTTTTCCCTGGAGTGTTGGAGGCTGAGGGGTGACCTTATAGAAGTTTATAAAATCACGAGCATGGATAGGGTAAATAGGCAAAGTCTTTTCCCTGGGATCGGGAGTCCATAACTAGAGAGAGCATAGGTTTAGGGTGAGAGGGGAAAGATTTAAAAGGGACCTGAGCAATTCTTTCATGCAGAGGTTTGGTGTGAGTATGGAATGAGCTGCCAGAGGAAGTGGTGGAGGCTGGTACAATTACAACATTTAAAAGGCATCTGGATGGGTATATGAATAGGAAGGGTTTGGAGGGATATGAGCCGGGTGCTGGCAAATGGGACTAGATTAGGTTGGGATATCTGGTCAGCATGGATGAGTTGGACCGAAGGGTCTATTTCTGTGCTGTACATCTTTATGACTTTCATGAAGTGGACATGAGAATAAAAGTGTTTGTTTTTGCCTGTTTTATCTATTTTAGATAGAGGCTCTAATGGACCCTGTCACCTTGTGAACTGTTGGTGGAAATGTGGTTAGACTGAAAGTGTTCCTGGCTCAACAATCTCAGAAATGCTCTAATTCTTAGAGTCTTGTAGTTTGTACCTCATGTTAGAATGCCAAGCTGTCTGTAGCAGGGTAAATAATGAAAGTTTTTCCATTCCTTGTGAAGAGCTCTGTTTAATCACCATCTGGTGATGGATAATGCTTCCAATCTTAGGCAGTGTTAGCAAAGGGTTCAAGAGGCAAAGCTAATCCTGGATGGTCTGCTTGGATTTGAAGAGCAGAGCATAATGAGCTATTAACTTTTAGACTTTCAAATAATTTATAGAAAAAGAAAATGTGAGAGATTTTGGATGATTTTTAGTGAGATATCACGTGGCAGATTTTTATATGTATAACATTAATGGCAGCATTTGATAGTGTGGTGCAGTGGTAGTATCCCCAACTCTGAGCCAAGAGACCCAGGTTCAAGTTTGACCTGCTTCATGGGTGTGTAATAACCTCTCCGACCAGATTGATTTACAAAATGTCTTGAAGGCAATGACACTACGTGAATACAGAGCTGGCAAAGGGACATAGATGTTCTGGGCAATAAAAGCAAAATATTGCAGATGCCAGAGACCCAAAAGCAAAACAGTGTGATGGAGAAACTCAGCAGCACCCTTGCAACATCTGTGTAATGAGAATCAGAGTTAATATTCAGAGTCTGATGTGACTCTGATATTTCAGGGCTCCACTGCACATAATCTCCAAGACGGTTTGCAGTGGACCTGGCCAGGTAGTCCTTCCGTGACTACCTGGTCAGGTCCACGCCCCCCCCCAACAACCCACCCTTCCGCCCTGGCAGTCTCCCCTGCCACCGCAGGAATTGCAAAACCTGTGCCCACACCCCCTCCCTCACCTTCCAAGGCCCAAAAGAAGCCTTCCACATCCATCAAAGTTTCACCTGCACATCCACCAATATCATTTATTGTATCCGTTGCTCCTGATGCAGTCTCCTGTACATTGGGGAGACTGGACGCCTCCTCACAGAACGCTTTAGGGAACATCTCCAGAACACTTGCACCAATCTACCCCATCGCCCCGCGGTCCAACATTTCAACTCCCCCTCCCACTCTGCCGAGGACATGCAGGTTCTTGGCCGCCTCCACCGCCGCTCCCTCACCACCAGACGTTTGGAGGGAGAATGCCTCACCTTCCGCCTCGGAACACTTCAACCCCAGGGTATCAATGTGGATTTCAACAGTTTCCTCATTTCCCCTCCCCCCACCTCACCCTAGTTCCAACCTTCGAGCTCAGCACCGCCCTCATGACCTGTCCTACCTGCCAATCTCCCTTCCCACCTATCTGCGCCACCCTCCCCTCTGACCTATCACTGTAAGTAATCTAATCTATTACCTCCATCCCCATCCCCTGATTGTACTCTTGGCTATCTTCTCCCCAGTCCCGTCCCACCCCATTTATCGCTCCACCCTGGAGGCTCCCTGCCCCTATTTCTGATTAAGGGCTTTTGCCCGAAATGTCGATTTTACTGCTGCTCGGATGCTGCCTGACCTACTGTGCTTTTCCAGCACAACTCTGATCTAAACCCTAGTTTCCAGCACCTGCCGTCCTCACTTTAGCCTACAATCTTCAAGATGTCTGCACGACTCCAATCCTGGCCTTGTGAGCATCCCCATCTTGAACCCCTTCAACATTTGCTGTGTTGCTTTCGCCTCCTGGGCCCAGAGCTCTCTGTATGTAACTTTTCTCCTCCACCTCTCTTGTCCTTACTTAGTGCTTTTTAAATCCTTCCTGTGTGACACAGTTTTTAATCAGCTGCCCTTACATCTCATTGATTTGGGACCAAATTCTGTTTGACAGCTAATGGTCCTGTTAGAGAGTGTGTCAGTAATAGGGTCAGGGGATGATGGTGGACCCGGGTGGACAAGATCAAAATCTGCAGGGGTTTGATTTTTGACCAGAGTCTGGGTCTTCAGTCAATCTGTGCCATTGAGATAACTGATATGACTCTCCACCTTTCTGAGAGTGAGCAATGGTTTGAAGTTTGCTCATGATGTGTGAGACAGAACGGGGAAGAATGAGAAGATTGCCAAAAGATACGGTGAATTGAGCAAAGTGGGTAGGATGCAAGATGTAAATAGACATGTACGAGAGTCATAGAGATGTACAGCATGGAAACAGACCCTTCAGTCCAACCCATCCATGCCGACCAGATATCCCAACCCAATCTAGTCCCACCTGCCAGCACCCGGCCCATATCCCTCCAAACCCTTCCTATTCATATACCCATCCAAATGCCTCTTAAATGTTGCAATTGTACCGGCTTCCATCACATCCTCTGGCAGCTCATTCCATACATGTACCATCCTCTGTGTGAAAAAGTTGCCCCTTTGGTCTCTCTCATATCTTTCCCCTCTCGCCCTTTAGTTCTGGACTCCCCGACCCCAGGGAAAAGCCTTTGTCTATTTATCCTATCCATGCCCCTCATAATTTTGTAAACCTCTATAGGGTCACCCCTCAGCCTCTGACGCTCCAGGGAAAACAGCCCAGCCTGTTCA
>NC_057710.1:3349554-3383948 GCF_004010195.1 Chiloscyllium plagiosum
GGCACCTCATCTGTGACTATTGATGATACAAATATCTCAGCAAGAGGTCCAGCAATCACTTCTCTAGCTTCCCACAGAGTTCTCGGGTACACCTGATCAGGTCCTGGGGATTTATCCACCTTGACCCGTTTCAAAACATCCAGCACTTCCTCCTCTGTAATCTGGACATTTTGCAAGATGTCACCATCTATTTCCCTACAGTCTATATCTTCCATATCCTTTTCCACAGTAAATACTGATGCAAAATCTTCATTTAGTATCTCCCCCATTTTCTGAGGCTTCACACAAAGACTGCCTTGCTGATCTTTGAAGGGCCCTATTCTCTCCCTAGTTACCCTTTTGTCCTGTGAGGACCTGTACTAGCACTACACTACAAAGGTATAGCACTGTATATCCAAGTTTGCTGATGGTATGAAGTTTGGCTCATGAACAGGATTGTTGGGAGTAGAAAATTGGCAAGTGTGATAGATAGCAAGTTTTAAAATCTATCTTATGACTCAATGAGGAAGTGTGCTATCAAGCTCCATTACTCCACAGGCTGTCACAAATAGGGTGTTAGCACCCAACTAAACCATCAGTCAATTTGCCTGCCTGACTGCGATTCAGGGCAAAAGTAATTTATGTCAGATCTCGTCATTCACAGGAAAACAATTTAACAGACTACAATAATGGATTACTGGTTTACCACTGGGACCTAGACTGTATTCTTTTAAATCCCATCCCCTAGGGGGCCCCCCATCCCTATGTCACAGCCCCCATTCACTTATTCATTTGCATAAGATCAGACAAAAATAGACTGTTTAACGCAAATGTTGTGGCTGGAAAATATAGGCAGGGAAAATTTCTGGAAGTCAAAAGTCCAGACCGTAAAGGTGGTGAGTTATTTCTTTCAGATTTTAGGGTTTCGATGACCAGTGACACAATGTCTACAGAGTGATACTTCATCTTCCTGTCTTCAGTTGGATTTGGATCTTGTATGAGAATTCTCTCTGTACAGATTTTTCTTTGTGGTTTCGCTCTGAAGGGGGAGAGAGATCTTCCTTGTTGGTAGATTCCAGATGTCTACAGCTGCAGATCACTTGCAGACCTGCAACAAACTGCAACTGACCCAATCTTCAGGCTGTTGCTGGGGAGATGATGGTCATGGCATCATCACTGGAGTGTTAATCCAGAGACCCAGAGAATGTTCTGGGGACCCAGGTTCGAGTCCTGCCACAGCACACAATGGAATTGGAATTCACTTTTTAAAAAAACCTGGAATTACGTCTAATGATCGTGAATCATTTGTTGATTGTCTGGAAAGAGCCCATCTGTTCACTAATGTTCTTCAGGGAAGGAAACTGCTGTTGTTACCTGGTCTGACCTAAATGTGACCCACAGCAATGTGATTGACTCTTAACTGCAATTAGGGATGGGCAATAAATGCTGGCATGGCCAGCTATGCCCTCGTCCTGTCAATGAGTGACTTTTTTAACAAAAAAGTTCCTACTGAACTCCAACACCTGGTGCCACTGTGTTCCAGTGTATCCATTTTGCTGTTTGTTCCAAGCTTTTTGCAAAGATCTGTAGCTCAGGTTGTGGATGAGGTGGTTGGTGAGCTCGCCGAGCTGCTGGGCTGTCGTGTCGATGTTTCATTACCATGCTGGGTAACGCCATTGGTGTGATGTCTGTGAAGCGCTGTGGTTCTGTCCTGCTTGGGTTTTGTGTAGTCCGGTCTGCCGGGGTGAGTGTCACTTCTGGGTCTTCTCTGCTGCGGTTTGTACACCAGCTCTATCTCTGTGTGTTTGTGGATTTTATTTTCATTGAAAGCCAGCCTTCCAAGAACACTCTTGCATGTCTATGTTTGGCTTGCCCTAGAATGGTTACTTTGTAATAGTTGAATTGATGGCCCTCATGGTCTGTGAGTACAGAGATGAGGGAGAGTGGATCCTGGTTGCAAGTTGGTGTCCATGAAGTCAGATGGCAGTTTTCTTCCAAGGCTAGTGTTCTTTTTCTGTCTCCTTAACTTTTCATTTACACCATATAATCATCAAGTTGCAGGAAGGAAACTCTGGTATTTTTTAAGCTGTGTAGCAGCATCCATCTTACCATTTACAGGCTGTATTCTCACTACCTGTCCATCAGCAGATTGTGATTCAATGTTTCCTGTTTTTAAAACAGGTGGGAATACATTTCCCCCACTCGCTCTGTCTATTGCCCAGTCTGGACTTTAATGTTGGAAAATCATTAACACATCTTGTAGGCTGCACTTGCGATTCTATTGTGTAGATTTTTCTCTCCTGGATATAGTCACCTCTGCAGCAAGTTATAACACACCAGTATACATTCCTGTCCCGAGAAAATGCGTGGAATGTTGATGGCCTGGCTGAAGATTTTTGAGACCTTTCTGGTAGAGGTTGCTGAGGACAGGTACGTGATTATAGTAGC
The DNA here is from genome assembly GCF_004010195.1 of Chiloscyllium plagiosum. NCBI lineage: Eukaryota > Metazoa > Chordata > Chondrichthyes > Orectolobiformes > Hemiscylliidae > Chiloscyllium > Chiloscyllium plagiosum. Next base: position 3,351,982 of record NC_057710.1, read on the forward strand.
CATATTTGGGCTGTTTAGTGTGCTTTTTGGAAATAGTTTTAGTGTCTATGTATTAAAATTTGGTTTAATCCTTCCTTGACACAATTGACCTTTGGAGAGGAAGACAATATTAATCCTACTCCAATTTTTTAAACCTGTTCCGATGCATGAAAAGTATTTGATTATTCTGCTATTCATTGTCAGGGTCGCACACGTGGTTATTTGATGCAGTCTTATGTGAGGATCCCTGAAAATGTTTATTTCTGTGATGACAGTGGAGGAGCACACAAATTTCAGGACTCCATTCGTCCCTTCTGCACTGCTTTGTGTAGAAGGAAATGGTACTGAGTAAATGCACGAAAATCAACTGAAAGGAAAGGAAGATATCAGCTGAGCCAGCTGAACATAGCTTTAGTGAGGAAAGAGAAGCAGTGGTTGTGTCACTGAGCGAGGTCATCCAGAATTCGGAGCTTCTGGAAAGATGGCCTGTATGTGAGTGTAGATGAGACATGATCTATATGGACTTCGACAAGGCGTTCGACAAGGTTCCCCATGGGCGACTGATTAGCAAGGTTAGATCTCTCAGAATACAGGGAGAACTAGCCATTTGGATACAGAGCTGGCTCAAAGGTAGAAGACTGAGGGTGGTGGTGGAGGGTTGTTTTTCAGACTGGAGGCCTGTGACCAGTGGAGTGCCACAAGGATCGGTGCTGGGTCCTCTACTTTTTGTCATTTACATAAATGATTTGGATGCGAGCATAAGAGGTAACAAAGAGACCTTGGAGTGCAGGTTCATAGCTCCTTGAAAGTGGAGTCGCAGGTAGATAGGATAGTGAAGAAGGCGTTTGGTATGCTTTCCTTTATTGGTCAGAGTATTGAGTACAGGAGTTGGGAGGTCATGTTGCGGCTGTACAGGACATTGATTAGGCCACTTTCAGAATATTTTATGTAATCCTGGTCTCCTTCCTATTGGAAGGATATTGTGAAACTTGATAGGTTTCAGAAAAGATTTACAGGGATGGAGGCTTTGAGCTATAGGGAGAGGTTGAATAGGCTGGGGCTGTTTTCCCTGGAGCGTCGGAGGCTGAGGGGTGACCTTATAGAGGTTTACAAAATCAAGAGAGTTATGGATAGGGTAAATAGTCACAGTCTTTTCCCTAGGGTCGGGGAGTCCAGAACTAGAGGGCATAGGTTTAGGGTGAGAGGGGAAAGATATAAAAGAGACCTAAGGGGCAACCTTTTCACGCAGAGGGTGGTATGTGTATGGAATGAGCTGCCAGAGAATGTGGTGGAGGCTGGTACAAGTACAACATTTAAGAGGCATTTGGATGGGTATATGAATAGGAAGGGTTTGGAGGGATATGGGCCGGGTGCTGGCAGGTGGGACTAGATTGGGTTGGGATATCTGCTTTGCATGGACGGGTTGGACTGGGGTCTGTTTCTGTGCTGTACATTCTATGCCTCGAAGATGTGCAAGCAACATCAATCCATAGGCCCCATCTGGAAATGTGGAAGAGGGATTAAGGATGAATTTTTGTGGGGTCTGTAGCTCTGCTGACATTGCACGTTGTGTCGGCTGTGGATAGACAAGCAAAAACCTGGGTTGGTAGGTTTTGTAAGAACCGTGAGTGATGAAGTCGGTCTGCATTTCTTTCGGTGCACTGTGGAACTGTTTTTTTTTTATTCCCTAAAGCCTTTCTTTTTGCAGAAGGCTGTTACCTGTCAACATTGACGGATAAAGCCAACGTTTACCACCATAACCTGCAGGACAATCCGGTTACAAATCAGGTATGCATGGTGCCTGTAAGGGTACCTATCATTGTAATGATAGTTATGCTGCCGCACAGCCCACAGTTATTTGATGTTTGCCTAGCCAATGGCGGTGGGCTGCTTGGAGGCGTTCAGACTATTCCTCTCTGAGAATGCTGATACTCTGTTTATTACTTATTGTAACTTTGGAAAAGTAGCAGCAGCCAGTCAGCTTGAGGAAAAACAATGACAGAAAATGTTTTTGCATCTCATTGTATTTGTGTTTATTCATCCCTGGAATGCATGCATCAATGGAGGGCCAGCATTAATTGCCCATCACTATTTGACCTTTGAAATGAGCAGCTTGCTAGACCCTTTCAGAGGGCTGTTAGAGGTCCATCATATTACTGAGAATCTGGAGTTACGTGGGTGACCTTTTTCTTCCCCCAGGACTTTGATATTCTGAGTTTTATTGATTTATTCCTTGGACCGATTGTTGTGAATACTGCTGGTTGGGCCAGCATTTATTGCCCATCCCTCGTTGCCCTTTGAGAAGGTGGTGGTGAGCTGCCTCCTTGAATCACTGCAGTCCTTGTGCCTTGGGGAGGGAATTCCAGGATTTTGACCCAGCAACGGTGAAGGAATGCAGATATTTCCAAGTCAGGGTGGTGAGTGGCTTGGAGGGGAACTTGCAGTTGATAGAGTTCCCTTGTATCTGTTACCTTTGTCCTTCAAAATGCCAGGGGTTGTATACTTGGTATGTACTGTCTCGGGATCTGTGGTAAATCTGTACAGTGCATCCCGCAAATGCTTCACATTGCTAATTCTCTGGGCTGGGGAATTGGGTTTTAATCTCGATTTGTTTGGTGGGTTTTGCTGTTGGTCACAATTTTTTTCAGTTTTTCCAATTGTGTTCTCTTGCAGAGGCTGGACAATTTTTTAAAAGATCTAATTGAGAGCAGTCCAGTGGAGGTTCATCAGTGTGTTTTTAATGAGGAGACAGCCATAATGGAGCAGCATGTTTTTGGTAATTTGTGTCTACAAGTATCTTGCTTGATCTTTGGGTTAATATCAATAGTTGTGTTTTGTCACAATTTCCACCCACTTCACCCTTTCGCACGCCCCTCTTGTATAGAAAGTAGGAGCAGAAGTAGCCAACCGGCCCTTGGATCCTGCTCCATCATTAAATATGGTCATTGCTGATCCTCTGTATCACTGTTGTGTTCCCCTGTCTCCCCATATTCCCTTGATGTCATTAAAATCTAGACAAAAAAAACTATCTCTTCCTTGAATCAGTGTCCTGTTCCCCCACAGCCTTCTGTGATTGAGAATTCTACAGGTTTACTCAGGTTTGAGTGAAGGCAGTGATCTCAGTTCTGATTGGTCTACCCTGTGTCCTGAGACTGTCCCACGGTTCTAGACTGCCTACTAAGGGAAAATATTTACCTGCACTGGATCGCTGTAGCCCTGTTAGAATTTTGTACAGTTCAGTCCGATCCCCTCATCCTTCTAAACTCCAGTGAACACAGGTCCACCCAAACCAATCTGTTCCTGGAATCAACCTATTGACCCTCCACTGCATTCTGTCTCTGCCAAGCACCTCCTTTCTTGAGGGATGCGAAAATTGCAAGCAGTACTCCAGGTATGGTCTCACCAAGACCTTGTATAACTGCAGTGAGGCAGTTCTGAACTCCTTCTGAATTCCAACCCTCTTACGCTGAAGACCAATGTTCTATACATGAATGCTTGGTGCGGTTGGCTGTTTACTTTCATTAACGGATGTAAAAGGACACCCAGACCCCTCTGTGTATCCATGATTCCCAATGTATCACCATTCAATTTAATTCATCTGTTTCTTACACCGTAGCATATAATTTCACAACTATCCATGCTGTATTGCATCTGCCATGTGTTTGTTCTGGCTCAACTTATCTAAATCACCTTGAAGCCTCCTTGCACCCTCTTTACAACTAAGTCCAAGCCAATTGTCTCCCCTGTACTGCTGATGCATAATTTTAAGGGTCCCTGCTTCCTCTGTTATTACTACGGTGTTTATTCTTCAACTAGTCAGATCATAAAGTGGCTCAGGTGCTCTTGAGGTAGAGTCATACGCCATACCCTGTGGTGATCACCTCAGTAACACTTGGATAGTAATATTGGTGGTAATGGTCTGTGATCCCATGGTCAATTGTTCAGCATAGTCCCAGGGATCAGCAGTGAATCCTGTAACACTGCACTGGGCAGTTGTGCACAGTCTTCACTTGTGTGATGGACAGGAACTGAATCTCCTGACTGGGAGATTTTCTGTGCCATACTTGAGGGAGTGCTGCAGCTCAGAACTTCACATGAGCAGCATGTGTTTTCTCAGTTGGATGTTAAGGATCCCATGAGGGGCCATGTCCTGGACCAGAGACCTGGGTAAACCGCAGTGGTCTGCTCCCAATTTAAATGAGTGTAGCAGTATTTCTGCTGCTGTTGCTGGAGAGTGTGTGGCGAGAGTTTCAGTGTCACCTCATGTATCCAGAGTAGACACTCGTGTCGCGTGATCCTGGGCTAGCAACGCAAATGGAATCAGGTTCTTTTACAGGGTTCAGGAGCGGAGGAATGAGAGTCAGAGCTGGAGATGATAAAGACAATCTGACTTCACTGTTATTGTATTGGTCCTGTAGATTCAAGTGATGATGATGATAATTACACCTATGAAGATGATTATTCCAATGATGATGATGACCACAACGTTGATACATTTTGCGGATTACGGAAAAATTTCCTCTACAATGCTCCGGAATTGTCCACATTTAAAAATATAACAGATCCATACAATAATAAAAGCTCCAATTCATACCGAGGTTCTGCTGAGGTGGGTAAACCTGAGAATTGCAGCTGTTGTTTGGTCATGCAGAACTTGCGTATTGCTGGAAATGAAAGCAGTTTTGATGGAACTTTTTGTCTTGCACTTATGACATTCCAAAGTAAAATAAAAATAGCAGTCATACTCTTGAGGTCAAAGAGCAGTGTAGCACTGTAACAGGCCGTTCAGGCCATCGTAACTGCACTGATACAAGATGCCTTTCTAAACTAAACACCTGTTGCCTCTACATGGTCCATATCCCTCTATTCCATGCCTAATCATGTATCTGTCAAGATGCCTCTTAAATGTTATTGTGTCTGCTTCTACCATCTCCTCTGCATTCCAGGCGCTTCCATAGAAACACAGAAAATAGGTGCAGGAATAGGCCATTTGGCCCTTCGAGTCTGCACCACCACTCAGTCCGATCGTGGCTGGTCATGCAGTTTCAGTATGCTATTCCCGCCCTCTCTCCATACCCCTGATCCCATTAGTTGAAAGGGCCATGTCCAGCTCCCTCTTGAATATTTTTAATGAACTGGCCCCAACAGCTTCCTGTGGGAGAGAATTCCACAGGTTCAGAATTCTGAGTGAAGAAGTTCTTCGTATCTCAGTCCTGAACAGCTTACACCTTATTCTTAGACTGTGACCCCTCGTCCTGGACTTCCCCAGCATTGGGAACATTCTTCCTGCGTCTGGCATGTCCAGTCTCATCAGGGTTTTGTTTCCTTGAGATTCCCCCCTCGTTCTTCTAAATTCCAGTGAATCCAAACCCAGTTGAAGAAGTCTTTCCTTATCCTGGGAATGTCAGTCCTGCCATTCCCGGTGAACCTTCACTTGACTCCCTCAACCGCATCAGACTGAGGCGCCAAAATTGCACACAATAGTCGAGGTGTGGCCTCTCCAAGACCCTGGATAACTGCAGCAAGACATCCTTACTCTGATACTCAAGTCATCTTACTATAAATGCCAGCATGCCATTAGCTTTCCTCACTGCCTGCTGTACCTGCATGCCCACCTTCAGTGCAGTTCTGGTCTCCCTCCAATAGGAAGGATGTTGCGAAACTTGGAAGGGTTCAGAAAAGATTTACAAGGAGGTTGCCAGGGTTGGAGGATTTGAGCTGTAAGGAGAGGCTGAATAAGTTTTTGGGATTGTTTTCCCTGGAGTGTTGGAGGCTGAGGGGTGACCTTATAGAGGTTTATAAAATCATGAGGGGCACAGATAGGGTAACTAGACAAGGTCTTTTCCCCGGGGTGGGGGAAATCCAGATCAAGAGGGCATACGTTTAGGGTGTGAGGGGAAAGATTTAAAAGGGACCTAAGGGGCAACTTTTTCGCGCAGAGGGTGGTGTGTGTATGCAATGAGCTGCCAGAGGAAGTGGTGGAGGCTGGTACAATTGCAACATTTAAAATGCATCTGGATGGGTATATGAATAGGCAAGGTTTAGAGAAATATGGGCCGGGTGCTGGTAATTGGGACTAGATTAATTTAGGATATCTGGTCGGCATGGATGAGTTGGACCAAAGGGTCTGTTTCCATGCTGTACATCTTTATGACTGTTCCAACAGGACACCTGGGTCTCATTGAACTTTCCCTTTTCCTAAACTGCCCTCATTCAGATAATCTACCTTCCTGTTTTTGTGACCAAAGTGGATAACCTGTCATTGATTGACATCACATTGCATTTGCCAAGTATTTGCCCGTTCAGCTAGTCTGTCCAAGTCATCCTCTGAGCACCCTCCTCCCAGCACACACTGCCACCCAGCTTTGTGTCACCTGCATATTTAGAGATATGGCGTTCCATTCCTTCATCAAAGTCATTAATGTATCTTGTGAACAACTGGGGTCCCAGCACTGAACCCAGCGACACCCCACTTGTCACTGCCTGCCACTCTGAAAGGGGCCTGTTTATTCCAACTCTTCTTCCAATCTGCCAATCAGTTCTCCATTCACATCATTACACGATACCTTGAGCTTTAATTTTCCTCACTAATCTCCTGTGTGGAACCTTGTCCAAATCCTTTTGAAAGTCCAGATGCACAACGTCTACTGATTCACCATTGTCCATTCTACTGGTCACATCCTCAAAACATTCCAGAAGGTTTGTCAAGCATGTCTTCCCTTTAGTGAATCCATGCTGACTTGGACTGATCCTGTCACTGCTTTCCAAATGCGCAGTTATTACATCCTTAATGACTGACTCCAGCATATTCCCCACCACTGGTGTCAGGCTAACTGGCCTATAATTGTTTAAAGACTGGAGTTAGATTAGCTATCTTCCAGTCCATTGGGACTCTTTCCAGCATTCTGTAAATTCAATCACCAATGCATCTGCTATTTCTGGTACCATTTCCCTAAGTGCTCTGGGATGCAGAGCATCAGACCCTGGGGACTAATTGGGTTTTAATCCCATCAATTTCCCAAGTACCATTTCATGACTTAATAAGTATTTCTTTCAGTTTCTTTAATGCTTGACCATCTGTGTCCTTGCATTTCCTGAATGTTATTTGTGTCCTCCTTATTGAAGACAGATCCAAAGCATTTGTTCAACTGGTCTGCCAACACTTTGTTGTCCATTATGAATTCATCTGATTCCAACTGCAAGGGACCTACATTTATCTTCACCAGTTTTTTTTCTCCCCCCCACCCCCACCCTCCCTTCACATATCTATAGTCGCCTCTGTTTTAAAAAAAAACACTTGCCTTTCACATCTCCTTTAAACTTCTTCCTTTCATATTAAAACTTTGCCCCCTTATACAGCAAACTTTGTTTTAACTGGCACCTTCTGTACCAGTGCATTGGATAAACTGGTAAACGTTATATACCTGAAATAGTGGAAGTTTCCTGTATGATTGTGATGTTGGAGTAGTCGGTTGAGGGTGTAGTGAGAAGGCTCTGCCGGTAAGTTTTATCCAAGGCAAAGTTTAATCATTATTTAAGTAATTTATGCTGAAAGTATAATGGTGATGTGCATGTCCCCTGTATTCGGTTTCAATTATTGTTGGTTTTCACATTGATTATGTGGACCTCTTGATCAACCGGTCCCATAGGGGCGAGGTTAATTTTGCTGTAATTGACAATTTGACGCTATACAGCTGCAACATGACATGCCAATTTTCATGCTCTGACTGACAACGGCAAGCAAGCCTTCTTTGCCATCTTATCCCCTTGTGTTGACACTTTCAGGGCACTGTCGACCTGTACATCTCGATCCCTCTATCTTAATGCTTCTAAGAGCTCTGCCGTTTACTGTATACTTGCCTGCTGCATGAGGTCTTCCAAAATGCATCACCTCGCGTGTCTGGATTAGATACCATCTGCTTTTTCTCCACCCAAGTATCTATCCCGATCTATATCCATCCCAGCACTGATCCCTGTGGAATACCACTGGTCACAGATCTCTCGTCTGAAAACCACCTTTCCACAACTACTGTCTGTCTTCAATGACCAAGCCAGTTCTGTGTCCATCTTAGCAGCACATAGTGGACCCCATGTGACTTTACCTTCTGTATCAGCCTGCCAGGAGGGACCCTGTCAAAGGCCTCGCCAAAGTCCATGTAGACAATATCCACTACCCAGCTGTCATCCATCATCTTTGTCAATTCCTCAAAAAACTCAATCATGTTTTTTCATATTATTACAAATCTGAATACATCCTATTCCTAAGAATCTTCTCCAATAATTTTCCTACCACTGACATAAAGCTTGTCCGCCAGTAATTTACTAGATTATAGGGAAAAACAATGGCTGCAGATGCTGGAAACCAGAGTCTAGACTAGAATGGTGCTGGAAAAGCACAGCAGTTCAGGCAGCATCCGAGGAGCAGTAAAATAGACGTTTCGGGCAAAAGCCCTTCAGGAATTCCTGATGCAGGGCTTTTGCCCAAAACGTCGATTTCCCTGCTCCTCTGATGCTGCCTGACCTGCTGTGCTTCTCCAGCACCACTCTAATCTAGACTCATTTCCTAGATTATGCCTGTTTCCCTTCTTAAAGGAACAGCATTGGTTATTCTGCAGTACTCTGGGACCTGTCACTAAAGAGGACACAAAGATTTCATACAAGACCACAACAGTTTCATCGCCCTCAGTTTTCCGGGACAGATCCCATCATGTTCTGGGGACTTGTCTACCTTAATGTTTTTCAAAACACCTAACAACAACACATTTAATATTGACACGCCATTGCCATGGGGCGATGGACCTGACTCCTCAGTGATGATAATACCTAGCATGATGACAAAATGTCTGAGAACAAACTTAGCAGCTCAGCTAGCAAACTTAGAACCTGAGCTACAAATCTTCGCAAAAAATTGCAAACTCTTTTGTCAAGGTATGAAGCTTACTGCACATGCAAGTGTCCCCTTGGATTCAGTTGGGCCTGCAATGTGGTGAAATCTCCATCTGTGCTGAATTGTTGCTGGTCTTGTTTGATGTCCCATCCTCCACTGGGTTGGTGTTTCTCAGTGAGATCCAATTCTTTCTTGGGTTTCTGTTTGTCTGGGAGACTGGATGTGTTCCTGCTAATCCAGTATGACTCTCTCATTGTGTTTTGCAGGAGGCTGAGAGAATTGCTCAAGAGTTAGTTAATGAAGAGGAGCAGGCTAAAAAGAAGGCTGAGAAACGAAGACTTAAGAAAAAAGTGAGTGTCTGAGTGTGTTGGGTTATGTTTACACAGGACTGCTATCTTGTTTCTGTGTCTATTTGTTTGCAGGACTCCTGTCTCAGATTAATTCTCACCTCAGATTCTTGTCCCATCGACCTGTGCCTGTGAAGAACACCCATTTTGTTTCAATGCCCTGTGTAATGTGCATATGTGGGGCTGTGGTCTAATTTCTGTATCTGATATGCCTGTGAATGTGCAGGATTCTCATCTTGTTTCCATATGCCAGGTACCAGTGCTTATGCAGGATTCTGGTCTTGGATCCATGCGCCAGGTACCTGTGTTTAAATAGGATACCTGTCTGTGATCTCTGCCCCAGGTACCTGTGTTTATATGGGATACCTGTGTGTGATCTCTGCCCCAGGTACCTGTGTTTAAATGGGATACCTGTCTGTGATCTCTCCCCCAGGTACCTGTGTTTAAATGAGATACCTGTCAGTGATCTCTGCCCCAGGTACCTGTGTTTAAATAGGATACCTGTCTGTGATCTCTGCCCCAGGTACCTGTGTTAAATAGGATACCTGTCTATGATCTCTGCCCCAGGTACCTATGTTAAATAGGATACCTGTCTGTGATCTCTACCCCAGGTACCTGTGTTTAAATAGGATACCTGTCTGTGATCTCTGCCCCAGGTACCTGTGTTTATATGGGATACCTGTCTGTGATCTCTGCCCCAGGTACCTGTGTTTAAATAGGATATCTGTCTGTGATGTCTGCCCCAGGTACCTGTGTTAAATAGGATATCTGTCTGTGATCTCTGCCCCAGGTACCTGTGTTTATATGGGATATCTGTCTGTGATGTCTGCCCCAGGTACCTGTGTTTACATAGAACATAGAACATTACAGCGCAGTACAGGCCCTTTGGCCCTCAATGTTGTGCCGGCCCTGTCATACTGGTCTGAAGCCCATCCCACCTACACTATTCCATGTACGTCCATGTGCCTGTCCAATGACGACTTAAATGCACTTAAACTTGGCGAATCTACTACCGTTGCAGGCAAAGCATTCCATGCCCTTACTACTCTGAGTAAAGAAAGTACCTCTGACATCAGCCTTATATCTATCTCCCCTCACTTTAAAGTTGTGTCCCCTCGTGTCTGCCATCCCCATACTTGGTAAAAGGGTGAAGAGGGAGAGCCTATCTCACCCTCTAATTATCTTGTATGTCTCTATTAAGTCACCTCTCAACCTTCTCTCTAACGAGAACAGCCTCAAGACCCTCAGCCTTTCCTCGTAAGACAGTCCTTCCATACCAGGCAACATCCTAGTAAATCTCCTCTGCACCCTTTCCAAAGCTTCCACATCCTTCTTATAATGCGGTGACCAGAACAGTACACAATACTCCAAGTGTGGCCATACCAGAGCTTTGTACAGCTGCAGCATAACCACCTGCTTCCGGAGCTCAATTCCTCTATTCATAAAGGCCAAAACACTATGCCGCCTTAACAACCCTGTCAATCTGGGTGGCAACTTTCAGGGATCTGTGTACATGGACATCGAGATCTCTCTGCTCATCTGCACTCCCAAGAATCTTACCATTAGCCCAGTACTTTGCATTCCGATTACTCCGTCCAAAGTGTATCACCTCACACTTGTCCACGTTAAACTCCATAATAGGAGTTAAATAGGATACCTGTCTATGATCTCTGCCCCAGGTATCTGTGTTTAAATAGGATACCTGTCTGTGATCTCTGCCCCAGGTATCTGTGTTTAAATAGGATACCTGTCTATGATCTCTGCCCCAGGTACCTGTGTTTAACTGGGTTTGCTGTCATTGCTCTGTGTCCCATGTCACAGTCCTTGATTTAAGTCCTTGATTTTTTTCCACTTCATTGTTGCTATGTCGACATACCTGAATACTGCAGCATTAACTCTTCTCGATGATACCATGATTCATGTTTAGTGGAAATTCGTTTTGTCGTCGTCCTGCACTTCACGAATAATGTTAGGTGATGGGTGTTGACTTAATTTCCTTCAGAGACAGAAAGAGAGAAGGCGGCAACAGAAATTAGAAAAAGAAAATAGAAGCGAGAATAAATTTGGAGAGAATGTTAATGATAAGGTAAGAACACGCTCCTGTTATATTTGAGGAAGTGTTCATTGACTGTGCTAAGCTTCTCCCTTCTATATTCGGTTAAAACTGTACGCGACTCTGAGCCAGCACTGTCCTAGTGTTTTTGCTGGTATTTAACATAGCAATTAGTAGCAGGAGGTTATAGCTGCTGCACCTTCCTGTCCTATCCCCTTCGTCTCTAAATATATTCGATCTTAGCTGTGAATTTGCTGAACCATTGAATGTTCACATGCATTTGGGTCAGATGATGGCATAGTCATTCTATTGTTGGACTCCTCATTCAGACGAGCAAAAAGGTTAGGACAGCAGATGCTGGAGAGTCAGTCGAAAAGCGTGGTGCTGGAAAAACACATCAGGTCAGGCAGCATCCAAGGAGCAGGAGAGTTGATGTTTCGGGCATTAGCTCTTCAACAGGCATAACCCCAGGCTCATGACTTGGGGACACTGGTTTGAATCCCACCCTGCTAGATGGTGAAATTTAAATTCAGTAATAAGTCTGGATAAAAAGCTGGCCTTATGACGATCATGTAACTAATGTCATTTGTTGTTAGAAACCCATCTGGTTCATGAGCAGCCTTTAGAGTCATAGAGATGTACAGCATGGAAACAGACCCTTCAGTCCAACCCGTCCATGCCGACCAGATATCCCAACCCAATCTAGTCCCACCTGCCATCACCCGGCCCATATCCCTCCAAATCCTTCCTATTCATATACCCATCTAAATGCCTCTTAAATGTTGCAATTGTACCAGCCTCCACCACTTCCTCTGGCAGCTCATTCCATACACGTACCACCCTCTGCGTGAAAACGTTGCCCCTTAGGTCTCTTTTATATCTTTCCCCTCTCACCCTAAACCTATGCCCTCTAGTTCTGGACTCCCCAACCCCAGGGAAGAGACTTTGTGTATTTTGCCACCATTACCCAGTCTGGCTTAAATGTGACTCTGGACCAGTCCTGATGAAGAGTCCTTCCTGAAATGTCGATTCTATTGCACCTCAGATACTGACCTGCTGTGCTTTGTCCAGTGCCACACTCTCCCTAATCCCACAGCAACGTAGGGATGGGCAATAAATGCTTTTCTACAGAGTGATGCTCACATTCTATGAATAAATTAGAATTCAAAAGGATTTTGTGTAGAGAATTCCACAGATTCCCAGTCCTCTGAAGAAATTTCTCCTTTTCTGCCTAAAATGGCTTCTCCTCATCTCAAGACTGTGATGTGGTAGCCCCCATCTGGCCCTACTTGTTTTCAAGAGTTTTGATCTTTCCATCTTAAGGTCATAATTTGGGATGTTTGCTGATGATTTGAAGATGTTCAGCACCATTTGCAATTCCTCCAAATTCTGAAGGAACTCCTGTTCAAATGTACCAAGACCTGGGCAAGAACCTGAGAAATGACAAGTCACATTTGTGCCACACCCATGCCAGACAATGGCCATCTACGTACAGTGGCTACAAGAGCAAGTCAATTTACCTCCTGACTCTCCAAAGCATGCCCACCATCTACAAGGCACAAGTCAGGTGTTTGACGGAATACTCGACACTTGCCTGCATGAGTGCACCTCCAACAATACTCAAGCTTGATACCATTTGGGTGGCATGGTGGCTCAGCGGTTCGCACTGCTGCCTCACAGCGCCAGGGACCCAGGTTCGATTCCAGCCTTGGGCAACTGTCTGTGTGGAGTTTGCACGTTCTCCCCGTGTCTGCGTGGGTTACCTTTGGGTGCTCCGGTTTCCTCCACAGTCCAAAGATGTGCAGGTCAGGTGAATTGGCCATACTGAATTGCCCATAGTGTTAGGTGCATTCATCAGGGATGAATATAGGGTAGGGGAATGGGTCTGGGTGCGTTACTCTTTGGAGGGACGGTGTGGACTTGTTGGGCCGATGGGCCTGTTGCCATTCTGTAGAGAATCTAATCTAATCCAGGACAAAGCAGCCCACTTGATTGGCACCACAAACATTGACTCCTTCCACCACCGACGCTCAGTAGCAGCAGTGTGTACTATCTACAAAACGCACTGCAGAAATTCGAGGCTCCTTAACACCTTCCAAACACACATCCACTACCATGTATCAGATACATGGAAACATCACCATCTTCAAGTTCCCTTCCAAACCACTCACCATTCTCAGAAATATATTGCCGTTCTTCACGAGTTCAAAATCCTGGAATTCCCTCCCTAACGGCAGCACATGGGCTCCCGTGGTTCAAAAAGGGCAGCTCACCCCCACCTTCCCAAGGAGCAACTAGGGACGGGCAATAAACGCTGGCCCATCGACACCCACACCCCAGATGGATAAAGAAAAAACTCGTGTACAGCCAATGTTTTATCTGGTGTTGTCTGTTCTGCCTGCAGAAAGTTCTGTCAAAGAAAGAAAGTTGTAGCGACGGAGAGGAGGATGATAAAGAAGTGAGTGGAAATATTAAACGTGGTCTTGCTGTGTTACCTGAGAAAGGGGCTTCAGCGGGCAAAGAGCAGAGCTCCGACACAACTGACAGTAAAAATGAGAATAGTGTGAAAGTTACTGCTGTAGTGAGTGAGGATGAGAACGCAATCGATAAATCAGTGTATATATCAGAGGTAAGCATCTGAGCTTTGCAGCGCACCAGCTGGTGGGGAATGAGCTGCGGTGGCTTTATAGTGATGGGCTAAGGGATTGAAATTTCACCCGAATTCCCCCACCCCCCACCCCCCCCGCCCCATCCATCCTGTTTGTTTGGGGCATGGTGGCAGATCTCCTTCAGGATCTATTGTTTCTTTCTCTTACATATATGCTGGTGTGGCCCTCTCTTCAGTGAATCTGAAAATCTGCAGCACAGATAGGCAGATAAAGCCAGCAACACCTTGGGTGTGTATGTACTCATTCAATACTTTCACTTTCCCCCAGCCCTTTGTCATCACCACTGCTCCCTTGCCACATCCCCGTGCAGTCCCTCCTTTCCAGCATTGCATTTTTAAAAATGTAATTACTGTCTGCTTCCTTTCCATTGTCCTTCCAGTAATTTGGTCACGTTTTGAGTGAGGAAGCTGTCTGCTGTTGCCCTTGAGGTGTTGCTGTGCTGCTTTAATGGAGACACTTCTGTTCCTGCCTTTGGCACATTTGTTCTATCAAACTGCTGATCTAGTTAGCAAGGGAGAAAGGAATCTGCTTTTCCACTTGTCTAATTTATATCGGGATGGGAAGAGGGTTTGGAGTGTGGTCTGTGGGTTTTCGAACAAGCTCCTGTTGACACAGTCTGTCCTTCTTTCAGGATGAGTTAGATATGAACAGTTCTTTTGTTTCAAAAGCTGTCACCCAAATGAAACGTAAAATGAACATAAAACCTAAAGTTGAGAAGAAGGAGACTGAGAAGAAAAAAGGAGAAAAGAAAGTAGAGGTGAGGAATATTCTGATCATTGTTGCACAAATAAGCCCCAGTAAACAAACTCCAGCGCTGCTTATTTCTGAACTACTTCCAGCTGCGAATTTGAGCATTTTCTCTGAGTCATGACGTATTACAGCACTGAAAGGGCCCTTCAACCAGTCGTCAATACTCTAATCCAATTTCCCAACACTTTGCCCGTAGCCTTGTATGCTGTAGTGTTTCAAGCAATCAGTAAGTGTTGTGATGGTACTTGGCTTTTTATTTTCCTTAATTTTTTTAATTGTTCTTACTGGTACTATTTTGTATTTGTGAAGTCTCACTGCGTCTGGAATGGCATTTCCTTATCTTGGTCATTATGTCAAGTATTCCATTGTACAATGCTGTTCAACATCTTTCACGGTGATTAAGTGCTGTGTTAATGTAAATTGTGCAGTCATGTTTTCATTGCTTGTTATTTCTGCCCTTCTCAGCAAACTACGGACCCCAACGCTTTGAGTGACAAGATTTATAACTTGGCAGGTAAGTCAAGACCATTTGGAGGAATCATTTGTTGTCAGTGTGTGACCTGAACTCACACTGATACGTTGTATTCTTGTGGGCTGAAAGTCATTGACAAACACGGTGGCTCAGTGGTTAGCATGCTGCCTCACAGCACCAGAGCCCCAGGTTCGATTCTAGCCATGGGCGACTGTCTGTGTGGAGTTTGCACATTCTCCCTGTGTCTGTGTGGGTTTCCTCCGGGTGCTCCGGTTTCCTCCCACAGTCCAAAGATGTGCAGGTCAGGTGAATTGGCCATGCTAAATTGCCCATAGCGTTCGGTGCATTAGTCAGAGGGAAATGGTTCTGGATGGGTTGCTCTTCGGAGGATCGGTGTGGACTGGTTGGGCCGAAGGACCTGTTTCCACACTGTAGGAATTAATCAAAAAGTGTTCCGAAGGGATGAGAGCTGGAATTTGAAGATCCACTGACATTGGAAGAATACTTCTCACAAGAAAGCTGATGATCCAGTATTAATGGGTGAGATGTTCAAAAGTGCTTGAAGATTTGATAAAAACTGAAGGAACTGCGTAATGCTGTAAATCAGAAACAAAAACAGAAGTTGCTGGAAAAACTCAGCAGGTCTGGCAGCATCTGTGAAGAGAAATCAAAGTTAACATTTCTGACCCTCCAGAAGATTTGATATTTTACAAAGGAAATCTCGGGAGAAGGTTAACTGAAATTGGGAGAATAATCGAAGTTGAAGGTTCACTGACATTGGAACAGTGTTTCATGGAAGATGATGCGATGCATTGAAGATTTGCTGATGCTGAGTGTGTATTTTGTGAAGAGTGAAGGTTTCCTAACATCAAGCCAGTCTCTCTCAGGCTGGATGAAGGCTCACTGACGCTCTGTACGACTTTGATAGGAGGAGTGGAATTCAAGTTGTGGCAAAAGTGTAATTGTCTTAATCACCAAAAAGCTCAGTTGGCTGGAAGGCTGGTTGGCAATACAGAGCATTGGCAGCAGGGTGGGTTCAATTCCTGAACCAGCTAAGGTTACCATGAGGGCTGTCCTCTCAATTTCTCCCCTTGCCTGAGCTGTGGTGATGTCAGGTTAAACCAGTCATCTCTCTCTAATGAGATAGCACCCCTATTGTCTAGTTGGATTCTGGTGACTTTACCCTTTTCTTTCATTCTAGATAAGTGCAATATTCACCAATTTTGTCCAATAAACCCCAAAATAATACTTTCATTAAAGGCAATTGTTTTTGACAATAAGTTTTTGTCAATTTAATCTTGCAGGGATAAACTATATCCCCTATATCTCTCTCTATTCCAAGTGGGTACACATTCATACACAGACAGGACAAGGCCACACAGCTCTGCAGAGTATTATTGGGGCATCAGGGGTCCTGATGCAGGTGATTGAAAAGGGCCGATGTCTCTCATTTCCTTAGACTTCCTGTTTGTGGTCTAATTGCTGTTCAGCCTTGTTTGGAGAATGTGTATAATGTATGAGCAAGTAGGGAAAGAGTTCAGTTTAGGGTTGTGGGACAAAGACTCAGCTAGAATGACTTTGACCAGATAAGAACTTGCAGTAAACAATGAGGTGTTGGAGGCAAGGGGTAGTGTTTTAACGTGGTAAAGAACATCCATTGTGTAATGCCACATGGCTTAATCTTTACTGTTGATGCTCACTGATTGTAACGGTCACCCAATCAATATAGATGTTGTCTTATTTGGATGTTGCTCTCTGCAAGTGATTGTATAATTCCTTAAGAATCTGCTGTTTGAAAGAAGTTGGAGAACTCATGTCTTTGTGTACATGGGTAATCGCTGTCTCTCTCTCTCTCTGGCTCAGAATAAAAGTGAAGAAGGTAGAGCTGTGTGTCTGAGTGTTTGCTCAGGGGGATAGGGAAACAGCAAGACAATATGGTGAGCCAGGCAGGATTCCAAATCAGTAGTTATCAGACTGTGTCAGTGATTGCCCGGAACACTGGTATCTCGAGATGGATGGGCCCAGGCGTTAAGATTTTAAACCTTGGTCCCTTTCGATATTTCTAGTGTCGGAAACGGTCCGACATTCAATCGCTTTCTATTCTACGGACTCCTCAAACAGTAATTAGTTCAGTCGAGAGACACAGTTTGGTAAACGCACTGACAAACTGGCTCGGGTCCCCCCGGGTTTTAATTGGGGTTTGAGTCCCTGGACACAGAGTAAGAAAAGGGGTCTGAATCCCAGTGAGAAAGGGGTTTGAGTCCCCTTGGTAAAAGGGGGTTAAAGTCCCCTGGAAAAAGGAATTTGGAGTACTGCAGACACTAGGTTTGAGGCTCTGGAGCATTAAAACAAGTTAGAAACCAGGAACTTCAAAGATAAATATCTAAACAAAATTTGGTGGTACTTAAAGTTAACACCTTTATCCTCCACATGTCCCCTTAGAAGGACTTTTAGGACAATATGGCATCACTGGGAAAAGGGGGAGAAAGTGGAGCCGGTCCACTCGGGTCCCGATAGTGAAATACGTTGACTGACGGGAAAGCTTTGTCCAGGTTTTTATTGTGGGAGTCTTAGTTTCTGGGCTGTGAACTCTACTCTGCGACTCCTTCTGTGGGAGGGGAGTGGCTAGGACTGCGGCACTGTGTGGTCTGCTACAAAGGTTTTCTCTTTTAATAGGTGTAATTTCATCGAGCGGATACGAAAAAAATGAAAAATGTTGAAATTAAGGTTGTACTAATACTTGGCTCGAAAAAGGAAGTTTCAATATAAATTATGCCATCCTGAAGTATTTAAATATTTGTTTGCCTATTTTGACTGTTTGAATTCGGCTCTCAATCCAGTGTGTTTTGTGGGCTACGTAATAGGGCCTATTTTGTTTTTACATTAATATTTTACAGCATTAGGATCTTTTTAAAATGATCAAACATGTAACGTTAAAATAAATTGATTGAGGGCCTTGGGCCCCTGATTTGTTTGAAATTCTACAATGCCTGGTTCCAGAAACAATTGTCAGTGGTCATGCTTGAGCCAGATGACAATATTGTTTTATAATATATTTGCTGCTGTGTTTTTAATGCAGTGTGTTCATAAAAATAAGAGTGCATTTTAATTTTTACGATTTAAGATTTGAGAGAATATTAGAACTTGACGCTGAGCTGTTCAGTTCTGTCAATTCTTGTTAAGACATCATTGACCCCCTTCATATATTCAAAGAATGCTGATCTCTATCCGAGTTGTACAGTTACAGGTCTGTAACCACTAGTTCCAACTGTTCATTTGGAGAACAATCTTTAAGATATTCTGCATTTGTTTCCCTCAAATATTTGAGATGTAAATCTGAACTGAAACGGCCTCTTTAATGGCTAAAGCACAGGAAACAGGTTTCTTGCTGTTCCAGATTTTTCAAATACTTTTCCTGACAGATTTCACATTGGGGAGAAAGTGAGGTCTGCAGATGCTGGAGATCAGAGATGGAAATGTGTTGCTGGAAAAGCACAGCAGGTCAGGCAGCATCCAGGGAACAGGAGAATCGACGTTTCGGGCATTAGCCCTTCTTCAGGAAGGGCTAATGCCCGAAACGTCGATTCTCCTGTTCCCTGGATGCTGCCTGACCTGCTGTGCTTTTCCAGCAACAGATTTCACATTGGCCCCAAGTATTAATTTGTCAAAGGAAAATAATTTTTGAATAACCTGAGTGGGGTCCCCAGAGAGTTGGGTTTTAGGACCATTGATTGTCGTTTATAAATGATAGTTGTTTAGGCAGTGCAATTTTAAACTTTGTGGATTGTTTAAGGTTAAAAATCACACAACACCATGTTATAGTCCAACAGGTTTAATTGGAAGCACTAGCTTTCGGAGCGACGCTCCTTCATCAGGTGGTTGTGTTAGACTTGATAATGTCAAATAGTGAACAGGGTAACAGACTTCAAGATGATTGAGGGTGTTGAAATAGGTAGATGCAATTTAGTGTAGTTAAATGTGTGACTGTCTTCATACTGATAACCACCTTGGCAAGGAAGGAAACAGGAAATTCAAAGCAACTTTGAGCAGCTCACATTGTCTCCAAAGTTTCTCCATTCACAGGTAAAGCATGCCTTCGGACCACTGCCCACCCCTCCACAACCTGATCCAGTGGATTCAGTCAGCTCCCCAGTTGTGAGCATGAAAAGTGTAGAAGCTAACAAAGGTGAAGAGGTCGGTGCGCTTTTTGTCAGTGGTCTTCCTACGGACATTAAGCCACATGACCTCTACCTTCTCTTTTGACCCTTTAAAGGGATATGAAGGCTTACTGATCAAGCTAACATCACAACAGCCAGTTGGCTTTGGTACATTTGACAGGAGAGTGGGAGCAGAAGCAGCAAAAAATGCTGCGTTCACCTACCCTGCTGCTGCTGCACTTCATGCTCGGATGCACTGGTATCCTCCATCTGAAGCATCTCTGCAAGGATGGCAGTCTTGTCAGTTTTGTTAAGTATTTAAATGCCCTTATCCAAGGATTCCAATTTCCCTGTGGAGTGATGCAGAAGGACAGACTGGATTTTGTTTAAAGGTTGGACTTTACTGATGGAGATTTTGGATAACTGGCTCATTTCCACTCGACTTGGAGGGGGTGGAGTGGTTACTAAGGACTGTGGATTAAAGAACTTTACCTGATGCATGTTTTTTTCCACATGGGAGGATCCTGCAGATTCAATCTAGTGCATGGACGAGTAATTTTTGTTGTTATAATCATCGTATGCTATGTGTCAATAACTTACTTAAGTGCTGAGTGTCAGATTCTTATGAAAAAGGTGATGGTGTCATCTAGGTGGTTATCATGAAATGATAAAAGGAGGGAATGAGAATGTGTGTAAGGTATGAGCAAGTAGGGAGAGAGTTAAGGTTCGGGATGTGTAACAAAGGCTCAGCAAGCATGACTGATCAGATAACTTGCAGTAAACAGTGAGATGCTGGAGGCAAGGGTAGTGGGTTAATGAGGTGAGGAACATCCATTGTGTAATGCCAGTTATTGAGGTGAGGAACATCTGTTGTGTAATGCCAGATGCTTAATCTTTACTGTTGATGCTTGCTCATTGACCTTTGCAATCAATACAGATGTTGCCTTATTTGGATGCTGCTCTTTGCAAGTGACTATATAATTCCTTAAGAATCTGCTGTTCGAGAGAAGACCTGAGAATTCATGTCTTTGTGTACATGGGTGATTTCTCTCGCTCTCTCTTGCTCTCACGCCCACTCTCTCTCTCTCTCTCTCTCTCTCTCTCCCCTCCACTGATCCCGATAAAATCCTTTGTCTGTGTTTTTGAGAGTTACTTTCTGCTTTTCATCCTTGCAAACCTCTTCAAAGGCTGCTAGTTTTCTTCAGACTCCCATTTGCAGATTGTAACATGCTGTTACAATCCATATCTTATTAAAAAAAATTCTTCCTCCCTCTCCTGTCCCCTCAGTGTAAACGACGCTGCAGAGGTGACTGGCATTGGAGCGAATTATATATTATAATAACATGGGCAACACGGTGGCACAGTGGTTAGCACTGCTGCCTCACAGTGCCAGAGACCCGGGTTCAATTCCCACCTCAGGCGACTGTCTGTGTGGAGTTTGCACATTCTCCCAGTGTCTGCGTGGGTTTCCTCCGGGTGCTCAGGTTTCCTCCCACAGTCAAAAATGTGCTGGTTAGGTGAATTGGCCATGCTAAATTGCCCGTAGTGTTAGGTGAAGCGGTAAATGTAGGAATGGGTCTGGGTGGGTTGCTTATCGGAGGGTTGGTGTGGGCTTGTTGGGCCGAAGGGCCTGTTTCCACGCGTAAGTAATCTAATCGCAGCCCAAGTTTACAGCATCAGAACCCACACACCCCTTGAGTTCTGGTATCAGATTGGAATCTGGAAGGTGAATACAGGTTTCTGGGTAGGGCTGGTGTGAACTGGGAGGCTGTAAGTTGGAGTGGCAATGCTTTTGATATCTTCCTGCAAACTGCAGGTTTCTTACTATCAACAGTATGGTCAATTTGCATGTCATCTGCAAATCATTTATTCATGCCAGAGACCCGGGTTCAATTCCCGCCTCAGGCAACTGTCTGTGTGGAGTTAGCACATTCTCCCCGTGTCTGCGTGGATTTCCTCCGGGTTCTGATCATTAAATCTAAATCATTGACAAATTCTGAAAACAAGGGACTCAGTACCAAGCCCTGTGGAACCCCGTTGGAAACAGCCTTCCATTTGCAAAAACATCTGTCAACCATTACCCTTTGGATCCAAATGTGACTCAGTGGGAGGAGAGTTCAGACTGGGTTTATAAGCCATGGGTTTGTATGAGAGTAGCTCAGGTGGGCTGAATGACTCTTTATTGCTCTGGCAGTGTTTGTGTGCTGATACAATGAAACTGACGGTTGCTTTATTTCTCCACAGTACAAGGAAATAGTATGGCTAATGAGGGGCGCTATGAAGATGCGGTGGAATATTTTACAGAAGCAATTAAATATGATCCAAAAGAATATAGGTAAGAGGGCAAGTTTCAATATTTTGTTGGAAAGAGAGTGGATGGCAAGTGATTTGGTTCCTGTCTTATTCTGTTGCTAAGAAGCTTGTAAGAAGAAGGGAAGCATTTGGATTTGTATCGTGCCTTTAAGAAATGCAACCTGTCCCACAGTAAGTAGGTCAGTGAAATAATTTTGAAATCTCGGCAGCCAGGAAATGCAGTGACCATTTTGTGTGTGGTAAGCTCGTATGAGCAGTAATGGGTTAATGACCAGATAATCTTTAGTGATGTTGGTTGAAAAGTGAATATTGAGTTGAACACTGGCCAAATTCCGTTCCTCCACTCCGAAATACAGTCTGGGATCTTTCATATCTAGCTGGCAGAATGGCAATTGAGTATTTCAGTAAAATTCTATGTAAAGCCCATGTACTTTGGACACAGGCAAGAGTATTGCCACTAAGCCAAGTGGCCCCTGAATCTATTCAGTGTTATTTCTCAATTCAACAATATGTTGTCGTTGTCGTCGTTGTTGACAACGATGACTTAAATATTTGTCTTCCATCAATAAGTTAAAACCTTTCACGTGAAATAGTGGGCTTTCATCAAATCTGTCCCATCGAAATATCAGTTAATGTAAATGGTGATTGCTGAGACTTGAGGTAAGATGCATTAATGTCACAATGTGAAGGGAAATATCTTCCCCACCTGTCCTCTGTGACATTGTAGATTTCGGAACTTAAATAACTGTTCATGGAGAACTAGAGGCCATAGGTTTAGGGTGAGAGGGGAAAGATATAAAACAGACCTAAGGGGCAACTTTTTCACACAGAGGGTGATGCGTGTATGGAATGAGCTGCCAGAGGAAGTGGTGGAGGCTAATTACAGTATTTAAAAGGCATTTGGATGGGTATATGAATAGGAAGGGTTTGGAGGAATATGGGCCAGGTGCTTGCAGGTGGGACTAGATTCGGTTGGGATATCTGGCCGGCATGGACGGGTTGGACTGAAGGGTCTGTTTGCGTGCTATACCTGTGAATGAATCATCAAAGAAATGACCTGTCACACAGCAATAACTCTGTCTGGAACTGTTCAGGAACAAAAGCTGTTGCACAGACTGGAGGAATCAGCTGTATCTTGGTCAGATTTATATAAACAAAATTGCTTTGACACCTGCCTGATAAACTGGATGTTTTATGGCCAAGGAGGACAAAGTTTGCCCTTCAGAAGCATTGAAGGAGTTAATTGTCGAAAGCTGTGTCTCCAAATGTAGCAAGAAACAGATAAATTACTTTTGATAAGGAAGCCAGTTGCAGACTTGCAGTCATTTACATAAACAGCGCAGTACAGGCCCTTGAGCCCTCTGCACCACCTGTGAAAATAATCTGATGCCCATCTAACCGACACCATTCCATTATTATCCTACTGGAACTGTCCATTGCCCAATTAAATGCACTTAATGTCGGCAAGTCGCTACTGTTGCAGGTAGTTCCATGCCCCTCCTACTCTGGGTAAAGAAACTACCTCGATATCTGTCCTTAATCTGTCACCCCTCAATTTAAAGCTGTCCCCTCATGTTAGCCTTCACCATCCAAGGAAAAAGGCTTTCCCTGTCCACCTGACCTCACCCTCTGATTATCTTATACATCTTGATTAAGCCACCTCTCAACCTTCTTCTCTGTAACGAAAACAGCCTCCGGTCCCTCAGCCTTTCCTCATGAGACCTTCCCTCCATACCAGGCAACATCCTGGTAAATCTCCTTTGAACCCTTTCAAAGCTTCCACATCCTTCCTATAATGCGGTGACCAGAACTGCACGCAATACTCCAGGAGTGGTTTTACCAGTGTCTTGTACCGCTGAAGCATGACCTCATGGCTTTGAAACTCAATTCCCCCGACCAATAAACGCCAACACACCATATGCCTCCTTAATAACCCTATCAACCTGGGTGGCAACTTGCAGGGATTTATGCACCAGCACACCGCGATCTCTGTTTGTCTACACTACCAAGAATTTTACCATTAGCCCAGTACTCTGCATTCCTGTTACTATTTCCAGAGTGAACTACCTCACACTTTTCCACATTAAACTGTTTGCCATTTCTTAGCTCAACTCTGCGTCTTATCTATGTCTTTCTGTAACCCACAACATCCTTCAGCACTATCCACAACTCTGCCTACCTTACTGTCATCTGCAAGTTACTAACCCATCCTTCTATGCCCTCATCCAGGTCATTTATAAAAATGACAACAGCAGTGGCCCCAGAACAGATCCTTGCGGTATACCACTGGTAACTGAGCTCCAGGATGAACATTTCCCATCAACCACCACCCTCTGTCTTCTTTCAGCTAGCCAATTTCTGATCCAAACCGCTAAACCACCTTCAATCCCGAAACTCCGTGCTTTGTGCAATAGCCTACCATGTGGAACCTTATCAAACACCTTGCTTAAGTCCATATACACCTTATCAACTGCTTTACCCTCATCCACCTGTTTGGTCACCTTCTCAAAGAACTCTAAGGTTAGTGAGGCATTCACAAACAGTGTTGATTATCTCTAATCAAATTATTCCTTTCCAGATGATTATAAATCCTATCTCTTCTAACCTTTTCCAACACCTTACCCACAACCCCATAATTAACAGGGTTGTCCCGACCCCCCTTCTTAAACAACAGAACAGCATTTGCTATCCTCCAGTCTTCTGGCACCACTACTGTCGACAATGACGATATAAAGATCAAAGCCAAAGGCTCTGTAATTTCCTCCCTGGCTTTCCAGAGAATCCTAGGATTAATCCCATCCGGCCCAGGGGTCTAATCTATATTCAGATCTTCCAAAATTGCTAAAACCTCCTCTTTGTCAACCTCAAAACCATCTAATCTAGTAGCCCGTATCTCCGTATTCTCACTAACATTGCCCTTTTCTAATGTGAATACTGACGAAAAGTATTAATTAAGCACTCCTCAGATTCCACACAGAACTTCCCACTACTATCTTTGTTTGGCCCTAATCTTACTTTAGTCATTCTTTTATTCCTGATATAGCTATAGAAGACTTTAGGGTTTTCCTTGATCCTATCTGCCAACAACTTCTCATGTCCCCTCCTAACTCTTCTTAGCACTCTCTTTAGATCTTTTCTGGCTAACTTATAACTCTCAAGCTCCCTAACTGAGCCTTCACGCCTCATCCTCACATAAACTGCCTCCTTCCTCTTGACAAGAGCTTCAACTTCTTTAATAAACCACAGCCCCCTCGTTCGACAACTAACTCCCTCCCTGATGGCTATATACTTGTCAAGGACCCGTGGTAGCTGTTCCTTGAATAAGCTCCACATGTCCATCCCCTGCAGTTTCCTCCCCCATCCAATGCACCCTCAGTCTTGCCTAATCACTTCATAATTGCCTTTCCCCCAGTTATACCTCTTTCCCTGCAGTATGTACCTATCCCTGCCCATTGCTATTATAAACATATCCGAATTGCGGTCACTATCACCAATGTGCTCAACTACCTCCAAATCTAACACCTGGCTGGGTGCATTCCCCAGTACCAAATCCAATGTGGCATCTTCCCTTGTTGGCCTGTCTACATACTGTGTCAGGGCACCCTCCTGCACACATTGGACAAAAACTGACCCATCTAAACTACTTGAACTATAGTATTCCCAGTCAACATTGGGGAAGTTAAAGTCCCCCATAACCACTACCCTGTTACATTCGCTCCTATTGAGAATCATCTTTGCTATCCTACACTCTATTTCCCTGGAACAATTCGGAGGCCTGTAGAAAACTCCCGACAGGGTGACCTCTCCTTTCATGTTTCTAACCTCAGCCTAAACTACCCGGAAAGGTGATAGGTAGGTGCAGGTTGGGGGAGGGGGTCGTGATGGTGATAGGTTGGAGGGCAGGGTCGGGCGGAGTAGGTGGGAAGGAAGATGGACATTCAGGACACCACCAGAGAGATTTCCCCATCCCGTATCTGCATTCTGCAGAAACCATTCCCTCTACGACTCCCTCGTTAGGTCCATGCCACCCCATCAACCCACCGTCCACACTTGGCACCTTCCCTTGCCACTGCAGGAGGTGTAAAACTGCACCACCCCCCCCCCCAGATAGGATAGTGAAAAATGCATTTGGTATGCTTTCCTTTTATTGGTCAGTGCGCTGAGTATAGGAGTTGGGGGGGTCATGTTGCAGCTGTACAGGACATTGGTTAGGCCAGTTTTGGAATATTGCATTCAGTTCTGGTCTCCCATCTGTAGGAAGGATGTTGTGAAACTTGAAAGGGTTCAGAAAAGATTTACAAGGACGTTGGTGGGGCTGGAGGATTTGTGCTACAAAGAGAGGCTGAATAGGCTAGGGCTGTTTTCCCTGGAGCATGGGAGGCTGAGGGGTGACCTCATCGAGGTTTATAAAATTATGAGGGGCATGGATAGAGTAAATGAACAAGGTCTTTTCCCTGGGGTGGGGGAGTCCAGAACTAGACAGCATGGGTTTAAGGTGAGAGGGGAAAGATATAAAATGGACCACAGAGAGTTTGGTACAGAATGAGCTGGCAGAGAAGGTGGAGGCTGGTATGGTGACAACCTTTTAAAAGGCATCTGGATAGGTATATGAAGAGGAAGGATTTGGAGGGATATGGGCCAACTGTTGACAAACAGGAGTAGACTAATTTAGGATATCTGGTCAGCATGGACAAGTTAACCTGAAGGGTCTGTATCTGTGCTGTTCAGATCTATGAATTTTAAGCCTTTGCAAGATTTGACCATTAATTGTTGATAGCTAAGTTGAGGGGTCGAATATTTGGTTGCTATGCGTAATAAAGTTTAAATCATTGTTTCAGTACCTGAATATCTGAGAGATTTCTTTATATATAGCTGGATTAAAAATAACTTTGTGATTTACCCACAATACCTGGGAGTGCTTGATGGGGCAGTGAGCTTTACTCTGTCTGTAATCCCATACTGTACCTTTGTTATGTAATTTTGGTTTGTTTATTGTTTACAGACTGTTTGGAAACCGTTCCTACTGCTATGAGAGATTAAAGCAATATAGTCGAGCACTGAGTGATGCTCAAATAGCAGTGAATCTGAATCCATCCTGGCCTAAAGGATACTTCAGGAAAGCTAGAGCATTAGCTGGAGTTAAGGTAAAATGCTCTGAAATTTTGTCTGTTACGATTTATGGGGTTAATTCTGTTTGTTTTGGTGAATGCTGCTTTGCCATTGTTTTGTATCCGTGCTATTGAGGGGACTTGCCCCCCTTTCTGCTCCCCATGCAAGCCCCTTTCCTTCG
Source organism: Chiloscyllium plagiosum (assembly GCF_004010195.1). NCBI lineage: Eukaryota > Metazoa > Chordata > Chondrichthyes > Orectolobiformes > Hemiscylliidae > Chiloscyllium > Chiloscyllium plagiosum. Next base: position 3,378,899 of record NC_057710.1, read on the forward strand.
AATTGTTGCTATGTTTCCATATCCTGTCACCTGTGTTTCATCAGTTCTGGCCACTGCTCATGGCTCTTCCTTTGAAAACTGCCAGGTAAGTTATCGAGTCATACAGCACCGAAACAGACCCTTTGATACAATCAGCCTACACCAACCAGAAACTAAACTAGTCCCACCTGCTTGCACTTTGTCCATATCTCTCCAAACATTTCTTATTTGTGTAATTATCTAAATATCTTTCAAATATTGTCACTACCTGCATCTGCCACTTTTTCTGGAAGTTCATTCCACACATGAACCACTCCATGGAAGCAAAGTTGCCCCTCATGTCTCTTTTTTTAAAAAAAACTCCTCTTACCATAAAAGTATGCTCCCTACTCTTGAAATTCTCCACTCTAAGGAAAGGGACTTACCATTCACCTTATCTATGTCCCTCATGATTTTATAAACCTCAATAAGGTCACCTGTCAACTCCAACCTTCCAGTGGCAAAACGTCCCAGCCTACCCAGCTTTCCGTTCTAACTCAAGCCCTCCATTCCTGGAAACCCTCTCCAGCTTTAACAATATCCTCTCTCTAACTTATTGGAATTTGAAGCCCCAGCTATTTCTCAACCTTCATGGTCTTGGATGTAATGTTCTCTTTAACTGTCTGAAAGTGTCTCCGTGAGGAAGGCTGTTTGTGTTGAATTCTTCTGAAGTGAGGCGTATTGCCACTGATTACCCATCCCTCATTGCTCATACCTGAAGGTGTGAGCTCTCTGTAGTCTTGTGGGCCTGCTGTTGCTTGTAGCTTGGATTAGGTAAAGAGGGCAGGTTCTCTTCTCTGAAGGACATTCATTAAGTACTTAAACGGGCACTGCAATCTGAGAGCCTTGTGATGATTTCCCTGCCCGGCCAGTCTGTAAACTAGCAGATTTGCTAAATTGAAGTGTTTGATTTTCAGGGTCAGCCTTAAACTCATGTACATTTGCGTTACTGGTTCAGTACCAGGACTCTACACTAACGATTCCTTGCAGCGTCTTAAACGGAGACTTCTTCTCCTCCAGCAGCTCATGCCATCTGCTGAGTAAGAAATTCCCTGCACTGATGTCAGTATCATGTTGTCATTTCTAACTGTGTTTGAATATATTATAGCCCCGTGTCTGGTCTTTCACATGCAGAGATACATTGAGGCCATAGAGGCTTTCCAGGAGGTGCTGAAAATTGATAGCTCCTGTAAAGATGCTGAATGTGAGCTCGTCCAAGTTCAGATGCAGCTACTGATGGTGAGTAATAAAATATCATTTTAAATAATGAAGACCTGGGTTCAAATTCCAGCTGTGGAAACCTGAGAATGTTAATGACCCTCTCTTGGGAACATACAGTTGGGATGGTTAGATTTAGGGCAGATACGATTTAATGCACAAAGATGGCATATTTGATTGTGGAACAGTGAATAATTACAAGGAGATGGTAAGGCTTGAGAAAGCAGTGTACAAAAACTATAGGTTTTTTTGGCTTTATGATTGGAATATGGGTGTTTACAGAGGGAGGGTGGAGTTTGCAGATGGATGTGGGAATGGGAGGGTGGTGTGATGACTGTGGGAACCAGGGTGGTCAAGTGTGGGACTGTCACAACAGGATCCCTTTTTTTTTTTGCACAAAATATTATGTTACCAAAGTAGTTGCCTGTTGTAACCCTGAAACTGGGGGGGAGGGGCAGAAACCAAGTTGCTGCTGTTAATGAAAACAACAGACGCTGGAGATCATAGCAGATCAGGCAGCATCCATGGAGAGAGAGCAAGCTAACATTTCAAGTTGAGATGACTCTTCATCAGAGCTCTTGCTGACAATTGTCTGTTCCCCTGGGTGGCAAGAAGATGTGTTTATCCTTGCGCCGAGGGCTGGCTTCTGTGTTAACGTAGCTCCTTGCTGTTGAACATCCTCTAAGTTGCTCACGCCTACATGATGCCTCACTTTGTAGGTGGAATTCTAAATTTTGGTGCTGTGTGGCTGGGCCTTAACAATGATGGTTCCTGTTTGGAGAAGGTTAAGAGAGCAGTGAAATTGGGCAAGACTTCTGTCCTTCAGTGTCTCCTCAGTCTGTGGGTTTGACATCAATCACAAGATAACTGCAGACACCACTTCCCTCATAGGTTCCTCCAAATAGTAATGAGAATGAAGGTGAGAGAACGCATGGCAAGAACTCAGTAGATCTGGCAGTATCTGTGAAGAGATTTCTTCAGAAAAGCAGAATTCTAATTCATCTCTGAAAGGGTCAACGATCAAACTATTGTCTCTATTTCTCTCAAAGAAACTGTCTGACGTGCTATATTTTTGCTACATTTTGTGTTTTCATTTCACTACTACTGAAAGTGCTGGTTGAATCCTGAAGGTCTTTGTTGCAAGATACGGTCTACAGCAGGTGGTAAGGAAACCATCAAAAGACAAAGCTCTCCTCCAGTCTACCTGCTGCAGTTGGGAGGTAGCTGTGACAACATTCCTGCAATGGGACAGAAGATTGTGCTCCAGAACTTGCCACTCCCTGAGCCAAGCTGTTACAGCACAGTCAGAGCACTGTTACCTAACTGACAATGTTGGAATATTGTCCAGGTCTGTCCTGTACATAAAAAGCAGGACAAATCCAACCAGCCAATTACTGCCCATCAGCCGACTCTCAATGGGAAAAGTATAGGATCCACAATGTCAACAGGCAATACTTGGCAACAAAAACAGAATCTGCTGGAGAAACCCACCGTTTGGTTGCTTCAACACAAGCAGTGTTGACATATTCTTAGGAAGAATGTATTCTGACAAAGTTGTGTTGGACTCGAAATGTTAACTCTGTTTCTCTCTCCTCGGATGCTACCAAACCTGCTGAGTTTCTCCAGCACTTTGCTAGTAATATGAAATATACACATGTGTTTATTTGGGCACTTAGCAATACCCTGCTTAGTGATGCCAGGGCCACTCAGCTCCTGACCTCATTACAGCCTTGGTTCAGGCATGGACAAAAGAGCTGAATTCCAGAGGGGAGGGGAGAGTGACATCAAGGCCATATCTGAGGCCTTCTCAAGGAGCTGTAGCAAAACTGGAATCAATGAGAATTGATAAAAGCTCTCCACTGGTTGGAGTCATACCTGGTACAAGGTTGTGGTTGTTGGAGGTCAGTCATCTCAGTTCCAGGACATCTCAACAGGAGTTCCTCAGAGAAATGACCTAGGCCCAACCATCTTCAGTTACTTCATTAATGCCCTTCCATCCATCAGAAGGTCAGAGGTGGGGTTGTTTGCTGCTGGGATTGTGCAATGTTCAGCATCTCACACGACTCCTCCGATACTGAAGCAGTCTGTGTCCAAATGCAACGATATCTGGACAACAGGAGAAAGTGAGGAAAGTGGGTGGTTATGGTCGGGAATTTTAACTTTCCAAACATAGACTGGGACTGCCATAGTGTTAAGGGTTTAGTTGGAGAGGAATTTGTGTGTACAAAAAATTTTCTGTTTCAGTATGTGGGTGTACCTACTAGAGAAAGTGCAAAACTTGACCTACTGTTGGGAAATAAGGCATGGCATTGACTGAGTTTCAGTCGGGGAGCACTTTAGGACCAGCAGCTATAATTCTAGTTTTAAAATTGTGATGGAAAAGGATAGACTGGATCTAAAAGTTGAAGTTCTAATTTGGAGGAAGGCCAATTTTGACAGTATTAGCCAAGAACTTTAAGAGTTGGTTGGATGTTCGCAGGTAAACGGATGGCTGGAAAGTGGGAAACCAATCAAAAATGAGATAGCTAGAGTCCAGAGAAAGTATATTCCTGTTCGGGTGAAAGGGAAGGTTGATAGGTATAGGGAATGCTGGATGACGAGAAATTGAGGGTTTGGTCAAGAAAAAGAAGGAAGCATATGTCAGGTATAGACAGGATAGATCGATTGAATCCTTAGAGTATAAAGGCAGCAGGAGTATACTTAAGAGGGAAATCAGGAGGGCAAAAAGGGGACATGAGATAGCTTTGGCAAATAGAATTAAGGAGAATCCAATGAGTTTTCACGAACACATTAAGATAAAAGGGTATCTAGGGAGAGAATAGGGCCCTCAAAGACCAGCAAGACAGCCTATGTGTGGAGATAGAGGGAGATATTAAACAAGTATTTTGCATCAGTGTTTACTGTGGAGAAGGACATGGGGAAGATAAACAATATATGGAAAAAGCTGGTGACGTCTTGAAAAATGTCCATATCACAGGGGAGGAAGTGTTGAATGTCTTAAAATGCGTCAAGGTGAACAAATCCCCAGGACCTGATCAGGTGTACCCGAGAACTCTGTGAGAAGCTAGAGAAGTGATTGCTGGGCCTCTTGCTGAGATATTTGTATAATCAGTAGTCACAGGTGAGGTGCTGGAAGACTGGAGGTTGGTTCATGTGGTGCCACTATTTAACAAAGGTGGTAAGGAAAAGCCAGGGAGCTATGAGCCTGACCTCGGTGGTGGGCACGTTATTGGAGGGAATCCTAAGAGACAGGATTTTCATGTGTTTGGAAAGGCAAGGGCTGATTAAGGGTAGTCAGTATGGCTTTGTATGTGGGAAATCATGTCTCACAAATTTGATTGAGTTTTAGGGCAGAGGATGGATGTGATCGATATGAACTTGAGTAAGGCATTCAACAAAGTTCTCCATGGTAGACTGGCTAGCAAGGAAATGACATGGAATACAGGGAGCACTAGCCATTTAGATACAGAACTGGCTTGAAGTTCAAAGACAAAGGCTGTTGGATGAGGGCTGCTTTTCAGACTGGAGGCCTGTGACCAGTGGAGTGCCACAAGGATCGGTGCTGGGCCCTCTGCTTTTCATCATTTACATAAATGATTTGGATATGAGCATAAGAGGTATCGTTAGTAAGTTTGTCTATGACACCAAAATTGGTGATGTAGTGGACAGTGAAGAAGGTTACTCAGAGTACAACGGGATCTTGATCAGATGGGGCAATGGGCCGAGGAATGGCAGGTGGAGTTTAATTTAGATAAGTGTGAGGTGCAGCATTTTGGAAAGGCAAATCAGGGCAGGGCTTCTTCACTTAATGGTA
>NC_057710.1:3384172-3393378 GCF_004010195.1 Chiloscyllium plagiosum
GACTACTTTTGGAATATTGTGTGCAATTTTGGTCTCCCTTCAATAGGAGCAATGTTGTGAAACTTGAAAGAGTTCAGAAAAGATTTACAAGGATGTTGCCAGGGTTGACATTAGAGCGATAGGGAGAGGCTGAACAGGCCAGAGGCTGAGGGCTGACCTTATAGAGGCTTATAAAATCATGAGGGGCATGGATAGGATAAATAGACAAAGTCTTTTCCCTAGGGTCAGGGAGTTCAGAACGAGAGGGCACAGGTTTAGGGTGAAAGGGGAAGAATTTAAAAGAGACCGAAGGGGCAACTTTTTCATGCAGAGGATGGTAAGTGTATGGAATAAGCTGCCAGAGGATGTTATCGAGGCTGGTATAATTACAGCATTGAAAAAGCATCTGGTTGGGTATATGAATAGAAAGGGTTTAGAGGCATATGGGCAAAGTAGTGGCAAATGGGACTAGATTAGTTTAAAATGTGGGCGGCATGGTGGCTCAGTGGTTAGCACTGCTGCCTCACAGCACCAGAGACCCGGGTTCGATTCCAGCCCTCTAGCGACTGTCTTTGTGGAGTTTGCACATTTTCCCCGTGTCTGCGTGGGTTTCTTCCGGGTACTCCAGTTTCCTCCCACAATACAAAGATGTGCAGGTCAGGTGAATTAGTCATGCTAAATTGTCCATAGTGTTAATGTAAATATAGGGTAGGGGAATGGGCCTGGATGGATTATTCTTTGGAGGGTCGATGTGGATTTGTTGGGCTGAAGGACCTGTTTCCACACTGTAAGGAATCGAATCATATCTCGTTGGCATGGATGAGTTGGACCAAAGAGTCTATTTCCATGCTGTACAACTCTGACTGAAGTTAAAGTCTCACTCCTATTGTTGCTGTGATATTGCTGTTGTCTTCCCAGTTGGTGTTATTACTGGACAAGTCTGATCCTAACCAGGAACCTGGCTTGATGATTTTATTTAAGTTTTTAATGAAGTGATCACTTGCTGAACCATAAGTACACAATGCTGCAGTTATTGTTTTAATGTGGACTCTTATTATTTAAGGAACAAAGATAAAATAGAATAATAAAAATTATCTGCTGAATACAAATTGAAAGGTTTAAAATGCAAGTCATAGTTCAATTCATCGCAAAACACTTGGTTACAAATTAAGAAACAAGATAGCGTCTCAGTGAACCATTCCTGATAAGTTTCTGAAGCACCACATCTGTAATACTCACAGAAAAGTCTCTGCACCATCTGCAACTTCAACTTTTAGACTGAGCTGTCACATATCTGAGCGCCATTGCACTTGGGTAAGTAAACTTTTCAGTGTCTTTATTCCAACATTTCTGGTCTGGGATGAGCACGAACTCTTCATTCTAAGATAATCTAATTCTAATACGTGTCTCTGTCACATATTTCTGAGCAGCATTGCTGTGTACAGTCACCCTGTTTCAAGGTCTCCACAGGACTAACCTGTTGAAAATCTCTGTTACGGGCTGACAAACAGCTTCCAGAGCACACTAACAAACCTTTGAGGCCCCATTTTTTACCATGTTGGGTTGCAAGTAATATAAAATAAAATGAAATTCCATCCATTCACTCTACAGCCAAGTTTCATAAATTGCTTTTGAAATAAGTCGTAATAGTTAAACTTTCTTAGAAGTTAATTAGAACTTTAGACCTACAGACCCAGAAATCCCAGCATAGAGCAACTAACATTAAAAATTATGTTTTTTTGGAATATTGTGTGCAATTCTGGCCTCCCTTCAATAGGCAAAGTCTTTTCCCTTTGCACCATTTTTTTGAATTGGTGTCTATAAAGCTTTCAGTGCTCCAGCCCTCTGGCGTCACACCTGACAGCCATGCCTCTGCAGTACCACCCTCAGTGCCTCTGTAGGGCGAATTCACTCCTTGTGGCTTACTGATTTTAACTCCAACCAGCATGTGATTAGAGATTAGATTCCCTATAGTGTGGAAATAGGCCCTTCAGCCCAACCAGTCCACACTGACCCTCTGAAGAGTAACCCACCCAGACCCATTTCCCCTTGACTGCCGCCCCATTAGTGTTTGCCCTTGTTTGGTAACGATCCCGTCTGACAGCTCAGTATTGCACTGCAGGACTGTGTCTTTTATTTCATTCAAGTGTATGGAATGAGCTGCCAGAGGAAGTGGTGAAGGCTGGTAGAGTTGCAGCATTTAAAAGGCATCTGGATGGGTGTATGAATAGGGAAGGGCTTAGAGGGATATGGGCCAAGTGCTGGCAAATGGGACGAGATTAGGTTAGAATATCTGGGCGGCATGGACGAATTGTTTCCTTGCTGTATATCTCAATGATTCTCTGACTCTGTGTGATGTGAAGCCATGTCTCCTCCTCCAGAATGCAGGCCCTGCCAAGTGCAAGCGCATGATTATTCAATATCAGTAAAGCACAGTGATGTGTCTGCTTCACTGTGTGATTGATGTGACGTAGTCTGACCTAATCTTGGAGCTGTTTGAAAGGGCTGCTGCACTGTTCTTTGAATTATCCTCACACAGCAGACTGGGTGGAGCTCTGGCTTCTAAGCCTGCCTGTCCTCCCCTTTTGTAATGTTGAAACCCATTGTGTCTTGCAGGAGCGAGGTTTTACTCAGCAGCAATGTGATGAAATTCTATTTAAATATGGGAGCTTAGAAGAGACGCTACTATCTTCAGGTGAGAATCTGCCTTGTTACTGTACTTGCCTCTGACCGGCGGGTCCCTTCAGTCTGTCAGCGGCAACAGTACCTAGCATTCTGGACAAAATCAAATATCCCAACACTGGAGGGTTTTCAAACATGATGGGGCATAGGCAGTGTCTTAACGGTGCTGTGGCGGGAATTCCAGAGTTTGGGGGTTGGCAGCTGAAACTAAGGCTGCCAGTGAAGTATTTAAACTCCGGGATGGTGCTGTTGGTAATTGGAGTGGGCCCAAGCAGGGCTTTGTAAGCCATGGGAGGAGCATTTTACAATTGCTGCATAACTGGGAGCTGACTTGGGCAGGGTCGGGGGTAGGCAGCACAAATGCTGCCCGACCTGCCGAGCTTTCCCAGCCATTTCTGTTTCTGTTTGTGTGTGTGTTAGGGTGTCGGTTGTCAGCCTGGAGGTAGCTGGAATGTGCTACTCTAGAGGTGCGAGTGAGGATGTTGGCAGTGTGTATAAAATCTTAAGAAATAGGAGTAACAGTGGGCCATTCAGCCCATAGTCTACTCTCCCAGTCTACAAGATACATGGCTGATCTGTGTGGCCTCAACTCTGTCTTCATTCCTGCGCCTCCATAACCCTTCAGTCAAAATCAGTCCAACACAACTGTGAATATATTCAGAGAAACAGCTTTTGGAGAAGACAATTCCAACACACTGAAACCTTCCTGAAAGGTGAAGTTCCTTCTGTTCTGTCTTAAATGGGAAGCCACCTGTTTTGAAACTGGGCTCCAAAGTTCTACGAGGGCAACCGGCCTCCCAGCAGCTACTCTGTCAAGCTCCCTCAATGTGTTTTGATAAGATCACTTCTCATCCTTCCAAAGTCCATTGAGTGTCAGCCCAGTTTTTTTCCACCATTTCTTCAGGAGAGCAACCCTTCAGCTTGGGAATCAACCTTGTGAAACTTCTCTGAACAGCACTAAGTGTGCCCCTCAGGTGAAGTGACTAAAACTGTGCTCAATGCTCTCAGTGAGATCTCACTGATATCCAGAATAACTATCAGAAGTCACATGACACCAGGTTATAGTCCATCAGGTTTATTTGAAATCACATGCTTTCGGAGCACTGCCCCCTTCATCAACTGAGTTCCTTCTACAAGGGGCAGCGCTCCAAAAGTGTGTGATTCTAAATAAGCCTGTGGGACTACAACCCGGTATCGCTAACTTCTGACATTGTCCACCCCAGTCCAACACTGACATCTGAACAATTGTAGCAAGACTGCACTTACTTTGACAATCCATCCCCTTGCAATAAAGCCCACTTTCCGTTTGCTTTCCTAATTCCTCCTCGTACCTGCATGCCATGGGACAGCCAGTTCTCCACACTGCAGCGTTCTGCAAACTCTCCATGGGAAAAATCGTGTTTCTATACTTAATCCTGAAGAGTGGCATTATGATCCCAACTGCCAAATATTTTTGCCGGCTCACCCAACTGACTTGATCCCTTTACAGGGCTGAAGTTGAGAGTTGGAGAATGTGCTTGCCCTTACAAAGCACCTTTATTTGACTGAACAACTCCTTGAGAGTGAGTTCTGCGTTTCAGCTAAAGAAGTTTCTGCTGAGTTTCCAATTGGATTTATTGGTTCTGATCTTGTATTTAAGATATCGAAGTGTGATGTAGCCCACAAGTGGAACCATTACCTCTGCATGTGCACTGTAAAGATAATTCCACTATTTTAAAGGCCTCTGCTGGATCTCTCAAAACCTCAAGTGTTTTCAGCCTTTCAAGAGAGATACATAACTTTGCAGTTTTTATTTCATTCTTCAGATGATTAATTTCAGAAATATTAGACCAATTTGCTCTGCCTCTCATCACAGCACCACTCCAATGCAAGTGTCCCTTCCTTTTTAAAAATGGAGAACCGTATTCCAGATGTGGGATCACGGAATCTCGGTACAGCTTTATTCCGATACTCTGGCCCCTTTCAGCACGGCATGTTTCCTTCCCTGAAGGACATTAGTGGAACAAGATGAGTTTTTAACAACAATTGATGATCGATAGTTTCCTGGTCATCGTTACCAGTACTAGCTTTCAATTCTCGATTTTATGATTTAAATTTGCAGTTCATCTGCCATTTTGGGGTTTGAACCCATGTCCCCAAAATATTTGTCCGAACCTCTGGATTGTTGGCCTATTGACATTACCATTGTGCCACAGTCTCCCCAGTGACTCAAAGGTCACACGAGCAATGTAAACCAGTTGCTGATGACACCAAGCTGGATGAGAGTGAACCACCAACTTGAGAGGAGGGCACAATGAAACTGAAAAACAGGGGAAAGTAAGTGGACAACAAGATGGCATAGGGAACAAGTGGGATCAAATGAGAAAATTCATTTTCGGAGTAGGAACAGAAAGCACAATTTTATTTTAAATAAAGTTAGCATACTATTTGTTTTCCTAATTGCTTGCTGAACTGCATTGCTAACTTCCTTGTTTTGAATACAGAACAACATCGGTTATCCAAGCATCACTTATCCGGATTTTGAATTATCCAAACAAGATCTCAAGGTCCCGTTAAAAAAAATTATTAAATTTCAATAAAAGCACAGTGAGAACAGGTAGCCTGGGCTGGCGGCAAGAGCAGGAACAGGATTACTATGGGGACCTTTTCCTGCTATTGCTGTCGCCATGGGAACCCTGTCCCTGATAATGCCCCCGCCCACGGGGACCCTGTCCCTGATATTGCCCCCGCCCACGGGGAGCCTGTCCCTGATATTGGTAAGCCTAATCAGTTGTCCAACCAAAATACTCCCCACCTGTCTCGCTTGGATAATCGGGTTTGTTCTGTACCAATTAACTTCAGCTTTGAAAATTTTGATATAAAATCTAGAATGGAATTGAAAGTTTTCGCCATGATGATCATGAAACTGCCATCGGTTGTCATAAGCTCATATCTTGGCTCACTCGTGTCTTTTCGAGAAGGAAATCTGCCATCCTTTCTCAATCTGGCTGACCTATGCTTCCAGAATAAAAGCCATGTGGTCGAGTTCAAGGGCAACAAATGCTGACCTTGCTAATACTGCCCACGTCCCACAAAACAAAAAAAACCCAGTGTATATTTCAAATAGCTGAGGTATCCCAGCACTGATCCTTGTTGGGCTCCCCTTGTTACACTCTGATAAGTTGAAACTGCCTTATCGGGTAGATGCCGCAGATTTCCATTGTTTCCAGGCCAACGTTTCCCCTCCTTCCTCCAACCCCCTCCCTGCACCCCCACTGCCTTATTTTGTTGCTGATGGGGTCTTGCTGTTGCCTGTCTGTCTTTGACAACCTGACACACTACACGTTTAACATGATCAATTGGTGGTAAAGCACTTTGGTTGAGGTCGAAGGAATGTGACCTTGAGACTGTGATGAGGCAGTATAAGTTCCCAGTGGGTGAAAACAGGATATGCAGGGTGGGCTTGCTATCCAGGTTGATGTACGTGGGGTAGAAACTGAGCAAAATTAATGGGAGTTGCGGCAGGTGTGGAGTTGGGATCGGGAAATCCAGACTATGTGAAAGTCTTTTGCGAAGTTCAAGTGGTCCCACTCCTGAATGAAAGTTAGTATAACTCTGCCACACAAAGGAGACCGTTCAGTTAACTTGGAAAGGTGATTGTTGAACCTGCTGCAGACTGTTTCACATTTTTCACTGCCTCTAATTTCTTCCACCTTTACTTCAGCTCCGAAACCCCGAAACAGCCAAATTAACGCAAGCACGTATGTATCGGATGAAGACGACAAAGACTTTGTACGTGTGAAAAAATCCAAAAATAAACCTGCCTCAATGTTAGTCCAGCCACAACTCCAGCCGAGGTAAGTACCTATGGAGGGTGATACCCATTTTCATCAATAGGCCCAGGTTCTTGAGGCTTGTAGAACCACCCTTGGTAAATAGACTAAAGATAACAATCAGCAAAAGTCTTGGAGTCGGCTCAATCCCAATTGGTTTTAGGACCATTGAAGTCTCCCTTTATATACATCTTTCCCATTCATTGTGCATTGAACGTGCCAAGTAAAATAGAGGAACAGGTATTGTTTCTTGGCTTCTTGACCCATCAAAGACACCCTGTCCTTCCACTGTGATATCCTCCATCTCTCCCTATCTTTCCTGAACATCTCTTGATCTGGGAATATAAAGCACCCAGTTTTGTGATCTTGTTTTTTAAACCTAGTCTGTCATTGCTATAACCACTTGGTTTTCTGTATCTGTAGCTCACTGCCTTTTATATGCTGCTGCCTGTACATTCACATGCCTGCCTCAAAGCCAAATCAAAAAATAGAATCCCTCATACTCTGACTCCACATCACAGTTTGCTATTCCTTATTCCCATGCTGTCTGTCTCTCCTGATTGCCAGTTCAGCTTGGTTTTCCTCTTGCATGTTATCTTCTATTTCCAGTTTGACCCATTCCTGATAGCACCAGCAAACCAGCCCAGCGAGATACATCTCCACAACGTTCATTATATGAATGATTGAACTTGTCTTGGTGGTAGTTCATGTTCATGCTTTCAGTCCCTCTGTCTTTGGTGTAAACTGTGTTTGTTCTCTGACCTTGTGTGTTTGTGAATTGTCTGTCAGATTCTTTCTGTTTGGAGTGTGATGATGCAAGTCTTGTGTTCTTCAGGGAATTGTTTCCGATCTGGATTGGGAATGTAACCACTCGTATCACTGAAGAAGCATTACGTAGAATATTTGAAACGTGAGTCACTTCATGGGCTTTCAGAGATGACTGAATCCGTGCGGCGCTGGGCTTTATCTCACAGCGGTTCTCAAAGTTTAGTGCTGTTACCGATCTGTAAATCCAGCCCCCGTGTGATGATAAGATCTCCCCGAAACTGTCAGGTTTAAAGGTGGGAGAGTGCTTTGTGCTGGATTTCAGCTTGAATCTGAGCACTGGCTGCAGCAAAAAGCCCTTGGTAAACACTGATGAAATGCCGGCTACTGGGTGAATGTTGGAACCCCCGACCTTTACGTGGTGTGGGTCTTGCAGCATTGATGAAGGAGTTTGCCCTTGATCAGCCTTTCTGTCATGGCAGAGGCTGGAACATAGATTGGTTAGAAGGAGATGAGCAAAAAGATGTCAGCATCCTGGAAAGTATAATGGTTTCCTGAGTTTGAACCTCGGGAGATTGTGGTGTTAGCTGTAAGGTCACTGATGCCGAGCCCGAGTTCAATGCTCTAAAGATGCTGGTTCAAATCCTATTGTTTAAATTAAATAACTAAATTGGGAAGTGGAAAGCTGGTATTAGGAATTCTGACCATGAAACTATTGTCAACAATCCTGACAAATTATGTTTTGATTCACTGTTCTTCAGGGAGAGAAATCTGCTGTCCTTACCTGATAGAATCCCTGCTGTGTGGAAGCAAGTCCATCAAGTCCACACTAATCCTCTGAAGAGCATCCCATCCCTCCCCAAATCCCTTTAACTCTGTATATTCCATGGCTAACCCACCTAGCCTGCACATCCCTGGAGGCTATGGGCAATTTAGCGTGGCCGATCCACCCTAACCTGCACGTCTTTGGATTGTGGGAGGAAACCAGAGCACCCAAAGGAAACCCCCACAGACACAGGGAGAAAGTACTAATTCCACGCAGACAGTTGCCTGAGGCAGGAATTGAACCCAGGTCCCTGGTGCTATGAGGTGGCAGTGCTAACCACTGAGCCACCATGCCACCCCAGTGATAATACCACTTGATCATCACTTGTCTGTGATCTGGCCTGTATGTGACTCTTGACCCACAGCAATGTAGTTAACTGTGAACAGCCCTCTGAAATGGCCCAACAACTTGCTCAGGTCATTTAGAGATGTGCAGCGTCCTAGCCAGTACAATCCACATCCCACGAGTGAGCTTTTTAATTTAAAGCCTTCTGTTATTGCTGACTGTTTCTCTCTGATAGAGATGGTGGAGACCTGCCTCCTTCCTCCCCGTTTTTTCCAAGAGTCACATTTAAAGACATAAAGGCAAAATACTGCAGATGTTGAAATTCTGAAATGGAAGGTAAAAGCACTGGAGACTTTCATCCGTGGAGAGAGAAACTGAGTTAACGCTGAGTCCAGGTGCTTTTCTTTAGAACTAATGTTCAGAGCTTTGAGCATTGACTGACACACCCTTGGTCTTTCAAGGAGCAGGAGAACTGACGTTGCGGACAAGAGCCCTATATCAGGAAGGACTGAGGAAGGGCTCTTGCCTGAAACTTGGATTCCCCTGCTCCCAGGATGCTGCATGACCTTCTGTACTCTCGACTCTGATATCCAGCATCACTTTCTCCTGAACCCTTGGTCTTTGTCTGTTGTTACGTTTGTCAGGTCGCTAAGTATTTTGTGCTGAAACTTTGTTTCCGTCTGTTGGCACTGTAGTGTTGGAACCATACACAGCATCCGAATGCTTCAAGATCGCTTTTGTGCCTTCATCAATTACACGACCAAACAGGGAGCGGAGCAGGCCATTACAAAGTTACAGGTACTGGGGAGTTGGCACTCTTTCTGTCAGGCGCACGGGACTGGGGAGTGGGCAGTCTC
>NC_057710.1:3393878-3403978 GCF_004010195.1 Chiloscyllium plagiosum
TCTGGCAGTGTACTGGCCGCAGTGGGAGCTGTAGTTCTGGCAGTGTCCTGACCGGCCGTGGGAGGTGTAGTTCTGGCTGGCAGTGGGAGCTGTAGACCTGGCAGTATCCTGGCCAGCAGTGGGAGCTGTAGTCCTGGCAGTGTCCTGGCCGGCAGTGGGAGGTGTAGTCCTGGCAGTGACCTGGCCGGCCGTGTGAGCTGTAGTCCTGGCAGTGTCCTGGCCGGCAGTGGGAGCTGTAGTCCTGGCAGTGTCCTGACCAGCAGTCGGAGCTGTCGTCCTGGCAGTGTCCTGACCAGCAGTCGGAGCTGTCGTTCTGTTAAAATGTCTGTGGCTGTTCACACTGCCTGCCTGGCTGGCTGGTCACGTACTGCATGAGTCAGTGACTTCTCTCCAATTATAGTACTGACTGCTGCACTGTTTAGTGTGTACTCTGCTCATAGCGAGTCTCTGGCTCCGCTTTCATTCTGGGTTGTGTGGATATGGAATAAGACCTGAGATGTATTAGCACGGATGGAGGATGGGACAAAGAGGGCATTTTCAGGAGGGCGACCTGTAACTTGTCGAATGCTGCAGGGTTCCGAGTTGGAGCCACATTTTGTTTCTATATATATTAATGACTTGGATAAGGAAAGGCAATACATTGGAGCCACATTTATGGATGACATGAAAATAGGTGGGAACCAAGGTGCTGAGGATGATGATAAGGGTTTGCAGAGGCATATAGGTTACATAAATGGGCAAAAACCTGGCAGGTGGAATGTAGTGTGGGGAAGTGTGAGGTTATGCACTGTGACAGGAAGATTACTGAACTTGTAAACGGGGATAGACTGCAAATAGCTACAGAACAGAGGGATTTGGGTGTTCCTGACTATGTATGATGAAACGCTAGTATCCTAGCTCTGTGAGTAATAGGGAAGGCAAATGCCTGATTCCCTTTATTTCAAAGGGAATGAAGTCTAAATGGTTTTACTTCAACTATATAAGGCAATAATCAAACCACGGTTGGGACAATTGTGGGTCCCTTATTTCAGGGACATTCGAGGCAGTCAACTGAAGCTTCATCAGGCTAATGCCAAATATGAGGAGAGGTTGAGTCGGTTGGACCTGTACACATTGGGGTTCAGAAGAATGAGAGGTAACCTTATTAAAACAGTCTTAGGGGGCTTGACAAAGTGGACTCGAAAAAAGATTTTTTTCTTCTTGTGGAAGAGTCTAGGATCCAAGGGCATAATTTCAGAGTATGGGTCGCAAATTTAAGACAGAGATATGGAAGCATTTCTTCTGAGGGTTATGAATGTGTGGAATTCTTGACGGCAGAGCACTGCTGAGGTTGGGTTGTTAAGTATATTTAAGGCTGAGGTAGACAGGTTTTTAACCAGTAAGGGAATCGAGGGTTATGGGAAAAGGCAGGAAAGTGGGACCGAGGATTATCAGATCAACCGTGATCTTATTAATTGGTGGAGCTGAGACTCGATGGGCTGCTTCTATTTCTGTCTCATGGAAAGCTCAGGGCTATAGAGTTGTTACCACATGGTCGTTAACTGCACATTTCCCAGTCCCTCGAATGGTCCCAGTGATACTCAGGGCAGCTAGCTCCATGCAGAAAGGATGGGTAGACAAGAGGACAAGGTTGGATGAAGGGGGGTTAGCCGAAGTCGAGGGGAAAGCTGTAAGGTGGGGAACAGTTTAGCGGGAGATTGTGGGAGGGGTTGACGGGAGGTCAGGGAAGGGTTTAGCAGAGGCAAGATACTGGTCGAGGGATGAGTAAGGACAGGGTACCAGAGGTGAGGGATAGTGGATTGTCGGAGTGGGAGATGAGTGGATAGGAGGAGTAGACGTGAAATAAGGGAGCAGAGTGAGATTGACTGCCTGGCATCAAGGGGGTGGTGGAGGGGTTGGCAAGGGTGGGAACTAAAGTTGGCTGGTGAAGAGGGGCGAGGGAAGGGTTCACTATAGTTCTGGTCGCTGACTATAGAAGGGATGTTATTAAACTACAAAGAATGCAGAAAAGATTTACTCGGAAGGTTTATGTTATAAGGAGATGCTGGGACTTTTTTCCTTGGAGCATAGCAGACTGATGGGTCACCTTCGAGAGGTCCATAAAATCAAGAGAGGCATAGATCAGGGAGAAAACCAACAGCTTTTCCCAGTAATCGGGGAGTCTAAAACTAGAGGGCATAGGTTTAAGGTGAGATTGGAAAAATAAAGAAGGGTGCGGAGAGGCAATTCTTTTCACACCGTGTGTGTCTGAGCAGGCTGTCAGAGGTGGTGGTGGTGGCAGTGAGTACACCTGCATTATTTAAGAAACATTTGGACAGATGCATGGATAGGATAGGTACGGAGAAATATGGACCAAATGCAGGCAAATGGGGCTAGTTTAATTCTGAAAACTGGACGGCATAGACAAGTTGGGCTGAAGGGCCTGCTGTAAACCTCTGAGTGGGAGATGAGGAGGTCGGTAAGAGTTGCAGCAGGTGGTTAAGGGAGGTTAGGTGCTAGTAACCTGTTCATGATTCAGGGCTGACCGGTAACCCAGTCAGTCTCCTCTTTATTCTGAGCACTGACTTGAGGGCACGTGGGGACTGGGCATTTGGAGACCAGCTGGTCAATGTGGCACTGACTGCGAGGGTTGGGGGAAGGGACTCTGGAAACCAGAGGATAGCTGGATAGGGAGGGAGGGCAAAGGGAGATGGGAATGTCAGGAAAGGCTGGAGGAAGAGAGGAATACCCCTTCTGTGATGTGCAAGAGAACAAAAATGTTTGGAGGATAGCTGCTTGCTTTCAAGTCAGAGAAAGTAGCTGGTGAGTGTAGAGGGATGAATGGCACAGAGATAGAGCAAAAGGGGACAGGAGGTGAATTGCCCAGAGGTGACCCCCCCCCCCCCCCCACCCAGAGGATTCTGTTCCAAGATGGAGTATAGAGATATTGAGGGATAAAATCATTGGGGTGAATTCAGCTGAGACACTCCAGTGGCTGGAGAATTGAATCGTTGTCAGTAGAGACGCAGAACAGGCCCTTCGGCCCTCGATGTTGCGCCGACCTGTGAACTATTCTCAGCTTGTCCCCCTACGCTATCCCATCATCCGTGTGCTTATCTAAGGATTGTTTAAATCTCCCTAATGTGGCTGAGTTGACTACATTAGCTGTTAGGGTATTCCACGCCCTTACCACTCTGAGTAAAGAACCTGCTTATGACTTCTGTCTTAAATCTATCACCCCTCAATTTGTAGTTCTGCCCCTCGTACACACTGACGTCATCATCCTAGGAAAAAGACTTTCACTGTCTACCCTATCTAATCCTCTGATCATCTTGTAGGTCTCTATCAAATCCCCTCTTAGCTGCCTTCTTTCCAATGAGAACAGACCCAAGTCTCTCAGCCTTTCCTCATAAGACCTTCCCTCCAGACCAGGCAACATCCTGGTAAATCTCCTCTGCACCTTTTCCAATGCTTCCACATCCTTGAACACCTCTGGGACACCCGGACCAACCAACCCAACCACCCCATGGCTGAACACTTCAACTCCCCCTCCCACTCCACCAAGGACATGGGGGACTCCTCCATCGCCAGACCATAGCAACACGACGGCTGGAGGAAGAGCGCCTCATCTTCTGCCTAGGAACCCTCCAACCACAAGGGATGAACTCAGATTTCTCCAGTTTACTCATTCCCCTCCCCCCACCTTGTCTCAGTCCCAACCCTCGAACTCAGCACCACCTTCCTAACCTGCAATCTTCTTCCTGACCACCTAGAACATAGAACATTGAACATAGAACAATACAGCACAGAACAGGCCCTTCGGCCCACGATGTTGTGCCCCTCCCCCAAGTCCCTCCTGTCTACCTTTTATCTTAGCCTGCTTGGCATACTTTCCTCATTCCTGAAAAAGGGCTCACGTTGATTCTCCTGCTCCTCTAATCACCTGGGTCATCTCTACGACCCTTCTTGAACAAGGGCACAACATTTGCAATCCTCTGGTACTAAACTCATAGACAATGGCGACTTAAAGATCAAAGCCAAAGTTTCAGCCATTTCCTCCCGAGGTTCCCAGAGAATCCTCGGCAAAATCCCATCCAGTCCAGGGGACTTGTCTACTTTCATTCTTTCTAGAATTTATATCACCTCTTCCTTACGAACCTCGATCCTTTCTAGTCTAATATCTCGTATCTCATTCTCCTCCTCTACAAGATTCTCCTTTTCCTGAGTGAAAACCGATGAGAAATATTCATTTAGCACCTCTCCGATGTCCACAGGATCCACACACAACTTCCCACTTCTGTCTTTGACTGGCCCTATTCCTACCCTAGTAATCCTTTTATTCCTCACATACCTATAGAAAGCTTTAGAGTTTTCCTTTATTCTATCTACTAAAGACTGCTC
Source organism: Chiloscyllium plagiosum (assembly GCF_004010195.1). Taxonomy (NCBI): domain Eukaryota; kingdom Metazoa; phylum Chordata; class Chondrichthyes; order Orectolobiformes; family Hemiscylliidae; genus Chiloscyllium; species Chiloscyllium plagiosum. Next base: position 3,398,259 of record NC_057710.1, read on the forward strand.
ATGTCCTCTCTTTGCTCTTCTTAACTCTCTCTTTAAATCCTTTCTAGCTGATCTGTAACTCTCCATCACCTCATTTGAACCATCTTGTCTCATCATTACATAAGCCTCCTTCTTCTGCTTAACAAGAGATGCAATTTCTGTAGTAAACCACGGTTCCCTTACCTTATCACTTTCTCCCTGCCTGTCAGGGACACACCTTTCAAGGTGTTCCTTAAACCAGCTCCGCATTTCAATTGCCTGCCTCCCCTGCATTTTGCTACCCCATTCTATGCATCCTAATCCTTGCCTAATCATATTACCCCATCGACAACTCTTGCCCTGTGGCATGGAGCTATCCCTTTCCAGCGCTGAACTAAACGTAACTGAATTATGGAATTGCCCTGGATCTCATAGGAATTAGTGAGGCCAGGGAGGTCATGAGACTGAGATGATGCTCTTAAGCAGGACTTGAAATGCTCATTAAAGTTCACACCATCTCTTTGCCTGGTTGTGTTGCTTGGCTGATTGCTCTCCCTCCTTTCCGCAGGGTACTGAACTCGAAGGAACCAAGCTGCTGATTCGTCATCCTGACAATATTTACAAAAACCTCGGAGCAGCCAAGACGGCAGCTCCAGCCACTAAGCCTTCACTTGTGTAAGTAGCGCTTGTGCAGCGGGCCTCTGCTACTCCATCAGCTCTTGGTCAGAGGTACACACAGGACCTGAAGCCTGCTGCCAGTTCAGTAGCAGTGTTGCTGCTGCTGCTGCTCGCACATCTCTTGTGATTTCCAGTGTATAAAGATTCCCAAACCCCAAGCAATCCTGCATCGTCTTTGTGCTGCCCTTTCCCCTTCCCAGCCCCCTTCCCTTCCCAGCACACACACCTCCCTTCCCCCCCCCCGCCACTAACTGATCTCTCACTCCCACCTCCAACAGGGAGAAGGTGAAAATCCCACCCACCCTTGAGTGCCATTTCTGGAGGAATGTCGGCTGTGTCTATGGGGACAAGTGTCGCTTCCGGCACATTCCGCAGCACAAAGGCGTGGATACCAAGGTCACGCAGAATTAAACACTGACAGATGCACGTTTGTGCTGTAACATTTCAAAGGAAGATGCCAAGTTGTGAAGAGGAGAGGGCATGATGCGTGATAGCCAGTGGCAGTAACGAATGGATCAGTGAACAAGAACAATGTGTGATGTGCTTATCACTACGGCAGCAACGTGCAGTGGAGCCCATTTTATAATCCGGTTCGTGAGAGAAACAATAACACCCGATTGGAGAGCTAACTACGGAACTCTTTTCACCTGGGTGTAAGAGGAGCTGGTGTTATAAGGAAGGAATTCTCGTGTGAACAAGAGGCGTTTCCAGTCTACCTTGTATAAAGAGTGATTGCACATATCCAAGAAGCGCAGACCAGGAGGCTAGGACTGCATTGTCGCAGCTAATTCGGTGAACCTCTGCAGTGTGCAAGCACGAATCTGTCCACATCACAGGCATTGAAAGTATCTCCCTCCCCACCTCCGGTATGAAGTTATGTGGCCTGAGAGTTCAGACCAACTCCCCTTGGTTAGACCCTCTGTGGTTGGTCTGACTAGGATTCAGTGCTAACCCCCCCCCTCCCCACGTCAGGCGGAAACAAGATTCTGTGTTTGTTATCTGGAGACAGTGACCCTGGCTTCTGTACAGAATGTGGAAGGGCTCTGCAGTTTTAAAATTCCCTCCGGCAGGGTGTGTACCTTGCAGCTGAATCTCCCCTGCTCGTGGCAAAAAGTCTGATCTCGGCAGCGGACCGCTGAGGGAGGGGAGGGTGGAATCCTTACTGTCCTGAGAGCATCACCTTTGTGCACGCGCATGCACGCACTATTGGGCTGCCTGTGGTGAAAACGGAATGAGCTGTGTAATTGGAATGCCCTCTGGAATCTCCTGTCCACACTCTGTGTGTGCTCAAGCTTTGATTCGGAAACTTGTTCTTGGAGCTGCTTGACGTGGCTTGCTCCTGGAGATGGATTCTACACTGTCGATTCCTGTCTCACCCGGCGCTGCCTCAATTCCTGTCATCATGTCGCCTTTCTGCAATTTTTGCTGATTTGATTCCATAAACCATGTTTCGAAATGTGTTTAAAGAGAGAGGGGGTGGTATTCTGATACTACTGTCTGCCCCTCGTTGTGCCATATTGGAGGCAGTGTACTCTGTTAAAATGATGCACCCTGTTATCAGTGATTTGATTTTACCTTTTATAAATTGCACAATGCCTTTATATATATATTTAAGAAAAATCAAGTTTCTATAACCAGATAAAAATTGATTTGAGATAAATGAGCAGTGCCAGAGACTGCAGATACATCCTTATAAAATCCCAGTCAGATTCTTGTAGACTTTGTCTCTTCATTTCTCGGTCTTGGTTCTGGACAAGCACAGCACCGACTCTCTCAACATGATGACACATTGCATCACATGGGGTTGTCTGGGTTGTATAAGTCAACACGAGTTAGTTTGGGAGCTTTCAAAAGGCTCAATTGTTCAACAGGTTTTAGTTCAAGTTAGTGAGGACATTTCTCATGACTGGTTAAATATCTGGGGAAGATTTTTTTTTACTCAGCTTGTTGACTTTATACTGTTTTGTCTGGTTGGTGAGGAGGTTTTGAAAGATGGTGTTTGAATGAGAAGGTTTTGGACTTTGTCTCATTACCAATTGATTTTCAAGTAATTTGTGTATTTTTTTTCAGCCAGTCATGCCCTTCTCTGCTGCATTTTCCCTGCATGCCATCAGCAACTACCTCTCGGTACCCACGGGGTGGGAGTGGGGGGCTGAGAGTGTGCAGGGAGGTGTTGTTCAGTGTTATAAATCAATAAGAACTCGGACAGCTGGGGGTTTCAGAGGGGAATGTTAAATCACTCGGTCGAAGTGCATATGGTGCAAACATTCAAGATAAAACCCTATAGCTGTCACCATGGGATTCAGGGTGAGCTAGCCAATTGGATGCAAACTTGGCTTTATGGAAGGTGACAGAGTGTTGCTGGAGGGTTGTTTTTCAAACTGGAGGCCTGTGACTACTGGTGTTTCACAGAGATCGGTGCTGGGTCCACTTTTTTAATTTGCCTTTTAAATAAATGACTTGTATGAGAATGTCAGAGGCATGGTTGGTACGTTTGCGAAAGGCCCCAAGATTGGTGGCATAGTGGGCAGTGAAGAGGTCATCTAAGATTACATAGAGATCTCAATCAGTTGGGTCAGTGGGCTGAGGGGTGGAAGATGGAGTTTAATTTGCATAAACGTGAGGGATTGTGTTTTGGTAAAACAACAAGGGCAGGACTGATGCAATTAATGTTTGGGCCCTGGATACTGTTGGAGAACAGAAGGACCTAGGGGTTCAGCTATATAATGTTTTGAAATTTGCATCACAGGTAGACAGGGTGATTAAAGGGCTGGTACACTTGTCTCTTGCTCAGACCTTCTGAGTATAGGAGTTGGGACATTATGTTGAGGTTGTACAGGATGTTGGTGAGGCCTGTTCTCGAGTACTTGTATCCATTTCTGGTCGCCGTGCTATAGGAAGGATATTATTGAGCTGGAGAGAGTTCAGAACAGATTTATGAGGATGTTGCCACGTACGGAGGGTCTGAGTTATAAAAAATAAACTGGAAAGGTTTGGATCTTTTTCACTGGAGTGTAGGAGGTTACAGATGTTTATAACATCATGAGGTAAGGTGAATGGCAAGGGTCCTTTCCTTAGGGTGGGGGAGTTCCAAACGAGGGGGCATATTTTAAAGGTGAGAGGTGAAAGATTTAAAAAGGACAGGAAAGGCAACTTTTTCAATGCAATGGTTCTTGTGTGGAATGAGCTGCCAGACAAAGTGGTGGATGCAGGTGCTGTAACAACATTTGGGTAAGTTCATGAATAGGAAGGGTTTGGAGGGATGTGGGTCAAGTACAGGCAGGTGGGACTAGTTTAGTTAGGGAACATGGTCAGTGCAGACTGGTTGGTCCGAAGGCACTGTTTCCTTGCTGGATGACTCTAAGGGATCTGAGAGTTCTTGAGTAAAGTATTAAAATCCATAGTGAGTTTCTCCATATCGTTTTGCACTCCACAATGTCAGCCTCTCATGTACCTCAGGATAGCAACCTGGAGTATGGTGGCAGTGTTGGTTCAGTGGGTTGGACTCCATCCTCTGAGTTGAAACCTCATGGATTCATGCCCCATCTCCAGAGACTTGAAGCAAGTACTTGACTGACATTTCAATGTTGTGCTGAAGGATTCTGCATTGTCAGGTAAGATGTTAAACTCTGGTCTTATCTTCCCCTTCAGTTACATTTATAAGATCCTTTGGCACTAGTTTGTGCAAGAATAGGAGAACTTTTCCAGTTTCCTGGCCAATGCAATTGCTCAATTTCCATCAATTTAGAAAGACACTTTGGTGAGGATTGCATGCAATTCGTCAACATGAGTTGGCTGTCATATTTTGAATATCTACATTAAGAGTAGGCCATTCGGTCCCTCTTACCTGCTTTGCCATTCAATAAAATGGTGTCTGACCTGATCTGGCCTCAGCAACCCTTTCATGGCTGCCCTCTTTCAATCTCCTTGTCAATCAAGAATCTGAGACTTTAAAATATTGTGACACAGCCACTTTGCTGTGAGGGGAATTGAACTCCAGTGACTGAGAGGAAAAATAAAATCCTATCTCAATAGACAATAGATGCAGGAGTAGGCCATTCAGCCCTTGGAGCCTGCACCGCCATTAAATATAATCATGGTTGATCATCCTCAATCAGTATCCTGTTCCTGCCTTATCTCCATAACCCTTGATTCCACTATCTTTGAGAGCTCTATCCAACTCCTTCTTAAATGAATCCAGAGGGTGGGCCTCCACTGCCCTCTGAGGCAGAGCATTCCACACACCCACCACTCTCTGGGTGAAGAAGTTTCTCCTGAGCTCTGTCTAAATGGTCTATCCCGTATTTTTAAGTTGTGTCCTCTGGTTCAGCACTCACCCATCAGTGGAAATATGTTTCCAACTGCCAGTGTGTCCAATCCTTTCATAATCTTATACGTCTTAATCAGATCCCCTCTTAGTCTTCTAAACTCAAGGGTATACAAGCCCAGTCGCTTCAGTCTTTCAGTGTAATTCCAGGAATTGACCTCGTGAACCTCCGCTGCACTCCCTCAATAGGCAGAATGTCTTTTCTCAAATTTGGAGACCAGAACTGCACACAGTACTCCACGTGTGGTCTCACCTGGGCCCTGTACAGCTGCAGAAGCACCTCTTTGCTTCTATACTCAATTCCTCTTGTTATGAAGGCCAGCATGCTATTAGCCTTCTTCACTACCTGCTGTACCTGCATGCTTGCCTTCATTGACTGGTGTACAAGAACACCCAGATCTCTTTGTACTGCCCCTTTACCTAAATTGATTTCATTTAGATAGTAGTCTGCCTTCCTGTTCTTGCCACCAAAGTGGATAACCATACATTTATCCACATTAAACTGCATTTGCCCACTCACTTAACTTGTCCAGGTCACCCTGTAATCTCCTAACATCCTCATCACATTTCACCCTGCCACCCAGCTTTGTATCATCAGCAAATTTGCTAATGTTATTGCTGATACCATCTTCTATATCATTAATATATATTGTAAAAAGCTGTGGTCCCAGCACGGATCCCTGCGGTACCTCGATGGTCACTGCCTGCCATTCCGAAAGGGAGCCGTTTATCACTACTCTTTGTTTCCTATCAGCCA
>NC_057710.1:3406155-3416245 GCF_004010195.1 Chiloscyllium plagiosum
AAAATATACCCCAGTGATCCAAGGACTTAAATCCTTGCTTCCTGCACCAGTTCCCCAACCACATGTTCAAGTCCATTATCTCCCTGTTTCTGGCCACACTAGCCCGAGGAACTGGAAGCAAACCGGAGATAACCACCTTGGACGTCCTGCTTTTCAGCCTTCTTCCTAGTTGAAGTCTCACTGTAGTATGTTCCTCCTCTTCTTCCCGACATCATTTGTGCCGACATGTACCACCACCTCTGGCTCTTCACCCTCATCCTTGAGGATTTCCTGCACTCTGTCCGCGATGTCTTTCACTCTCGCACCAGGAAGGCAACACACCATCCTTAAATCCCGTCTGCTGCCACAAAAACCCCGGTCAGTTCCTCTCACGATGGAGTCCCCTATTACCACTGCTCTGTGCGATGTCCGACTCTTCCGCTCTGCCTCCACGTCAACTTTTGATTGACAAACTTGGCCGCCTTGCGAACTGCAGTGTCATCAGTCTCTGCTTCCAAAAGCTTCAACTTGTCCCTGACAGATACTTCTCCCGGGGTCTCTTGCACCTGTCTCCTCTCTGCCTTCCTCATCGTCTCCTCTCTTCTTCTCTCTTCTGGCATGATTGGTGTAATGACATCGCTGAAGGTCTTGTCCAGAAAGATCTCGTTCTCTCGGATGAGCCTAAGGTCTTAGAGTTCTTTCGTCAGCGCTGCAATATGCTCGGTCAATTGCTGAATGTGCATACATTTTCCACACATATACGAGCCAGACACACCAGAGTCGTTGACCTCCCACATCAAGCACGTAGCGCACTGAACCAGCTGGGCAGTCATGTCTTCACCCTCTTCAACTCAACCTCCTTGTCAAAGATTCCTGAGCTGAAGCCTCACTCTTCGATCTAAACTTCCTTAGACCCTCTTTTTGTGGCTCGTCTGTGGACTCTTAATTAAGGTTAGAGGAGGAGGGAGGGCAGGAGACCCTACTTTGTAGGACCTGGGGTTTAGAACACACCCACTCTAATAGCAATCACTTACCTTCCCGACCGGCTTTGCGCTCCGTCTGAACTTCCGCCCAGCTCCCGCCGCTCTCTGCTGCGAAAAAAATGCTCACTCTTAAATGTTTTGTTGTTAAACTGTGCCCCCTACTTCTAGTTTCTCCAGCAAGGGTAAATACCTTTTCAGTGCTCACCCTGTCCAGTTTCTCGGGATTTTTCAAGAAGCTAATTTCTTGGTTTATTTTCTGAACTTCATTAGATACAGGCCTAGGCATTCCTCATAAGGCCACACATTTATCTCAGAAATCGGTCAATTAAAACTTCACAAGTTCTAGTGTAGTTCTGTTTTTTGTAAAGAAGATGCACAATTCTGCAGAGCTGCAGATGTCATCTGCCTTCGAGAACCATGGCAGAATTTCCTTGCTTTTTATTCCATTCCCCTTGCAATGAACGATCGTGTTGCATTTCCCTTCCAAATTGCTGTACATGCCACCTAGTATTTTGTGATACATGTGGACATCCAGTTCCTCCTGCACTTCAGAATTGTATAATCTCTCTCCCTTAAATATGCTGCTTTCCTATTCCTGCCAAAGATTTACATTGTACTGTCACCTGCCACAGTTTTATCGACTTGCTGAAGGACTCAGTAACGAAGTTGGAATAGATTCTGTTCTCTTGTGCAACGTTCTCTCTCTTGTTTAGTGTTTCCAGTAAAATTGAACAGCATATAATTGATTCTCCCTTCATCCAAGTCATTTGTATAGATTGTAAATAGTCGAGGCCCCAGTACTGTACTCCTTTGGTCCCCTACTTGTTACATCTTGCCAACCTGAAAGTGACCCATTTACGTCACCTGTTTACTAATTAATGCAATATCCGTGCTAATGTACCCCCCTACTCCAGCTCTTGATTTTAACTACTCTTTGAAACATCTAGTCAAAATCATTCTGCAAACTCAAGTTGGTGTCATCAATAGGTTCCCCTTTATCCTTGTTGATTGTTACTTCCTCAAAGACCTCTAGTCACAAACTATGTTCAAAACCATGTGGCTCTACATATTTGCATTGATTTCACTAACTGCCATGTTGTAACCTCAAGAGATTTTGGTATTTTCTCAAAGCCAGACATTAGGTTAATTGGCCTTTAGCTTGCTGTTTCCTGGCAAATTTAAGGCAATTTTAGCTATTTTAATATTGTGATCAAGTTCATAAGGACCTAGGGATGTGTCAGCCATACCCATTCGCTGGTTTTTGTATTGGTTTAATGTTCCTACTTCCCTTTTCCCTCCCCTCCTGGGGTGTTATTCTCTGTAGTGAAAAATGGGGGTGAAGTACCTGTTCCATGGATGTGTCATTTCTTTATTTCACATTATTCATTCCCCAGAGAGGGATTCTGGACAACCAACACCCACTTTGGCTTTATTCCATTTTGGAGGAGAAAGTGAGGTCTGCAGATGCTGGAGATCAGAGATGGAAATGTGTTGCTGGAAAAGCGCAGCAGGTCAGGCAGCATCTAGGGAACATCTATAGAAACTCTTAGCTGTTTTTAATGTTCTAGTCAGCTTTTTCAAGTACTCTTAATTTCTCCACCTTAATCATTCTTTGGTTATAACATTTTTTTAAAAATCCTAGTCTGCACTCATCTTGGTGGTTGTGAGCTCACTCTTTCAACTCAGGGCAGCGTTTAACTGTCTGTGCCCCTGGTTGTGGGCTCCCTGGTCATTGGGAACAATCTGTGTTTACTCTGTCTGCTCCTGTTATTTTGTAGGTTTCTATGAGTTCATCCCTCTCATTCTTCTAAATTTCAGTGGATATAATCCTAACCGATCTATAGTGCATGTTGCTCTTCCAAAAATGTTCAATTAGTGTCAAAGTAGGCATTGCTGAAAGGAGGCAAGAATTTAAAAAATGTGAAACTTTTTATTTGTCTCAGTCACACGAGACAGAATCAAATCTTTTTGTGCAGTAAAAGTGCTGATTGGTCAGCCATCCCTGGCATGGCAACGCAGCAAGAACATTAATAGTCAATGTAACATTTGTGCCACACGAATGTCAGCCAATGCCCATCTCCAATAAAACACCTTCTAGCCATTCCCTTGTCATTCAATGGTGTTGCCCTGACTGAATCCCTCACTATCAACATCCTGAAGGTTAATATCGATCAGAAACTCAACTGGATTTGCCATGTAAATAGTGACCATAAGAGTAGGTCAGAGAAGGGTTGGAGGACATTGAGCAATAGGGAGAGGCTGAACAGGCTGGGGCTGTTTTCCCTGGAGTATCGGAGGCTGAGGGGTGACCTTATAGAGGTTTATTAAATCATGAGGGGCATGGTTAGGATAAATAGGCAAAGTCTTTCCCCTGGGGCCGGGGAGTCCAGAATAGAGGGCATAGGTTTAGGATGAGAGGGGAAAGATATAAAAGAGAGCTAAGGGGCAACTTTTTCACATGGTATGTGTATGGAATGAGCTGCCAGAGGAAGTGGTGGAGGCTGGTACAATTGCAACATTTAAGAGGCATTTGGATGGGTATATGAATAGGAGGGGTTTGGACGGATATGGGCTGGTGCTGACAGGTGGCTCTAGATTGGGTTGGGGTATCTGGTTGGCATGGACGGGTTGGACCGAAGGGTCTGTTTCCATGCTGTACCCATCTCTATGACTAGGAATTTGCAGTGAGTAACTCACCACGTCACTCCCCAAAACCTGTCCACCATCTCCAAGGCACAGATCAGGAGTGTGATGAAATACTACCCACTTGCCTGGGCAGAGCCAACAATACTCCAAAAGCCTGCCACCAACCAACCCACTTGATTGGCATTGTATCCATTCCCTCCACCACCAAAGCAGTGCGCACTATTTACAAGATGAACTGCAAAAATCCTCAGACAGCACCTTCTACAGCAATGACCACTTCCATCTAGAAGGACAAGGTCAGCAGTTACAAGGGAACAATGTCCCCTGCCAGTTCCCCTCCAAACCAATCACTATCCTGACTTGGACTAATATGATCATTCCTCCACTGGCACTGAGTCAAAATCCTGGAATTCACTCCCAATGGACATTGTGGGTCAACCTGCAGCACACGGACTGAAGTGGTTCAAGAAGGCAGCTCAAGGGGCAACGAGGGGTGGGCAATAAATGTGCCAATTAGAAACTACCTGCTGGTCTGCGAATTAATAGTGACAAACATAGGAGTAGGCTATTGAGTCTGTCCTTCCCTTCAATACATTCATGGCTGCTTGAACACTTAAGTACCTTTTATCAATCTCATATCTGTAACCCTGTACACCATTAGTAATCAGAAGGCTACCAATCTCTACCTGAAACATGCCCAAAGACACAGCTTCTGCAGCACTCTATGGTAGAAAATTCCAAACGCTGACAACCTTTTGAAATAAAAGAAATTCTCTCCTCTAACCTAAATGGAATCTTCCTTATTTTCAAATAATACCCTCTGCTCTTGATGCCCCAACCAGGGGAAACGGCTTACTTGAATCTATCCTGTCTGTCTGCTTAGGTATTTTGAAAGTTTCAATGAGATTACCTCTCATTCTTCAAAACTCCCCCCATACAGACCTATTTTCTCCAATCTTCCTTCCTAGGAGAGACCCGCCATCCCAGGAACAGTGTCCTTGTTGCACACCCGCAATAAAGTGTATCTTTGCTGCGATAAGGAGACCTCCTCCAGCCTCCTGCCTGTCCCTCCTGATGCTGCCTGCCTTGCTGTGTTCTCCCAGCCTCCTGCCTGTCCCTCCTGATGCTGCCTGCCTTGCTGTGTTCCCACAGCCTCCTGCCTGTCCATCCAGATGCTGCCTGCCTTGCTGTGTTCTCCCAGCCTCCTGCCTGTCCCTCCTGATGCTGCCTGCCTTGCTGTGTTCCCCCAGCCTCCTGCCTGTCCCTCCGGATGCTTCCTGCCTTGCTGTGTTCCCCCAGCCTCCTGCCTGTCCCTCCTGATGCTGCCTGGCTTGCTGTGTCCTGCCTGTCCCTCCTGATGCTGCCTGGCTTGCTGTGTTCTTCCAGCCTCTTGCCTGTCTATGCAGGTTCAGTTGGCAGTTAGGAAGAGAAATGCAATCTTAACATTTACTTCAAGAGGGCTCGAATGTGCGGGTGGAGGTGTATTGCTGAGGCTGTGTTAGTCTTCGGTCAGACTGGGTTTGGAATATTGTGAGCAGTTTTCGGCCCCGAATCTAAGGAAAGATGTGCTGGCACTGGAGGGAGTCCAAAGGAGAGTCACAAGAATGATCCTGGAGATTAAGGGCTTGTCATTTGAGAAGTCTGTGTCAGTTCTCAGAGTTTAGAAGGAATGGCAGAGATGGTTTGGGGGTGGGAGGGGGGGGGAGAGAGGGGGAAATTGTGAGTGTCAGAGCCTGAGAGACCTGTGTCGAGTGGATGTGGAGAAGCTGTTCCCACTAGTGGGAGAGACTAGGATAGCTTTGGAGTGAGGGGACAACCCTTTCGAACTGAGGTGAGGAAGAATCTTTTCAGTCAAAGGGTGGTGACTCATTGCTGCAGAGGACTGTGGGGGCCAAGTCAGTGTGTGTACTTAAGACAGAGGTAGGTAGGTTCCTGATTAGAGGCTAAAAGAATGAGGTTGAAAAACATACCAGCCATGATTAAGTGGTGGGGCAGACTCATGGAACTTAGATTTGTACAACACAATGTTACAACACGGCGCAAACCGCTCTGCTAATTTAAACCCGACACACACACACACACACACAGCTCACCTCGCGCAGTAATTTGTTGAATTTCAAGATGCAAAGAACTATCCCAGAGGTCGCTATTAAAGAATAAAATTGTTAATTTTTACTTTAAAAACCTAAAGAGAACATTAGACAGCTATTTACAACTCCTTTCTCTTAAACCTATCTTTTACCTCCCAAATTTAAAAAAATTAAGATTAAAAAAAAAATCACAGTTCACAACCAGTCAGCGTTGTCGATTTTCCTCTGTAGATTTTTCTCTCGATCAGCCTTGCTGTTCTGCTCCACAAATTTCTTATGAATACGTATCTTTCAGAGAGCTCTTCGGCTAGCAATCTATACTTGTTGGTATTTTTGGCAGGTCTCCCACTGTTCAAAATATCCAGTTTTATACCCCAAAACATTGGATCATTTCATTGGTTTGATGTTGTCAAATTACTAAATACAAATTTGATTGCATTTTGGTATCTGGGGCATAATTTAAATTGGCCAAATTTGAATTTGTTTTTGTATCATGGCAACTCATCTGCATTGTTGGTTTCAAAGTTAAATGTTACATTTTAAATTCTTTCACCACACTCTGCCTCTCTAAGTCCTTGCCAGCTTCTAGTCTCACTCAAAAGATAAAGTACACACCTTCATAGCAAAAATACAGGCCCTTCAGCCCTTGATATTTTATCCTACTTTAAGATCAGACTAACTTATATACCCTTCCATGTGCCTCTCCAAGAGTCGCTTCAATATCCCTAATGTCAGTGTATTCCACTACCTCCGACATCTTCCTAAACCTTCCTCCAATCACCGTAAAATTATGCCCCTTCTGATACACATTTCTGCCCTGGGAAAATGTCTCTGGCTATCCACTCTATCTATGCCTCTCGGCATCTTGTACACCTCTATCAGGTCCCCTCTCATCCTTCTTTGCTCCAAAGAGGAAAAGCTCTTGTTCCCTCAACCTTTCCTCATAAGACATGCCCTCCAGTCCAGGCAGCATCCTGGTACATGTCTTCTGCACCCTCTCTAAAACTTCCTTATCTTTCCTATAATGTGGTCTAACCAGAGCTCTGTAGAGATGCAGCATAACCTCGTGGCTTTTACACTCGATCCCCCTGCTAATGAAAACCAACACACCATATGCCTTCTTAACATCCCTGTCAACTTGGGTGGCAACTTTGAGGGATCTATGGACATAGACCACACGATCCCTCTATTCCTCCACATTGCCACAAATCCTACCATTAATCCTGTATTCTGTATTCAAATTTGATCTTCCAAAATGAATCACTTTAGACTTTTCCAGGTTGAACTTCCATCTGCCACTTAGCCCAGACTTGATGGGCTGATTGGCCTAATTCTGCTCCAATATGTCTGGATCTTATGGCAGGTAAATCCAGGAACTTCCATTTCATGTGCTGTGGGCAAGGATTTGGATCCCATTATGGTGGCAGGTGGAATTTCAATTCACCTGGTAACTTGGGAGTTGAAAGCTAGTCTCATGAATGGCGCTAGGAAACAATCGTGGCTTGTTACTATGTTCACTAACATTCTTTTGAAGAAGCAAATCTGCTGAACTCCTGCATAACCTCGTCAACACAGTGGCGAGTTGTTACCTGCCCTCTAAGCTGGTCAGGACAGCCCTCCTTTGAGACGTGGGCTGTGTTTGAATGAATGCTGAGATGGTGGTGATGAGTTGCTGCAGCCAGCCTGGTGAGATTGGAGATGGTTCCAGGACATTGCTGTTGTGGTGTCTTCCTCCACTGCCATACTATCCTTTCACCCCCCCTCACCACCCACCCTCCTGCTCCCAGGAATCTCCACACTTGTAATTAGTTTTGAGAGGCCGTGTGTGAGCCTCCTGCACAGTGAACAGAGTGTCAGTATTGAGATCATATTTTGACAAGGGCATATACACTCATACTGGGCACTGGGACCAGGGGTCCTACAAGGCCCTTGCTTTCCAAAGATACTGACCCATGAGAGTTTTGATTCCTGATAAAGGGATTATGTCCAAAATATCAATTCTTCTCCTCGGATGCTGCCTGACCTGTGGTGCGTTTCCAGCACCACACACTCAACTCTAATCTCCAGCATCTTCAGTCCTCACATTCGCCATGAGGGTTTGTTCGGCTGTTCTCTCTGTCCTCTATATGGGATAAGGATTCACGTTTTTGGATCATTGGAAGCTCTTTTGGGGTGTAAGTGACCTGTACAAGAAGGACAGATTGCACCTAAATTGGAAGAGGGCTAGTATACTGGCAGGGAGATTTGCTAGAGCTGCTCAGGAGGATTTAAATTAATAAGGTGGGGTGGTAGGACCCAGGGAGATAGTGAGGAAAGAGATCAATCTGAGACTGGTACAGTTGAGAAAAGAAGCGAGTCAAACAGTCTTAGGGCAGGCAAGGACAAAGCAGAAAATAAGGTAGGACTGAAAAATTAAACTGCATTCATTTCAATGCAAGAGGCCTAACAGGGAAGGCAGATGAACTCAGGGCATGGTTAGGAACATGGGACTGGGATATCATAGCAATTGCAGAAACATGGCTCAGGGATGGGCAGGACTGGCAGCTTAATGTTCCAGGATACAAATACTACAGGAAGGATAGAAAGGGAGGCAAGAGAGAAGGGGGAGTTGCATTTTTGGTAAGGCATAGTATAACAGCTGTACTGAGGGCGGATATTCCCAGAAATACATCCAGGGAAATTATTTGGGTGGAACTGAGAAATAAGAAAAGGATGATCACTTATTGGGATTGTATTATAGACTCCCTAATTGATGGAAATTGAGAAACAAATTTGTAAGATCTCAGCTATCTGTAAGAATAATAGGGTGGTTATGGTAGGGGATTTTAATTTTCCAAATATAGGAAGTTAAGGGTTTGGATGGAGAGGAATTTAATTGTGTACAAGAAAATGTTCTGATCTAGTATGTGGATGTACCTACTAGAGAAGATCACGGTGGCTCAGTGGTTAACACTGCTGCCTCACAGCACCAGGGTCCCAAGTTCGATTCCAGCCTTGGGCGACTGTCTGTGTGGAATTTAGAGCATAGAGTCATAGGGATGTACAGCAGGGAAACAGACCCTTCCGTCCAGGCCGACCAGATATCCCAACCCAATCTAGTCCCACCTGCCACATAGAACAATATGGCGCAGAACAGGCCCTTCGGCCCTCGATGTTGCACTGACCTGTGAACTATTCTCAGCTCGTCCCCCTACACTATCTCATCATCATCCATGTGCTTATCTAAGGATTGTTTAAATCTCCCTAATGTGGCTGAGTTAACTACATTAGCAGGTAGTGCATTCCACACCCTTACCACTTTCTGCGTAAAGAACCTGCCTCTGACATCTGTGTTAAGTCTATCATCCCTCAATTTGTAGTTCTGCCCCCTCATACACGCTGACATCATCATCCTAGGAAAAAGACCTTCACTGTCTACCCTATCTAATCCTCTGATCATCTTGTATATCTCTATCAACTCCCCCTCCCCCAGCTGCCTTCTTTCCAATGAGAACAGACCCAAGTCTCTCAGCCTTTCCTCATAAGACCTTCCCTCCAGACCAGGCAACATCCTGGTAAATCTCCTTTGCACCTTTTCCAAATGCTTCCACATCCTTCCCGAAATATGGGGACCAGAACTGTACACAATTTTTCAAGTGTGGCCGCACCAGCGTTTTGTATAATTGCAGCATGATATTGCAGCTCCGGAACTCAATCCCTCTACCAATGAAACCTAACACACCGTATGCCTTTTGAACAGCACTATCCACCTGGGTTGCAACTTTTAGAGATCTATGTACATGGACTCCAAGATCCCTCAGCACATCCACACTACCAAGAATCTTTCCATTGACCCAGTATTCTGCCTTTCTGTTATTCTTCCCAAAGTGCATCACCTCACATTTAGTTGCATTGAACTCCATTTGCCGCCTCTCAGCCCACTTTTGCAGTTTATCCAAGTCCCCCTGCAACCTGTAACATTCTTCCAAACTGCCCACTACTCCACTTGCACATTCTCCCCGTGTCTGCATGGGTTTCCTCCGGGTGCTCCGGTTTCCTCCCACAGTCCGAAGATATGCAGGTCAGGTGAATTGGCCATGCTAAATTGCCCATAGTGTTAGCATTAGTCAGAGGGAAATGGGTCTGGGTGGGTTACTCTTCGGAGGGTTGGTGTGGACTTGTTGGGCCAAAGGGCCTGTTTCCACACTGTAGGGAATCTAAAATAAAACTTGACCTACTCTTGGGAAATAAGGCAGGGCAGGTGACTGAGGTGTCAGTGGGGGATCACTTTGGGGCCAGCGAACATAATTCTATTAGATTTAAAATAGTGATGGAAAAGGATAGACCAGATCTAAAAGTTGAAGTTCTAAATTAGAGGAAGGCCAATTTTGACGGTATTAGGCAAGAACTTTC